>NC_132942.1:20868200-21177600 GCF_034638445.1 Ciconia boyciana
AGGAGTGTTTCCTTTGCAAACTCTTCCAGGTGGCAGTTTGGCGCACTTGTGACTGCAGTCAAGCCCCAAGATGAAAGCCTTTGGATCCTGACTCATTGCACCAGTTATGTAAACTTTGGATTTCAAATTCACCCATCCTCTGGAGAAAGCTTTGGGTTGATTTGGGAGCAACTCCAGGGCTCTGCATGCTCCTTTGCATGTCAGATGAACGTCTGGGGCTCCCTGCGGGGTCAGGCAGATCCTTATCCCCCTGTGGACGAGTTGTCTCAGGACTTGACGTGCAGTCACCCAGTGCTCCTGCAACGCTGATGCCACCTGCGGCAGTTTTATCTGCCAAATATCCCCTGGAATTTCAGGTTTAATCTGCTGTAAACTCCTTGGCATGATTTGTCCCTTCAAAATGCTGTGTTTTGATGGGTTAGTGACAAGGACATTTAATCCTGCAAGATGATCCTTCCGTTTGTTTGACTGGTGTCCCTTTCATGTCAAAATCTTTGAGCCACTGAGTAAGACCTCAAACACTGCTGTTAAATTGTCAGTCCGCCACCCTCTGAAGCAGGCCCAATGTGTTGCACTGGTGTTTTTCCCCAGGGGCTAATCACATCCCTTATACCTTGCTTGTGCATGCACAAGGGGTTGGGCTTGTTATTTCCAATGAACTTCAAGGAGCCTCTCGCCAGAGAAATAACATTTCTGTTGGTTTATTTATTTATTTTCTGGTTTATTTATTGATCTGCTCCCTTCCAAAGTAAAGGGAGAAAAGAGAAAAGAAGAAAAGCCAGAAGAGAGGGAGATGAAGAAATAGGAGGGGGTGGGAGGCCAGGGAGATGAGCACCAGCTCAATCCCAGCTGCTATGGTTTAATCAAAGGTTTCTACAAAGGGAGACGAAATCTTTTAAAATTTGTCCTTAACCCTTTCCTCTGAAGCTCTACCCCCGTTTGCCAGCAGGCCAGACAAGCTGCAGTGCCAAAGCCTCTGTCCCCGGGGGCTAAGTATCCTTCTGTCTAGTGATATAAGCTTTTTCGCTACAAGCACTGCAACAGAGAAACAAGCTTCCTTGGAGTGGAAGTGGATGCCTTATTGCTCACAAGGCAAGGGGTGGGTGCTGCCCCAGGTGAACTGCAGCTGCTGGGTATGACAGCACAGTCAGCGATTGCACTCCCTAATTTGCCAAGGCTCGCCAACCCGGAAGGAAATGCAGCAGCACTGCCTTTGCTTAATTGCAAATGGATTTCAATCCACCCTTTGCAAAGGATCTGATTTCTCCTGGCAGCCTTAGGACCAGGCCATCTTCTCTTCCGGTAATGCCTCGTGCTTTCCAAGGCACAGGTCCCTCAGAGATCCCAGGACCTGCTGGGATGATGGGCTACCACCCCAGAACCCCCTCCAAGCTCCTGGATTTCCTCCAACTTTTTCATTTGCTACCAAAGGCCTTGATGGCAAAGAGGGTAACTCCTTTCAATGCAGATTCAGAACTCACAGCTTTCCGCCTGCCCCCTCTCACCGCCCTGCGTGATGTCGCTATTGACTTCAGGATGCCAAAGCTCTGCTAGTCATGCTAGCCTGTGCCAGGGACACCTCCAACAGATCCCGCAAGCCAACAGGATCCTCTGACACCTGCCATGCTCATGGCCCCATCATCCCCTGCCACATGGGACATGGTGGCCAGAAAACTCTGCCACATCAAGGGCCAGAGCAGTCTCCAAGGTGCATGCCCCCACTCACCTGTCCCAGGTTCCCCCAAGACTCGTGACCTCCCCATGGAGCAAAGACCTCCCCACAGGGTGACAAGGGCAATCAGTCCCACTTTCAGCTGCAAACCATGCACAGAAAGGCTGGCAGCAATCTCAGCCTGGGCTGCAGCCACGCTGCCTCCCATTCCCTACCAGCTGACAGGCTGCGTGCCCACCCTTTATCTCCAGCGAGCATCTATTGCTGCACTCCACAGACTAAGTGCCTTTGAGTGGAAGAGCTCCGATGTTTATTCATCCAGGGCAGACCCGAGGTACCAATGGACTGATAACAAACACAATGGGTTGCTTGAAAAAGCAGATAGGATCTCAAAGATTGCTTCACGCACAAGGCATTAGCCACTACGGTAATGCACTGCCTTCATGAATATGCAGCTCCATTGTGCAGCTCTGGCTAGGGTAATGGGACATATTTTAATGCTGATCTCAACCCAGCCCTGGTCTGGAAAAACCCAGCCTGGAGGATAACCGCAGAGAGATGCACATCCATACTACAGAAGAACTAGCCCTGAGACCCACATGCAGAACATGGGCCATGTCCGCTGCTGCTTGTCCGGGAGTAATGCTGGGGTGTTGCCACAGGCATCAGGGGGATCCTGGAGTGGCAGCTGGGGGGAACAGTGGTGGTGGCCACTGTACCAGGATCCAGCGGAAGGGAATGGGGCAAGCTCTCACAAAGCCGGTCCTTTGCAGCAAGACTTCACCAGACTTTGCTGGGGATGGGCTGAATTTCTCCATGCCTAGGCATTGATGCAGGAGGGGCTTGCAGGGCAGAGGAAAATGCCCTGGGTGAAGATTAGGATATGGCAGGTGCTGGAAGGGGGAGAGGACCCGAATTAAGCCCTGCACGGGGTCCAGCCCCAGAGGCAGCAGCAGCCGATGCCCATGCACACCTTTGATGAACCACCTCCTGCCCCACCACATTGGATGCACCCACACCAGCATCGGTGCCCAGGGATCCCACCCCGCAGCTTGGCTCGATGGCTTGGCAGCACCAGGGGCATGGCCGGTGGAGTTTCTGCCATGAAACCACGCTGCCTGCAAGGTGAGCCTGGCCCCAAGCGCTGGCACACCGTGAGCCCTGCCAGAGGTGCCCGCCTCACCACTCTGCTGCTTGCTGGTGATTTGCACCACCGAGCCTGTTGGCTGGGAGCTGGGAATGAAGTATTTGTGAAATTAATTAAGACAACAGAGACCCGAAGAAAGGGAAAGTTAATTAGTCACGGCAATCAGTTAGATTTGATCCAAAAGAACAAACAAAGAGTTAGAAGCGTGTCACTGGCGGGCTGCTTCTCTGGAAAAGGGATTACGTGGAGATTTCCACCAAAGGGAATGGCTTTGTGCTGCTGCTCCTTATGTAATTGGGGATTTAGAAGAGGCACAAAGAGTCATTACCACAAAATTTCTTTGTTGGAGAAAAAAGTTGACATTTATGAAGCACAGGAGGGAGCAGCAAAACAAGATGAATCAATAGGCATGCACATGGGAAGGGGGCTTCCCTGGGTGATGGGGCCAGGCGCTGGGAGGGCGGTGGGGGCCTGACGGCGGACACCCCGGTGAGGAGGAGGAGGAGGAGGAAGAGCAGTGGCGGGCAGATGGAGCAGGCCATGCCGGCGCCAGAAGGAAACCACAGTGTGAAAGCCAGCGGCCAAGGCGTGAAAAAGGGTGGGAGATGGCAAAGCCATGCTTGGTGGGGGGACAAGGGGGAGGCAGCAGGGGTGGCACCTGGGCACACTGGGCACCAGGGAAGCAGGGCAATGGGGCAACAGGAGAGCTGGCAGCAGCTAATCCCAGGTTTTGTGCTTGAGCTCCTTCTGTTATCTCTGCTTTCTCCTCCACAGTTAACAACTTCAATTATTTACTCTGACTCCAGCAGCTCCATTTTCCTCCAAATGGGCACAAAGTTGCCTGCTTGTTGCTAAGGCTCCCCCGGACCTGCTGCACCAGCACTGAAAGCAGCCCCCAGGTCCCCGCGGAGGCTCCAGCAGGCTCTGAGCATAACACCCCACTGCTGCAGTGGCACCTCTGCACCGCAGGGTTGGCAAGGCACTGCCCCGGAAAGGGGCAGGAGAAGGCTTCATGCTCCTGGGACTCCCATCAGAATGGCCCCTGCAGCTGGACTGGGTGCCTACGGGGGTGTCACAGATGCGAGGTGTCCCCAGCTTGTGCAAGGCACAGACATGTACACACTGAGCTGCTTCCCAGTTCTGTGCTGGCATCCAGCCATGCTCCAGCATCCCTTGCCATGCCCAGGCATGTGTCCTGGCTGCTGTGCTGCACCTACCCATGGCCATGGGCACTCATCCACAGCTGCTGGTCCATTGCAAACCTCCCCAGCCCAGCAGAGCCCTGAAAGTCTTTCTGCACAAGGAGCACAGTGCTGCTGCACTGGGGACAGCAGGCCCAGAGGGATTGTCCCCTGGTGAGGAGGTGACAGCAGAGTAGCCCCAAATTTAGCAGCATCACAACCTTTTGGGGAGGGCTGGCTCATTGGGTATGCATTGCTGGAAAGCCTTCCCACCCACCCATGCCTCAGGGGCTGCCAGCACTGCCCCTGGGATGAAGACAAGGCAGCCAAAGCTGGGGGTGCTCATGGGGGCTGTGCCCTAACCCAGGGGTGCATCTTGGAGGTGTTGTCATCTGGGGACATGCTGCCTGTTACCTCCGGGGGCCTGGATCCAGCACCGGGCTTGAGCCATTCCCACTGCAGGCGTGGAGCTGTCACCCCACCTGCCAGCATTGATTTTACATCAGGAAAGCTCTGCCTGGAAATAAATAAATAAATAGAACCCCACACCCAAGCTTAGCTGCGTTCTTTTAACTCCTCTAAATGGGTTGGGCACTGGTGGGAGACCCAGCGAGCGCACAGCAGCACCTGAGCCATGGCAGGGCTATGCCTAGTCTCCCCACAGTGATGCTGGTGGTGCTGGGCACCGGACAGGTTGGAGTACCCCTGGATGCCCACAGGCTGGGTGGGAGAAGATCCGGCATGCTGGCTCCCAGGGCACCCTACCTCGCTGGTTTTATGGAGCAGGCTCTTTTCCCGGGATGTATGACAGGCACATATTGGAGCTGGCACCATGCAGATGATGGACGGGGGCCTGTCACTCACTGCTGGCTCTGTGGCCCTGTACCTATTTATCATTAAAATACTGATTCAGATATCACTTTCAATGAAGCAGGGGAGCGAGGCAGGGTCAAGTCACCCCACACTCTCTGATGACCCTTCTGGACAGGTTGCAAAGTCAGACCACAGCCCAGTCCCTGTTTAAAGACCACCAGCCATGCAGCGCATCCCATCCACCCCATGCCCTCTGTCCCCGGGACACCTCATCCCATCCACCCAGAACATCTCCTTCATGTCCATGGAGACCTGTGTTCAAAAACTGTCTTCCACAGGAAAAAACAACACGCCAGGTCCCTTTCCAGGCTCCCAGCTCTTCACTTCGGGCTCTGGCAAAATTTCTGGAAGTCATTAGGGAACCTGCTCATTAGTTTCTGAGTCAAAAGGCTTTTGACACCAGCTCTGGAAGAGCAGGGGGTGTGCTGCACACTCTCTTCAGGTCCCTCTTGCAAATGCAATCAGCTTCTGTGCTTTGATATGTGCTCCTGTCTAGACGGCACCAAAATCAAAGGCCTGGAGGCTTGTGGACCTGGTGGAGGCTTGGTTACTCACAGCCGCTGGTCTCGTTACACAGTGCTTGGCTGCCGCTGTGTCCCCACGCTCACTGCTGGCTCCGGAGGAATGGTCCTGGATGCTCAGCGCTGCTGGGAAAAGGCATGGCTGGAGCCTTCTGCAAAGCCCTGCTGATCTGGAGAGACCCAGCCTGGGCTGGAGGGCAGCTCTGGGACCCAGCTGAATGCTGCACCAGGGCCGGGAGGATGCCAGCAGGGTCTATCTGTGCCTTGGCCAGTGATGCTCACCCCAGAGGTGCACACTGCAGCCCCTCTGCCCATGCCCCCCGGCATGGTGAAACACAGAGAGGCATCCCTGAGCCACCTGGCAGCCCAGCCGCTCCTGGGTTTATGCTTTTCCCCAACACCTTTTGGGAGACGATTGCTGGTTTTTAATTAATTGTGTTAAAAAGAAAAAAAAAAAAAGAAGAAAAAAAAAAACCAACAACAAGAAACGCAGCTCTTCCCACAGGGCAGCCCAGCCTGGAGCTGGAGCTGGTTTGGGGGGACTGGGCAGCAAGGCGAGGAGGGTATCAAGCAGAGGAATGCATTGCCAGCTGTTCACATGTGCACCAGTGTCGGTGGCCCCACTGCATCCCCAGGGAGCCCAGCGTGCCTGCCACTGCTGGCTGCCAGTTTGAAAAGCTGGCTGGAGGCTGGGGAGCGAGGATGGATCCTGTCAGTGCATCATGGAAACACGATGGCCTATCAAATCTGCTCCTCGCTCATTTGCTTAGTGACTGTGACCCATGGTGGCAGCCGAACACAGGCCTTGCTATCCCCCCCCGTTCGGAAAATACTTGTTTTGTTTGCAGTCATCTGGCTCATGAAAAATGCTGCCACCGGTTGCCTTGTACATGGAATTGGTTTTAGCTCTGAATTCTCAGGTTTGGTGCCAGGAGAGGGACAGATCCATCCTCATCCAGCTCTGTGCGAAGGCACAGGCGGGTTAGGTCCTCGCAGTGAAACCCCCTGCCCCACTCCCATCCTCATGCCCTCCACCCTGCCCCAGCTCTGCTAGTGCTGTCGGGGGACACATGGGAGACAAACCTTGTGCCTCATCCCATTTCCAGCCTCCTCCTGGGCAGGGGTGCAATGCTGCCAGAAGAGCCCTCATAAATAGCAGAAAAGGCATGGGAACCACTTTCCGGAGCCATGCCAGCCCTGTCACACAGGGACACGTGAGCGCACACGGTGCCACCCCACACTGCCAGCCAGCCTGCCTTCCTCAGTTCCTGCACCCTGGCGTTTTGGGAAAGGGACTGCAGCAGCCCCCCACAGCTCCCGGCAGGATGCTGAAGCCCCCAGGAGGGTTTTCAGGCAGTGCCCATGGCATGGGGCAGTGCCGGATGGAGGAGGAGGGGGCCAAGGCAAATAGCTGCAGCATGTGAAGCACTTCAACCTGGGGAGGACAGGGATGGATTTGCAAAAGGAAAGAGCAAAAAACCCAAGCTGAAGAGAGCACAGTGGGGATCCAACAGTAACCACAGGCAACAGGAAGCTCATGGGGCCGGAGGAAGGGGAGGACCACTGCAGGACAGAGTCAGTACTGGGAAAGCAAACCTGATCAGTTTTGTATGCCAAGTCTGATCCAGAGCAGGCAACCAGCAGACAGGGGATGCTGACCCAAATGCCAATTAGGGCCTGCTGGCAGCTAAATCCCCCTAGGCTGAGGAGCCTCAAGGAGCTGCAAAGCCCCCGGGCAGAGCTGGAGCAAGCCTGTGTGCTGGTTTGGTCCAGATCTGGTGCATGTGTGGATGAACCAAATCAGTGAACAGCTTTTCTGGAGCCTCTGGAGTGAGGGCTGGGGAAACGGGAGCCCCAGTGTGGTCCCAAGTGAGTGGCTGTGAATGCATGGATGGGGTGAATGCCCTGTCCTCCCATTATGGCAGGGTGTGTCCCTGGTCCTTCTCTTGGGGACATGTTCCT
This sequence comes from Ciconia boyciana, assembly GCF_034638445.1. NCBI lineage: Eukaryota > Metazoa > Chordata > Aves > Ciconiiformes > Ciconiidae > Ciconia > Ciconia boyciana. The sequence goes on from NC_132942.1 coordinate 20,875,557, forward strand.
GGGGCTGGTGCTGGTGCCAGACAGTCCAGACTGGGTCTAAAACCAGGTAGCTCTCCTACATCAGCACATCCTAGGGCTGGGAGCTCTGTGCATTGGCAGGACAGGCTGAGCTTCACACTGATGGAGCCATGTGGCACCCTGCATCCTCCAGTCCATTTCCAGACCTGGGTGGGGTCTCAGCACTGGGGTCCACCAAGGCACAAGTGCCTTGGGATGGGATGGGAGAAAGCAGTGACCTGCTCGGTGCTTGGAGCAGAGAGGACAGCGGTGCGGTGTGAGGTAGTCCCTATTCCCAGGTGCCCTGGGACTGTGCAGCCCTCAGTGCTAACCCACTGGGCAGACAAGCCAGTTCCACGGTCCCCAGGGCAAGGAGACGCAGTGTCTGCTCCTGCTCAGCTCACCTGGCGCAAGGGCAGCAGCTCCCATCTGGATGCACAGACACATGTGCCCATTGCCAGCACCTCTGGGCATCAATAAAACATCACTCTCAGGAGAAACAGCCACTGCCAGCTGCAACATCACCTAGACACTTCCAAATGCCTGGCAGGGAAGGGCAAGGCACAACCCTCAGACACTGGGTTCAGGAGGTGGCACCAGCTGCTATGTCCCTCTCCCTGGGTTTTGGGGTGATCCTACCTGCCAGACACGATCAGCGCTGCAGGACAGAACCATGCCACACTACAGCTGAAAGCCCTCAGGGGCAGCACAGCAGGCAGGACTGGTCAAGCCTCCTGGCACCAGCCTTTACAGGACTCAAGGGTGCAGGCAGAAGCACTGTTCCCCCAGGCGTGGGCCACGCCATGGGACCACAGCCAGCCTACACGCAGTTCCAGCTGGGTGATGCACTTTTCTCTCCCCCTGCTTTTGACCAGCTGGCCCACACTGAGTGCAGGGAGCAGAGCACTCGGCTGCACCCAGCGGAGCAGGCTGCACCAGGCAGCGAAGCCAGGTGCACTGGGAGGTGAATGACCCAGTCCTTAAATGCTTCTTGCATGGTAGGGGAAGGACAGTGTGAGAGTACTTAAAATTTAGTGTCCTGAAAGCATCTCACACTTGCTGGTATCCAAAGGGGCCATGGATTCATAAATCAATATCCTCAAATAAAAAGAAAGTTTCATGTAGCACAGGGAAGTCTGTATCAGACCGATCTTGGCAGATAAAGAGGAATTGATCTCCGAGCTAAAAAGCAGTGGTTGCTTAGGTGCGAGCGACCACGGCATGGCTCAAGTCGAGCCCCCCTGATGTCAAACATGCCTGCGGCATCGAGCCGACCAGTTCCACAAAGCTGAAAACAATTATGAGCTGAATCAGCTGGAAGAGCACATTTAATCTGAAAAATTTGAATCATAATTCCAAGCTGTGAAGAACACTTTACCAGCTACCCAAAGAGACAATCCCTCAATCAGGAGAGCAGAGGCCTGTTAAGAAAAGCAGGCGGTGTTAGACAAAAGTGAAACCAGCTGTAGAGAATGAAAGCAGCAATACACAGCAATCGGCGGAATGGGAAGCCGATCATTTCCAACCTTGCGAAGTGACAAAACAACCATGGGAGACAATGGGGAGCGGCATTTGGACACCTGCGGCATCCCGTGCATCCAGAATCAGCAGCGGGGCTGAGGGGGGTTCAGTCGGGGCAGCTCAGGACCCACCGTGCCCTCCCACGGTGGGAAATGAGGAGGCACTTTCTGCTGGTGGGGGGATGACAGAGGTAGAGGATACAGAGCAGGGAGGCTGGAAAGAGCTGGATGCAGAGCTCTGTGCCCTGCCACATGGCTGCTCCGTAAGCAGAGGAGTAGCAGGGAGGTTTCAGGTGAGAGGAGGCAGGCTGGTGTCGCAATGATGTTTGAAAAGGTCGGCCTGACATCTGTCTTGGGCAGTGCCACGGAGCGGCTTGTACAGGGCTTGATTAGGGAGGAGGTACAGGAAGGTGGCATAACCAGCACCAGTCAATGTGGGTTTGTGGGAAACGCGTGGTGTCAGCTTGACATGATCATTTGGGGGGTGTGAGATGGGTTTGATGGCTAAAGGGAATGGTGCAGGGTTACTTCTCCTTGCTTGTGAGCCAGAGAGCCATCACCCATCCTTCCTCCACCCGTCCATGCCCCCCAGCTACTGAGGCACAAGCACAGCTCCTGTGTCCCCTCGTCTCTTGGGGAGAGCCCCCAGGCCATTGCAGCCACCACAGGAGATGCTGAAATCCCCGATCTGAAGTGCTGATTCTGCAAGGGTCCGCAGCCATACAGCCTGCTCTCACACAGGGATGGCTACTGCAACCCCAGCCAGCTCTGCACAGAGACCCATGGATCAAAACCCTGTGCTGAGGGCTGGAAGGGTAAGAACAGCAATGGATTTGGGTGCAGGACACCCAAAAAGAGAGGTCAGACAATCGGATGGAGTAGAAAGGCTGGAGTCCTGGGCTCAGCAACCATGCTGGGCTGAAGCACGCCAGGCTCAGCCCTGTTCTCTGCAGGTCCAGCAGGCAGAGAGCACCCCACCACAGCCAGACCATCCCCGAGTTCAAAGCAGCTCATAAGCTGCTCAGCTAATGCTGATTTATCACCACCCGGCACAGCGGCACATCCCACCCACGCGGCGTCGCTGAGCCAGCTCCAGCTCATCCCCATCTCTGCCTGCAAGGAGGGTCGGTACCCTGCCTACTGCAGGGATGGGCTTCCCTGCCGGTGTCCTGCCTGCCTCCTCCTCCCAAGGCAGCCGGATTTCGTCCTTGCAAATGGTATTAATAAATGCACGGAGGGCCACTGGAATTGGTTGCATCCAGATTGTGTCTCAAGGTCTGCTCTCCCCCCATGTCTCTCGCAGGCAAGGGGTTGTACGCAGACCTTCTGGACAGAGCCAGTCCGGCCTCATTAGCTGGACTGATGGAGCGGGGAGGGGAGGAGGAGGCAAGTCCAACGCATGAATCAGAGCACCGAGACCTCAAAGAAACCTTATTTTATTCTGAGAGAGGCTGGAGACTTGTCACAGGCATATTAAGGATGCAGGCACAGAGCTGGCAAGGGGAACAAGGTTGGAAGCCAGGCAGGTGTTGACAAGCAAATGGCAGTTCCTCTGGGAGTGCATTTCGGGAGGACCTGCACCATGGCCTGCAGTGGGCATGCTGCCGGTCCACCTCACACATGACAGAAAGGGCGATGGCATCGGAGCACTGTAGGCTTTTGCAGGGACTGAAAAATTGATGAGAGCCTCTAATCTGTAAACCCTTCTGGCAAAGGAGGGATGGTGGAGCATTTGGTATGGGGAATGTTTGCGTTCCTGCATGCTGAGAAATGCCAGCACACCGCACCCACTCTGACCGCCACGGGTACCGAGGGGGACACGCCAATGGCACCATGACAAGCACATGCATCGGGAGAGGCACTGGTGAAAGCGCACCGGGGAGCACAGCCAGGGAGGCAGGCACCATATGCAAACCCAGACCAGTGCTCATTGACAAACCCAGCAGCTCACTGGCACGTTGGCACACAGCAAGAAGTGTGGCAGCATGAGGATAGGAGTGCACATCCCAGAGCTCCGGTCCCTGGTGTGTTTTTTCTCTCTTCCTCTCATTTCTGTTCATAAAGGTCTGAGCTTAAGTAATGAGGTTTTTTTTTTTTTCTTCTGCAGGAAGATACACAAGTGTGCCAATGTAAATTGCTCCATTTGGAGGGCTAATTGCACTAAAAGGCAGCCTGATCTGTGGTTTTTCTCTATTTTACATTAGCAGCTGAGCTGTCAGATCTGAAATGGAAACTCATTTTTAAGGCTTTGCATTTACAGTGGCTTCAACAATGAAAAATGTTCCCTGACAGTAATAGAAGGCAAACCTCATTAGAGAAACTTAAACCAAAGCAGCACAGTGCTAAAGCCCTCAGGCTGCTTCCAAGCATCTTAAGAGGGAACAAGAGCATTTTTCACATGACTCTCTCTGCCCATGGAGTTGTCTGGCTCTTCTTGACTATTGCTGTGCCCGCAGGAACAGTACATCTGACATGCACAGTGTTTCAATAGAGATGGCAAATGGCTTTTTCTCAGGGGCACAGGCTGCCAAGACATTTCAGGGGTGGAGAACCCAACTTGCTCGAAACAGGTGTTTTGCCCACTCTTGGGCTGGCATTTTTGTGGTGGTCAAATCACCACAGAGGCCATGACGGTGGCAACTGCAATGTGCAGCGTGGCACATGTGGCACCCAGAAGCACAACCTAGAGCTCCGTTATTTACACATCCCCATGCTGGAGGTTTCAGGCATGCCAACTGCCAGCACCAATAGGAACTGATGCTGGGAAGTGTAGTCAGTCCTCCCCAGACCATCTCCTTCCCTTTGCCCCATGGGAGCTTCCCCAACCACCAACCAAGCCCAGAGCAGTGTGCAGATCCATAGGGGATCTGCAGCCCCTCCCTGCTCTTGCCCACACACCGAGGCTTTCCGAGCCTCTGCCACCCAGCCTAACAAATTACCCCCAGAAAGAGATGTTAAAAGCCTTCACGTTGCAAATTCAAGGTAAGAATGGCTGGGCAGGGTGTCTCTGCCAGCTTTGCCAGGGCCTATTTGCATCCACATTAATATCCAGCCAGTGATTTGCATGGTCATGAGCTATTTTTAACCTGGGAGCTCAGCTCATTCAACATAGAGCTCAGCCTGCTCTGGGGTCAGGGATCAGACCGTACTGTGCCATGCGGAGGATGCACAGGGTTTAAAGAGGAGGAGGCTCCTCGTGGCCACAAAGCTGCTGGAACAGCATCAGAAGCAATGGGAAATGTGGCACGGATGCAGAGGTCCCAAAACACAGTCCACAAAGGGCTCGGCAAGACTGCAAACTCTGCCCCCAGCACCTTCACGCTGCCTCCTGGCCCGTGTTCAGGCCTCCCACAGGCTCAAGCCTGACTTTGCCAAATACTTTAAACCTGTTCAGCTGTCCCATATCTTCTGGACATCCAAGATGAGGTGCAGCTGGAATGTCATAGCTCCATGGCAGGGTGGCGCAGGGTGGCATGGGGTCCCCAGGGCATGGCACAGCCCCATGGTGGGATGGTGCAGGGTCCCCAGGGCATGGCAAAGCCCCATGGAGGGGTGGCACAGGGTCCTCAGGGCATGGCACAGCCCTGTGGTGGGATGGTGCAGTGTCCCCAGCACATGGCACAGCCACCCAGCATGACTGTGCCAGGTTTCCCTGAGCAACAGGCCCAGCCGAAGCCCCAGCAACCACACCAGGATCCAGGAGCAGGGAGTTGTCTGGCTTTTTTTGTAAAAGGCTCTGGCTTTGCAGGAGACCTGTTTGCAGCCCCGGGGACAGCCCAGGCAGAGCTCCTGCCTGGAGAAGGCACTGCCCTCTCCCTTTCCAGGGCACAAATCCATCGGTGGTGCCTGGCAGCTAGAGAAGGGACTCCAGTCTCTAAGCCAAAGGGGCAAGAGAGGGCAGCAACCTTCCCTGCCAGCATCCTTCCCTGCCCATCCCTCTCCTTGGACTTTCTTAGGACTTTTTTAGAGGGATCCCTTCAGCACCCTGGCTTCTGTAAATCCGCTTCCTAAGGCATCTCCTGAGCTTTCCTACAGCATCAGCAGTGGGTCAGCCCAAGGGTGTCCTCACCACAACACCTCCACCCGCTCTGCTGCCAGCCCCTGTGCACAGGATACCACTTCTGCCAGACACAGCATGCTCAGCCTGAAATCCTCCTCCCTTCACTGTGGCCTAAAGGTGACGTTTTGGGGAAAATGTGAGTAAAATCTGTGCAGCCATTTTCCAGTTAATTGAGGGCGAAAGCAAGACCCGCTGTCCCTGGGCTGGCGCCGCACTCCCAAGGCCAAGCACCCATGGGCTGACCAGGACCTGTTCCCCGGGTCACTCTCACGGAGCGATGCCTTTGGAATGGAGCATCCTTCCAGCAACGGTGCTAAGAAATTTATTTTCCCCATAGCTGTTTTCCCTTGGAAAAACACATTTTAATTTGCACTGCACATTTTCTACAACCGTTTCTCTCTGCGTTTTCTGGGGATTTTTACTGGAAACAATTTTGACCAGCCAAAATATTTCACTTATTTGGTTTCCAAAAGTCTCCAGCTCTTTCAATTGCTTGATAAAAACCCTGACAAATGTAATCAGTCACAGTCATTCCCTGCAGAAATGTTTTCGTTTGACAAAAAAAAAAGAAGATAAAAGAACAAATATTCATAGCAAAAAACACTTGGCTTCTGCATCATGCTGCCTCTCCATCCCAGACTGGAGGAGACAGTGCTTGGATATAGGCATCCCGCTCAGGGCATCGCAGCCCCAGGGGCCATGCGAGGACCTGTCTGAGTTGAACACACCACATGGCAGCTCCAGGGCCCTGGTGGGGTCCCTGTCCCAGAGGCAGCAAGCACATGGTTGGAGGGCAGTGCCCCAGAGCAAGCGATGCTGACGGAGGGCTGAGATGCCCCAGCATCCCAAAGGGGAAGCATCCTGCTCCTGCTCCAGGGTACCCATGCTGCTGGGACCTGGCACAGCTGCTGCATGATTGCTGCACCCAGGGGGAGCTTGGCTTTCTGTCAGGCCTTAAAATAAACTCACTTGGCACCTTGGGGAAAAAAGAGGTGATTTCAGTGATAGCACTGCCTAAACATCTCTCCCCACGCTGGCTGCTCGTGGCCTTTGCAAGGTTGCTTCTGCTCGAGATTTCACACTAAAGGAAATGTTTGCTGAGGGCATCCGCAATGCTTTTTACCTCTCTTGTCCCCAGACATGGCTTGAGCTAAAGAGCAACCACAGAGCCACAGCCTCCAGGTTGCGGACATGGGAGGTCACCCAGACTGGAAGACCCTGCACCATGCCCTGTGGCCATCACTGTGGCCTCTCCTGGGGTGCCCAGGGTGAGAAGTCTCCTCACAGAAAAGTGGGAGATGAAGGCTGAGGTCTGGCCATCATGGCCACCTCTCCCCTGCTTGTCCTGGCCACGGCAGGGTTTAGTGCACCCCGCGCATCCTGCCATGCCACTGCATCTGCATTCCCAGGATAGTCTGTTCTCTCCTCCACACTGCCGGGGAGAGCAGGGAGATGTCTGCCTTCCCTCCCACTCCCTTATTACTCACCGGAGCCGATCTGGACTCCAGATGGACTGGAAACGGTTTTCCTCACAGGAGGTTTGGGGGAAGGTGGCGGCAGGCCAGGCGACCGGTCCAGCCCTCCATGGGACCGGCACGCCCCAGGAACTCCCAGACCAGCTCCCTCAGCTCCATCCTCAGCTGCCAGGAGCTGGGGTGCTCCCCAGTCCCCAGGATTTCTGGAGGGCAGTAGCAAAGGGTGGAGGAGGAGCAGTCCTGCTTAGGGAGAGCGGGGTGCAGGGCTGTGTACCCCACACTGCATCGACACCCCTGAGGCCGGGCTCAGAGCGGGGCTCCAGGAGCACAGTGGGGTGCAGCCACCTCTTGCCTATCTGGCTTTATTCAAATGGAGAATTTATCCAGGCAGGCATCTCTTATGTGTGCCCAGCTCTCTCTGCTCTTATAAAAAACACTCAGACTCTGCTTTTGATGGCAGGTGCTGTATCCTGGAAAGGTCTCCAATATCTCAGCATCTCAGGTCCCTTTTCTTTCCATCTTTCATGCTCATGCGCCTGCTGCCATGACCATCCTCTGCTTCTCTGTGTCCATCCTATCAGCATCCCCTCCCAACCCACCGGTGGCTGTCCAGGCTGGGCCGGAGCCCTCTCCCTCTGTCTGAGCAGCCTCATGCCAGGAGGGACAGCAGGAGCTAAGAGTCACAAAAGTCCTGCCCATGTCTGCCAGCACTGTGCCCGTGTCAGGGGATGCTGAGCCAGGCCTGGATGCAGCTGTGCCAGAGCAAGCCAATGGTTCCCCAAAACCTGGGAGCCTGGCAAGCTCTGCTGTGCATGGCAGGTATTTGCAGTCAAAGCCCAGCTCCCTGGCTCAGCCGAGACAGGAGCTGGGGCTGTCTCCGTTGCAGAGCCCCACTCCTGCCCAATGCCTGACATGGCCTCTTCTTTTGGGTGTTTCCACCCAGTGTGGCAGATATAATAGACAACTAAGGAGAGGGACTGGGCTCATCCTTCCCCCTCCTGTAGTCCCCTCCATCCCTGCAACAGACAGCTCTGAGCCACCAGAGCATCCCAGAAGGGACTTCCCAAGGAGCTCAGCCAAGACAATATATGCCCTGGCTGCCTTTGTGCCTTCATCATGCTCCTGTGTGCACATGCAGGCAACTGCTGGTGCATTGGAGAGAGTCTTGCTCGAGCAGGCTTGGGGCTGACACCCTGACAGAGAGCTGCTGGACTCAGGGACCCAGGCAGGAAGGAGGTGAAGCTTCAGCCGTAGCTCGGATAAAGCCAAACCCAGGCACCGGGAGCTGTAAGGGACTTGCAGCTGCACCAGACCCAGCATGTGCAAGTCACAGGCTCTGCCCCAGGCTGGGAGATGATTCACTCAGCCCACAGCAATTTCTAAGACACTGGAGCACAGGACATCACTCCCAGTGACCTACCTCTCTGGCCTCTGGCAATGCTGCCATCTCCCTGGACTGGTTGCCATCTCTCCATGTAGGGACAACATGCCGGGCAGTGTTGGGTTGTCCAGTGTTTCTGGGGAGCTGAATTCCTGGGCAGGGAGAGGGGCTGCTCTACCACTGCAGTCCATGGGACACTGCCCTGAAGGGAGTCCAGGGGGCGAGGAGCCTGCGCTGCAGCATGTGTACATGCCTGGGGGCCAGCAGCGCCTTGGCTCCCTCCAGAGCTCCCCAGATGGTCTGTGGGTGGTAATCTTGGCAGGTTGGTGGTGGCAACTTGATGAATAGGCTGTAGAATTTGGTGAGATAATTAAAGAACCTGACTCTCACAATGCACCTGATAACAAATGAGGTGTCTCTTTTCCTTTTCTGTTTTGCACGGTGAATTGTATTTCTAAAGATTAATGGATTTACCATTTCTATCTCAACAATGGTCCCATTCCTCGCTCCTCCCTGCACTGCAAGGTTCATCCCCCTGCCTCCATCCCCAAGGTGTCTCAGCCAATGGCACAGCCCTGCTTTGCAGAGACATGTGGAGGCTTCAGGGTCTGGCAGCCCTTGACCTCAGCTCTGATTGGCCCCAGCCCCAGGCTGCAGTGGGCAGCAGCTGTGGAGAAACCAGAGGTCCCACTGTCCATCCACAGGGCATCTGTCCCTCTGGGAGCCAGGGCTGAGAGCTGCAAGGTGTTGCATAGGCATGTTCCCAGTCTGGTGGCATCAGGCCACTTCTTAGGATGCCAAGGAGTCTGTATACAGACCCGTCCGCCTTGCAGACAATGCCTGGATGAAGCACAGTCAAGGGGTGGGAAGGATGGATGATCTGGGGGAGAATGGGGACTCTCTAAGCCACACAGACCAGGAAGGAAGAGCCTGGCAGGCTCTGCTGTGCATGCCAGTTAGTGACAACCAACACCTGTGTCCAGCTGAGGTGTGAGCACTGGTCCAAGTTGCAAAAGCCCCTGCCCAGCATCCTGGGGGCCGAGAGGCCAGTCTGACACCAGCTTCAGCCTGTGCTAGGCGGCCGCTCCAGCCTATCTCTCCCTGGCTCAGGCACAGGGCACTTCGCCCAGGAGACGGCACTCTCCTCTGTCCCGGCGGCTCCTTCCCATCTGGGTCAGACCTATCCCAGTGAGAAATACTGGTGAGGGAGACATCTGGCGAGCACAGCTCTGGCCACGGAGCAAGCACGATGGGATCCCTGGCGCAAACAGCCCCCACCCCGTGCTCCTCGAGCTGGCGGGAGGCACAAGATGCTCCAGCACAATGGTGGCACTGGCTCACCAAGGAGTGATCCTCCCAACACCATCTGCACATACATCAGAGCAGCTACGGACTGAACCGAGCCACTGAAGCATCTCCAAAATGTGCTTACATATTACATAGACATTTAAATTAGGTACCTGTGCAAATCAGCAGGTCATTAATCACCCACTCGTTTAATTGGTTTTCCTGCCAAATTGGTTACAGATAAATAATTAAAGCTAAAAAGTGGGTTTGGATGCATTCCTCTGGAAAGTTGGGTCAGCAGCTGGAAAGAAAATCTTTTAACTCCTCGGCTGGTGCAGTCCGTCACCAGCAGGCAGGGACCAGGGAAGGCGGTGGGGCCAGGGGGGCCCAGCCGAGGGGCAGGGTGGTGGTGCCAGGGGTCCCTGACCGTGATGGCACTGGGCTCATCTTTGTGTGCTGTCCCCTGGAAAGGCTTTTCTGGGAAGAAGATGCCTGCCCAGGAGTGCATCTCCAGAGCAAGGAGCTGCAGGCAGACAAAGCGAGTGTCCCACTCCCGCACGCTGCGAGTGTGGGTTTTTCAGTGCACTTGGCTGCTAATCATGCATAATAATCACATTTGCAGAACGCAAATGTCACTTGGCTGAGTGCTTTAATTTACTGCCCCGTAAACACACCTTGGGGATGCCTGGGCCCATAAAACATTGACAAGGGCCCTCGTTTCCTGGACATTGTCCCCCACAGACCCCTTTGTCAGATGGTGCATCCACAGGCCACATGCTCCCAGCTGGCCAAGGATGGCCACTGCCATGATGCACCCCTGGCTCCTGGTGTGATGGGGAAAGAGAATAGTCATATTTCATCCCTGAGCATGCCGACCCTGTGCAGCCCTGGGGCACTTGCACCAGCACAGCACCTCGTTGAGGCAGGGGCAGGAGGGGCTGAGTGGGCCTGTACTGAGCCCCCAGGTCTCAGGAGCATGGTCTCTGCCCCACATCTCTGCCCATCCTTGCCAAGGGACGTGCACCCATCCCATCCCATGCCATCCCATGCCATCCCATCCTATCCTGCAGGACCCAGCCTAGGATCCCCAAGTGGACACTAGACACCTTTCCCCATGTATGGGACATGCACCACATATATGGGGGCACGTCCCATGTGTGGGACACTGTTTCCAGCCATCACTCAGGCTGCATCAGCTCCTGCTCCCCCATCAGTGGGTGCAGCCCAGGGCACTGAGCTGCACTGTCTCCTGCAGAGAGCAGGGCATGCATGAGCAGGGGTCAATGCTGCCTTGATTTGATCCCAGGGGTCCAGCCAGCCCTTCCCAGCCAGCAGCAGCTCAGGGGTCTTTGCAATTTCTCAGGCTTCCCAGAGGGGCAGAAAATCTCCTTCCCAGAGCTTTTCCCCTCAGTGGACGAGAGCTGGGCACAGGAGCAACCTTGGGCTGAGCAGTCACTAGTTGATTAAGTGCAAGTTATATGGGAGGATAAACAGAGGCAGGTCAGTGGCAAAGGCTCTTGTTTTACAAGGACAAACATTAATGAACTAAGAGGACTAAGACCCAGCTAGCTGGACCTCTTCCCCCTCCTTTTTAAATACAGGTTCCATACTTGCTATTCCCCGGCGGTCCCCAAGCCTCCCGACAGGTGCTGGATCCGTGCAGCATGGGCTGCACTCCTGAGCCTGGGCAGCACCTGGGGCTCTCGGGAGTCTCCCTTCCAGCTCCGCGGTGGTCCCATTCTGCTCGAAGGCAAGGAGCCATGGTTCCCCCAGATCCCTTATTTGCTCTGGGCCTTTTGCCAAGCATCAGTCTGCTCCAGACACTGCAGCTCATCACAGAGCTCATTCCTTCTGCTCCGGCCGGGGAAGAGACAGACGGGATGGGCTTTGCTAGTGCTGCTCAAACCTGGGAACTTGCATCCAGGGCTCGTAGCCCAGTGGTCCCCTTCCCCTTGCTCCATCTAGGACAATTTCAGCATCCTTCGTTGCTTTCTGATTGTCTCAGCCGCTTTCCCTTGTTGTTCTTGTTAAAGGCAGATCTGAATAAGTAGTTCACTAACTCAGCCATTTGAGAATCATCATTAATTTAATATCCTTCCTCATTTATTAATGGTCCTACTTTGTCTTGACTCTCCAGTATTTCCTTTTCCCCTTGATATATTTGTAAAAGGCCTTCCTACTCCCTTAGCCGCATGGCTACCACTAATGTTTGCTTTTCCTGCTGTTTTTAACATTTTTCTTCAACTGTAAAGGACTTGGGCTCCTTCGGCTTCTCTCAGCTGCCATGCAGGGTTTTTCTCCTCCACGTCAGACCTGTCCTGCTGTGGGGCAGCCCCCGGGAGACAGCCATCCCCTGCCTGCAGCACACTCCTCTGGCAGCTCCTGGCTGGATCCTGAGGTAGCTCCAGGACTTGTTCTTGCCCTAGCAGAGGGTTCTGATGGAGTCAGCAGGACAGGATATCTGCTCATTGCATTGTAAGAGCTTCCCAGAGAGACCACCCGAACTGGAATAGGGCAGGCATCTCTGAACCCCTCCCCAGACACCCATTGCCTCTCCCTGTCCAGGTCCACACAACCCAGCTTAGCCTGACCCCGGGATAGAATCATGGAATCATAGAATGCTTTGGATTGGAAGGGACCTTTACAGGTCATCCAGTCCAACCCCCCTGCAAGAGCAGGGACATCTTTAACTAGATCAGGTTGTTCAGAGCCCCATCCAACCTGACCTTGAATGTTTCCAGGGATGGGGCCTCCACTACCTCTCTGGGCAACCTGTTCCAGTGCCTCACCACCCTTACTGTAAAAAATTTCTTTCTTAAATCCAGTCTAAATCTGCCCTCCTTTAGTTTAAAAGGAGGGCAGATTGTCCTGTCACAACAGGACAGACTAAAAAGTCTGTCCCCCTCTTTCCTATAGGCCCCCTTTAAGTACTGGAAGGCTGCTATAAGGTCTCCCCGCAGCCTTCTCTTCTTCAGGCTGAACAACCCCAGCTCTCTCAGCCTGTCCTCGTAGGAGAGGTGCTCCAGCCCTCAGATCATTTTCGTGGCCCTCCTCTGGACTCACTCCAACAGCTCCATGTCCTCCTTGTGCTGAGGGCTCCAGAGCTGGACGCAGTACTCCAGGTGAGGTCTCATCAGAGTAGAGTGGCAGAATCACCTCCCTCGACCTGCTGGCCACGCTTCTTTTGATGCAGCCCAGGATACGGTTGGCCTTCTGGGCTGTGAGTGCACATTGTTGGCTCATGTCCAGCTTTTCATCCATCAGTACCCCCAAGTGGATGGCTGCCCACCCCCCATTTGACCCACAGAACTGTGTAAGCCCGGCTTTGGTTTTTGCAACATTGCAATAGGTCTGGCTGGCCTTTGCCATGATGCCTGTAGCCAACACTCATCCCTGTGGGCTGCGTTCACCGGGTCCTGACCATACACCGGCTGGGGAGGACGGCAGCCAAGTCCAGTCCCCATCATGGTGCTGCTTCCCTGCTCCTTGCCTCAGCAGCTGCTGGACATGGGGAGGTCCAGAATCCAATCCTGGGCAAGAGGAGCCCAAAGACTTGACCACTGAAGCCCTGTGGGAGGAAAAGGTGTGGGAGCAAAGGGAGCAGGCAAAAAGTTACAGGCAGGGCTGCGGAGCGGGTGGAAGCCCAGAGCACATCCTAAGGGGAGGATCGGCTCTGCTGTGCTGTTGCCAGGGTGATGGGAAGCAGAGGGTTGGGGATGTGTCTTTTTACATAAGAGTTGTTGATTAATGAACATACAGGTGAGATAATGAACCAAGGGCCTGGAGGCGCCTGAGTTATCTCTCCATTGCAAGGCAGGCAGTTTAGCCATTTGGCTGCAGCGCTTTCCTGGTGCACCTCAATCTGCACCCCATCCTGAGTGTCCTGACAAAGCCAGGTCCAAGACAGCATGCAGTGGTGCAGGGACCTGAATCTGTGGGAGAAGAGAGCCCCCACGTGATGGACTTCACCTACCCATGCCCCTCCAGAGCCAAACCAAGGTGTCCAGGCAGCGAGAGCACTGGGATGTTCCTGCTGACAGCTGCTGAGAGAAAGAATGCGCCCCAAGCTCCCTCCCAGCAAACTCAGGAGAGCACAGGCCTCCTCACTGGCCACCAGTGCTGATGGAGCTGCCCGGTTTTTGGGTGCATAGTGGAGCCCAGGAATCTCCCAGGTGCCCTGCATGGGTGTTGAGTAGCTAGGTGGAAAGCCCAAGCAAGCCCTGCTACCCACCACCCTTCCAGGTCATCATCTCCCATGGGTCTGCCATGAGATGGTCTGTGTCCTACCCACCACCCTTCCAGGTCACTCTCTCCCTCTGGGTCTGCCCAGGTATGGTTTGATCCCATAGCCTGCCATGAGCTAGATAAGTCATTCTCTGCTCACTTGGACTGCTGAATCAGCTGGCCACACCACTGATGTCTCCCAGGTCACAGCCACCAGAAACAGCCCATGCAGAAGGGCTTCCCACAGAGGTCTGGTGTTTGTTAGCATCTAGCAGGTGATTCTTGCACTCCCACCTTGATGACCATGTGTGGGGACACCCTGCATGGCATTGCAGTTGGCAAGGATGTGGAAGCGCCCAAGTCCCCTCCCTGAGCTGGAGGGAAGGCAGGTGAGCTGGCTACAAAGATCCTTATGCCCACAACAACCTCCTCCAAAGTCACCAGACTCCATGTGGGGAAGACTACAGATCCAGCAGCTTCCAAGGCCATGGAGAAGCTGAGAAATGTCCCTAAAAACTGTAAGTTAGTAAGATAGTGCCACCACTTTGCACAGAGCCCTGGCCCAGGGCAGCAGCACATGCTGGTTTGCTCTCCCTCCCCAGGATCCCTTCACTGGCTAAGGCAGGCAGTGGGGAGGGAGGAGATGGTGGTCCCCAGTATTCTCTGCCTGCCCTGCCCTCTCTGCCAGCACCTTCACCCCTGCCTGCAGCTCCAGGCAGGCACCTGGCTCCCACGTCCACCACCTCAGCCCCATGGGGTTCCTGTGGCATGGGGGAGAGTTGACCTACCCCAGGTACATCATGTCTCACAGCACAGAGGTGAGTCTGCAGGAGTCAGTGATCACCCAGCACCCAGGTGCCCCCCCGGCTCCTCCCTGGATGCAGGTCCCAAGGCCATGTGGAAGCTCACAGGCAGAGCCCGCCATGGAGCAAACCTGCCAGCAAAAAGCTTGTGGCCGAGGGGCAGCTGCCCACATCTGGGTGGAGGGTGAGGACTTGGGACAGGCTTGGGACACATGCAGGTGGCACAGCAAGGGCACACATGGCAGGAGCACAAGGAGTGCGGCACACCAGGGCATCCGGGGCAGCACGTTGTATGCATCGCCAGTCCCTGAATTTCTATGCCAAGTGTTGTTCCCCGCTGATGTATCAAAGCTCCAGTGCCCCATATTTCAGCAGAAAGCCCCTGTCCTCTCAGAGCTGGAATATCTCTTGAAACCTGAAAAAATACTCTGTGTTCCCAATCAGAGAACAGGGGCTAGACTGGGAGTGGGTGGGGGCAGGAGAAGAGAGAGGACACTGGAGAGTGGAGAGGGGCTGACAGCGGGGATGCTGTGCTGGGAAAGTGGGATAGTACGGTGGGAAGGGATGCAGTACGCAGCAGGCTGGGCAAGGTGAGCTGCAGAGGAGAAGGGGAAGGGCTGGTGGCAGAGCCCAAGCAGTGGATCCACCAGGGCAGAGCCATGCGTGGGAGGTGCAGCCCCAAACGGCCTGTTGCCCAGCCCTGGGTGCAGCACTGGGGCCGTTTCCATGGCACTTTCCGGCTGCTTCTCTGCCTGCTCCGAAGGCTGTGATTAAGTGCAGGCAGACCCACAATTACTGTGGGGCTGCTGCTGGCAGGCATGCCAGCTCTGCGGGAGTGCTCAGGGCCCTGCCTTTCTGCACCTGCCTGCATGCAGCGTGCCAAGGAGGATGTGAGCTGCTGCTGTGATGCCTGTGCTGCCTGTGCTGCCCCCAGGCAGGGCACAGATCAGAGTCCCCATGTCCCCAGGCAGGGAAGGGATCACGTCCCACATGCCCCAGGCAGGGCAGGGATCAGTGTCCCCATGGCCCCAGGAAGGACAGGGATCAATATCCCCATTGACACTAGGCAGGGCAGGGATCCATGTCCCCATACCATTAGGCAGGGCAGGGATCAGGGTCCCCATGTCCCCAGGCAGGGCAGGGATCAGTGTTCCCAGGGACCCCCAGGTGATGCAGAGACCTGCAGCAGGGCAGGGAGGAGACAGGGGTGTCTGTCCCCTGGGGGACTGCTCCTTGCTCGATCCCCACAGCCCCCCATGTCCCCCATCTTACTATCCATGTGCCCCATCCCTGTGGGGTGACCCCCCCTCCATGACACCCAAGCAGGGTGCAGGTCCCTGAGGGGGGAGCACACTGGGGTGGCCGCCTGTGCAACTGGAGCAGAGTAAATGCTGTAACTTTGAACGTGTCCGGAAATAATTACTTTAAAAATGTATCATTCTGCAAACTAATTAAGGCGTGCGCCCGCATCCCGGGCAGCAGGGGAAGTGAATTGTGAGTAACTCTTGCAGACCTGGAAGCTTGCTTGATCTTTACAAAATGTGCGCAGTGAGTGCTCCTGAAAATTTAACCCCAATGTCTTCCTGGGTGCTGGGGAGGCTGCGGGGGGCACGGAGGGGATCCCAGTAAAGGGAATGCGAGGACGTTGGCGGGGGGGAGGACCCTTCTCCTAGCCCTCCTTCCCAGGTGGGCACCTGAACATTGGCAGTTGTGCTGGGCTGGCAGGATTGATGCTGAGCTCCCTGACCTAGGGCCATGCCTGCATGGGGCAGGCTGGCTCCCAAGCCTGCATGACACACTGGTTTGGGCTGGAATATCCCTCCCAAGCCTGTTCAGGTCCTGTTTTGGCAGCGCTGAGATGGGAGCGGGCACAGGAATGCCACTCCATCTCTGGTTGTGCCTGTGCCAGGAGCCAGGGCTCTGCCAGGTCTGTCCCTGGGGACAGGGAGGGAGTCACCAGGTCCCTGGGGGAAACAGGGGCAGCAGTGCCACTGCCACTCATCCAGGCAATGCTGTATTGGGTCATCTTTAATTCCCAGCTGCAGGCAAGCCAGGAGTGCAGGGCTGGGGTTTGGTACTGCCTGTGGCTGTCCTTGTCCCACAGTGTCCCCCATGTCCCACATGATGTCACATGTGGTGCCCCATGGTGCTCCACATGGTACCCCATGGTGCTCCATCCCATGGTAACCCACCATGCCTCATGGTTCCACATGATGCCCCATGTGCTGCCCCACACCCTGGGGTGCCCTGGAGTGCTGCACCCCACTGCCATGCCATGCCATGCCAGGTGCCCAGCATGTGCTGGTGCCCAGTTTGCCTGCAGCGCTGTGCCCAGCCGCAATGTCTGCCTGCAGCAACGCTCAGCCACCCACATCCACCCCGGAGGGCTCATTCCCAGCGACGCACCGGCCCATCGTGAGATTAATTCTCGAGAAGGGGCTGTAATTACCTTCCATCTCCCCCTTTATAAATATGTAGAAATAAAAGCAGTGCACTCTGCTGAGCCCACCAACACTCGGCGGTGACCTTTCCGAAACAATATGTGCTGCGAGGCACATTCTCGCGCCAGGCAAGCGTTGCCATGGCAAAGCGGGAGCACAGCAAACACACCGCAATTATGGGGGGAAAAGCTCCCCAGCAGCACCACGATGTTCGCCATAGTGCTGCGTGTCTGCCTTTATTTGATACGGCCTTTTGCGCAGTGTAAATATTGCCGGGGTCTCACTTGCCTCGCGCCGCCCACCGGGTACTGTCACCCACGGGGCCAGAGGAGGTGGGAGGTGGATGCTGAGCTGGGTGGTGGCCCCGAATGAGGAAGGACAGCATCCTCGTCCTGCCTGGACAGGTCACCTGCAGCCCCTCTCCTGCATTGCTCAGCTCCATCCCCATCCCGCCCAGCCCACGGCTCCCAGTGGGCTCCAGGAACTGATCCCTGTCCCCAGCTTCAGCTCAGGGCAGTTGTCATTCCTGGTCCCTTCTCCCTCCTCTTTGCTAGGGACACTTGTTTTCTCCATACAGTGTGGCTCAGCTGCAGATATGGGAAGCGTCCTTATCCCCATTCGCATACATAAACCCTCAACCCCTCCTTCCCACCTCCCCTCCCCTCTCCTCCATCCATCCCAGGGAGCACCCTGCTTTGCAGGGCATGCCAGCCCACTCAGGTGCCAGCGCAGAGGTCCCACGAGCCCCCTTCCCCTGCCTGCCACCTCCCCAGGTGCTGGAGGGTTTTGCAGGCACAACGGCGGGCACATGGTCCCTGCTCATGGAGCATGAGCAGGTGGCTGCTGGCACAGCACAGCACAAAATCAATCGACCACGCTCGCTCCCAGAGACAGATTTATACAGAGAACAAAAGGTCTAAAAATGTGCCAGCACTCCCAGCCTGATGGGAAAGCTCTTCATGCACAGCCAACGGAGATGCTTGCCGGGCCTCCAGAGCCAGCTCGGAGGTGCACGCCACAGTGTGCCGCCCTCCTCCTGCCCCCTCCAGCATCCGGCTGATGTGCAGCTGCGCCAGCTTGGCTTTCTGCCCGCACACCCTCCTGCTCGGGCTGGCATCTCCCCAGGGCACCTTTGCTTCCTTTGCGGCTGCTCCCATGGGTGCTTCAGGTCCTGCTGACAAGCAGGTACATGCTGGTGTTCCCCGGCCAGGGCTGGGGGCTGGCCGGAGCTGGCCAAGCTGATCCGGAGAGGGGGATTTCAAGGCTTTCTCCCCTGGCAATGCTGCTGCAGGGCTGGGATGCTCTGTAAACCCCGGCACAGTGCAGGCAAGTTCCTTTACTCGCAAAATCCTGCTGCTGCAGCCCCAGGTGCAGAGCAAGCAATGGCAGTGGTGCATAACACCAGGCAGGGTTGAGCAGCTGATGATTTGCAGACGCATGCCAACCCCAGCTGCATCCTTCCCTGTGCCCACCTGCTCCATCCCCATACGGATGGGACAGTACCACGGCCATCACCACTCCATCCCCAGGAGACATGTCTGGAGCCAAGGCTAACCAGAGCCAGGGCCAGGAGCCGCTGCTGCCATGCACTGTGCCATGCAGCTGCTCGGCTCCATGCCCCCAGGACACCAGCCAGCATCTTGCCTCGGGCAGAACAGCTCCGGTGCGGCTCTGTGTCCCCGACGTTACGCTTGATGTGCGGCTGGCAGGATCTTTTCAGATGCTTTTCAGTCATCTTGTAACATCTCCATCCTCTGCTGATCCAGGCGCTTGTGGGGCTCTCACCAAAGCATCACTGCTGGTCTTTTAAAAGAAGCCAAAAGTGAGTATGCTGGCCTGGTGCTTCCTGCGCACAGGTGCTTCCTGGGCACAGGGGACCTGGGGGACCCCTGCCACCTGCACAGGGTACCCGTGTGACCGGGGGTGTCACAGCATGTGCGGGCACCACCGTGGGTCTGGGTGCATCGCTGTGTGTATGTCCCTGGGTGTGCACACCACTGGGAGGGGGGAGTGACACTGGGTGTGGCTGTGTGTGCCATCATGTCACCACAACTGTGACACAAGGCGAATGCCGCCCTGTGTGTGTGTGTATTGCAGGATTACTGAGTGCTCCTATTAGCTATTTATTTAACCTTGTTTTGGAGGCGGGTGAATTCCTTTTGCAGTGATGCGAAGCTTTATTGCCGCCAACCCATAAATCAGGAGTTTTGCTCCTCTCATATGCCAGAGGACTGCAATTAGCAGCTCTCCTGCTCTGTGCCTGACCCTGCGCAGGATGGCCTCCCCACCCCAGGGGGGGCATCAGGGCTGGTAGGAGCTTCCTGCACCCCGGGGGAGGCTGGAAGGAGGTACTGGGAGAGCCCCCCGAACATCTAAAGTCTTGGGCTGGAGGCATGAGGCTGGGAAGAGCCCCTTGTTGCAGCATGCCAGAGGCCTGGCAAAGCCACGGCCACCCCATGGGGCATGGGGCAGCCCCGAGTGCTCCCTCTGCCCTGCACTGGCACTGCCCCCAAGTACAGCCAATGCACCCCAAATGAATGGGGGGGTCTCCATTTGTGTTTTCTGACCTGAAGTGAGAGCAGGGGAGATTCCCCCCTGCTGGGAAGAGCATCACTGAGGCTTTCAGGTCAGAGGAGGCAGGTTCTCATGTTTGTAAGCAGCACCAGCCCCACAGAGAAGGTGAGGGCCTCCATGCTGGCAGAACCTCTGGCAGGCAGGCAGGGAGGCAGGCCCCCTGTTTGGCACCTGCATCTGCCAAATCCAGCTTCCTGGTGAGTCCAATTTTTCTTCTCGCTGAAGGGAGAGACTGTTTCAGCAGAAACACCCCTGTCAGGGAGCTGGAGGGCAGCTTGGGGACATGGCTGACCAGCCCCATTGGTGCCTGCACCAAAGCAGAGACAAAGCCAAGGGCAGCTTGGGGACATGGCTGACCAGCCCCATTGGTACCTGCACCAAAGCAGAGACAAAGCCACAACAAGCTGGAGCACCCTGTCCCCACCGTGTCGGTGCGTGCTTGGTTGGTCTGCAAAGGCCATCAAGCTTTGAGAGGTGAGAGAGAGGTGAGGCTCTCATGGAGAGCATCCAAGCTCAGCAAAATCCCCCCTGCACCTCGGGGAGAGGGAAGGTGGAGGATTTCCCACTGTGAGGACATGGCTTCTAGTCAGCCCTGCAGCAGGGAAGCTTCCCAACACATGGCAGTGTGTGCAAAGCACATTCAGGATCTGCTGCATGGCCCCTGCACTGCACCACGGACGGTGCACCCAGCACACATCAGACCCCATCCCCATGCTCAGGGGTGGGTGGCAGTGCCAGGGGCACTCCTGGTAACAAATTTGTCTTCGTGGCACCCCAGGGACAAGGATGGCCACTACCGCACAGCACAGCCGGCAGCAGCTGGGCCATGGCTGGGGCAGGGAGCGGTACATGTAGGGCAGGGAGTGGCACCTTGCTTGCTGCCTGGGGCTGCCCCCGCACTGCCTTCGGAGGGAGCAGGAGGTGGCTCTGTTTCCAGCTCAGCAAGCCACAGTGAGGTCCTATTTTCCACTTTGTTAGCCTTGCTGCTGGAGCAGCAGCTGGGCTGACAGCGCGAGGCATGGCTTTCCCAGCCAGCCAGCACGCAGCTGCGCGTTTCCCAGCTCACTGTGGAGCCCAGGGCCGATCACCACCACCTCGGGATAAGGGCAGGAGAGGACCACGGCATGGCAAGCCCTGAGATGCAACAGGGATGCTTGTCTGCGGATACAGGCACATCCAGCCAGGCATCACTCCAAGGATGGAAGAAACCTCTGGGTTGCACCATGGCATCCTTTTCACCCTATGCCAGGAGGCTGAGCAGCGCGGGAGGCAAGGAGCAAGGCCGGTGGGCTCGGCGGGAGGTAGTGTGGCTTGTCCTAGCCACAAGCCCTTCCCCACTGCAGGGATGGGTGCAGTGGGGCTGAGCTCAGTGCCCGCAAAGCACTGAGCAGAGACAGGAGAAAGGTGCAGTGAGCCGGGGCTGGCGATCACATCAGACTTCAAAGGGGAGCTCAGTGTAAATATTTTACCAGGCCCTGCGCAGAGCAAAGAGGCAGTGGCAATTAGAGCCGGGCACATCTGCTCAGAGCAGGCAGGGGAGGGAGATTAAAGCTACCAGGCAGGAGCCTAGCCAGGAGTTCACCTGGGCAGCATACCCAGCTGCCCTCCCCAGGGAAGGCTGCGCTGACCTGGGCACATCCTGTGCCCTCCTTCAGCCCATCTGTGCAGGGGCTGGCACTGTCTGCCTGCAGCTGGGGACACTGAGGAGCTGCTGCCCAGCTGAGCACCCACGGGTAGGCATGGGGGTGCCTGCTTGAAGCTGTCCCCTTGCAGCACCCTGCTCCTCCCCGGGATGGCTGGGTAAAAGGCTCGTCTCCACCTCCCGTCCTGCCCTGCTTTGCACCCACACAGCCATCATCACAGCCCAGAGGTGTGGCAGGCTCCGCAGGCGCAGACAGAGTCTTTGCAGCCTGCACTAACCTCGAGCCCTGTAAACAGGGTGCTGCAGGGCACAGCGTGGCACGGGGCACCGTGGAGCCGGGAGCTGCTGCATTGGGAGAGGCAGTGCTGCTGCCTGCGCTGCTGTTCATGCCCCCAAATTAAATGGAATAATTCATTTGCTTTGGCTTCAAAAAGGCGTTTGCTGGAAGTCCTCTGAAGCATGCCCAGGCCCTGCTGCCACGCTGTTTCCTGTCACGGCTGGCACTGACAGGAGCAGTGTCACCAGGAGATGGTCTCTTGGCCTCGGGGCCCTAAGGAATTGTCCCCGGGAGGGCAGTGGGATTCAGTGGGGAGTGGGGCTGCCCCCCAATGCCCTGTCCCCAGGCCAGCCCAGGGCAGCAGGAACGGGGGAAGCACCCTGTGAAAGCTTGCTTTGCCCATCCCCACGACCACGCGGGGCTGGGAGGTGGCACTAGCCACCCAGTGCTTACATTTCAGTATTCCAACTAATAATACAAAGCTTTTGGCTCCCTCATCTTCTTGGCCAAGAGGAGAGGGGCCAGGGAGGTCCCAGCAGTGCTCCAAGCTGTGCTGAGCCGCACTGGCACCTGACACTGCTGCACAGTCCCACCAGCACTGACACAAAAAGGCTGTGGCCGGGATGTGTGGTCACATCCCTGGTGGCACACTTGCCCAGCAACCCTGGCATGCACGAGCTCTCCCTTGCACCAGGGACCCAGCGCCAGCAGGGCTGCTGAATGCCCTTGACCCTTGGTGTCACCATGCTCATCCCATCCTGCTGTTCCCGTGGTTCTCACATGGCCTGTGGAATCTCACATGATGAAGCCAGAATGTGGGTGGTACAGGGGCGCCAAGTGGGCAGAGTGTGCTGGGGACAGTGGCAGGGTGACACAGGCTGTCCATGCACATATCTTTGTGGCGGTGGGTGTTTCCAGGGTGCTGTGTGTGTGTGTGCATGTGTGCGTGCACGTGTGTGCATGTGCATATGCATTGGGGCTGTAGTGCACACAGCAGTGCTGTGTGTGTGCAGTGGGGCTGTGTGTGCAGTGGGGCTGTATGTGCAGTGGGACTGCGTGTGCAGCAGGGCAGCGCATATGCAGTGGGGTGTATGTCAGCACTGGGCCAGGTAGCAGCGCAAGGGGACAGCGGACCCCCGTGGGCAGGGAGGGCTGTGCTCAGGACCCTGCTTGCTGGGGCCTCCCTTGCTCCCAGGCATGGGTTACAGCAGCTCCCAGTAGCCAACTGCAACCCCTGAGCTACAGCCCCCTCAGGTTTCGGCTCACTTGAAAGCTCTCCTTTAAAACATGCTCCAGCATTAGCGATACTGCCGAGACAGTCGGAGCAGAGCTGGGCTCCCCACCGAGGCACTCAGCCCCTCCTGGAGCGCCCATGCTCCCCAGCACCCATGCCACAGGGGAGGCCTGCACAACAGGGACCACAAGCAAGCTGAGGGGGGGAAGCACTCTGCAATGTGCCATGGTCCGGGCAAAGGCTCACCCCACACCCCAGGGAATTGGGACAAGTGTCCTCCCAGGGCGGTGGATGCATGACGGGGGGGCCCCCAGCACCCTACCCTACAGCACAGGGAGGGGATCCTGCCTCCAGAGAATTAGCCCATGAGCAGACACCTGAAGCTGGAGGCAGGTTTCTCATCACCAGCCCGGCAGCACACACCGTGCCGAGCGATGAGGTCCCACGCCCTTCCCCTTTCCCCCCCAAACAGGTTTCGTCCGCCGGCGCAGCTGCTGCATCCAGATGTTGCCAGTATTGAGGGAGGCAGGCTGCTCAGCCCACAGCTGCTCCCTGCTTCGCTCGCAATTGCTTTGGAAATATAGTGTGTGCTCAGCTCTTTAGAGCTAATCTCCATGCTGCAGCCGAGGCTGGGGGAGCTGCCCACACCAGCACGGCCAGCAGGGAAGCTGAGGAAGGGGAGGGGGCCCTGCCGGCAGCCCCTGCATAGGGCAGGACCCGGGCGGCTGTGATGCTGCGGCAGGGGGTGGGCTGGGTACCACCCCAGCGATTCCTTCCTGCTTGATTGAGGCCATTAATCCTGTGCTCTCCGCCAACCTGACAGAGTCTGTAAGTGTCAGTGTGTGAGCGATCAGCTCGCTCGGCACCATCCATCAGGCCCCCGGCAAACGCCATGTGACACCCCCTCCCTGATTTATCTGAGGCCAATGGAGTCATGAAAAACAGCTGGTAAATCCTTCCCCATCAGCCGGCTGATTATTAATGCAGCCAAGTGTGGAGGCAGTGAGTGATTTGGAGAGATGGGCCTGGCCAGTGCTGGTGAAAGGCAGCATATGGCCCAGTCCAGCTGCCCTTGTAGTGAGGTCCCTTCCTGCAGGATGCTGCCTGCTCCCTGCCATGGTAGGAGCAGAGCCCTGCCTACCCCTCGTGCATGCAGGCAGCAATGCAGTGACTGCAGAAGTGCCCTGTGCTTCTGCCTGCACCTGCAGCTCCTGGCTCGGGTTTGCAGGACACCCTCTGCCCTGGGATGCCCAGGCTAGGGGGCTCAGCACCCCCAGGAAGAGCAAGTCATGCTGCTCCTGCTGGGTAAAATGGCTGATGGAGGGGGGCAGCCAACACAGAGGGGTGATGGGGCTTTTCCAGGGTGAAGGCAGGTACACGATGTGGCTCTGATGCAGGGGTAGGGGGTTGCCCAAAGGAAGGAGGGAGAAGCCAGCATCAGCACTACGGGCAGTCGTGGAGCGGGGCCAGGTGCCGAGCAAAGGCACAGAGCCTCAGACTTGGCCTGGTGACACTGGCTGCAGAGCCTGGACTGCAGCATGGGGACATGCACAGCCTCCATGCATGGGTGCAGGATGCCCCAGTCCCTGCCAGCCCATGCAGCCCATTGCATCCCCCTGCACTGCCCTACAGAGGCAGCACAGTCTGGGGGCACCCAGACCTGGTGGGCAACAGCACTGTGGCCACCCCAAGATGCAGCACCTGCATGCACCGCTACCTGCACCCCTCATGGGGCTGTACCTCTATGCACGTCCCACCCTGCTCTCCCAGCCCTGCAAAAAAGCATCACCCAGGGCTAGGCAAGCCACTTGCCACCTTTTACAGCCCCAGACCCCCGTAGCACCCCACGCACCAGGGCCTGGCATGCTTCTCGTGCCCTGCAAGGCTGCTGTGCCCTCTGCATTGACGTAACGGCTCGGGGAAAAAAAAATATAAATTGTGTGAGTGGGCTGGAAGGAAGCTAGAAGCAGCATTTTTGTGGTTGTGTGCCAAGCAGGTGCAGCTGACAATTAACTATCTCTTCCCAGCCTCTTCATTTAGTTCCTCAAGGTTATTTTGAAAATTGAATATTCAATTAATGCAAGAGTGGCTTTGCAGGGCTCTCCGTGCTCCCTTCCCTGGGCCGGAGGCACCCTTGGGGACAGCTCGGGAGGGGAACAAAGGAGAAAGAAGCACATCCTCCTCCCCATCATGGCCTCCTTCCCTTAGCCCCCTCGCCAGCCATGTTTTGAGTCCTTCAAGCCCCAGATTTGTGTCAAGAAGATGAAGCAGCAGAAGTCGTCATGGTGGAAAGTAGGTGACATTGAGTCACGTTTGAGCCTGTCATGGAAGACATCGTGCTCCCATCACTGGTGAGCCTCCCCCTTGAAACCCAGCCTGCAAACAGACCCACGTCCCAGCCCCCCACCAGCATCACCCCAGCCCACCGGGCCCTGAAGCCATGGGGCTGCATGGGAGGGAAGGGGGGCAGCTCCCCCCCTCCCTCCAGCACATCCTCTCTCCCACCCTCTGTTGTCTGTTCTATTTTCTTTTCTGCCACTTAAAATATTGTGCAATGATGAACTTGGATTGCTTGGAATCGCTGGTGCTGCTCTGCTGGTTCTTGTTCCCTGGCTCCTTGCTGGTGCCCAGAGTGATGCCTCTTCCACCCATGTCCAGCTAGCAAACATCCTCCTGGCCAAAATGCTCACATGGAGTGGCCCGGCAGCACCCTCACAACCCACTGATAGAGCAGAAGGTCCCTTTTCTGCAGCTCCCCTTCCTGGGACTGTTCCTCCTGCTCCCGCTGCAGGACTGGGGCAGACTGCTGCCCAAAAAAAGCCTGAAATGAGACCCTGTGCCCCACTGGGGTCTGCAACTCGGAGCCAAGCACCAACCGAACCTGAACCTTTCCTCCATGCCATGGATGTGTCACCACCAGGACATGCTCACCATGCTGGGACAAAAACCCTTGGCTTTCACCTCAAGCATGGTTGGCCCCAGGCTGTGGACAGGGTTCCCCCTGGCTGGGGGCAGCTCAGGGGTTGTCCTCCCACTGTAGGATCTGAAAGCATTGACCCACTCCCACACCATTCCCAGCTTCTTCTATTTTAAATGAAGAGCTCTGCACTGCTAGCAAGTCATCAGCACTGAGCTCGGATTGGCAGTCCCCGCTTTTGGTCCTCTTCATTGCTGGACTCAGAAAATCAGCCTCAAAGCCCAACTGGAGAGGGAAGAGGCAAGTTCTCACCCAGCCCAGGATAGGCCAGAGGGGAAATCAAGTCACGGAGAGGAGCTGCAGCCCAGAGGCAGCAAACTGGCAGCATTTCCCCCAGGGAAGTGGCCACAACAGATTGCCAAGGTGGCCGGAGCAGGTGACAGCAGCATGGGGACACTTTTCCATGGTGATGGACGAGTGCTGGCTCAGAACTCTGCTTCCTCAGCGTTTTGTGGAGAGGGATGATGGGAGAGGGCTGAGAGATTTATAACAAAATATTGCTTGGTGTGCCGGTTGGGTCCTAGAACTGCTGCGTGGACCCTTTGCAAGGAGGAAAGATGCCCAGCAATGGCAGGAGCCCCAGTCCCCTCTTTGCTGACCTGCAGGTGCTGTCCTGCAAGGTGCCCTCCAGCAAAGTCCCCGTCGCTGTGTGATGCCTGGCTCTGGAGATAGTGGATGGCCCCATGCTGAGAGCTGTATCCCTTCTGCGAGCCAAGCAAAGCTCACTACAGCAGCATGGCGATGCACAGCCCCTCCAGAGCAGCTTTCTCTGAGCCTTTCCATTCATCCCAGCCAGGAGCACTCACTGGGAAAGGAAGATTTTGTTTGGAAGACACTGCTGCCAGTCCTGTCCTCTGCCTACACGTTTTTCCACCCCAAACGATACAGGGCCAAAGATCCAGGAGGGGACATTTTAGATTACCAGTGGGTGTATTGCCTGGATTAGGGATGACATGCACCGTGTGGATGCTCAGGGCTGTGCCAGGTCAACCTCCCAGCTCAGGGTTCATCCTGGAGCTCCTCTCCTCTCCCTCTTGCCCCCCCTATTTCCAGTTCCCAAAGCCTCACTTACATCTTCCTTGTTATCCTCCTCCCCGTGCTATCTGGAACACGCTTCCCTGCCATTACCCCAGATAATTGTGAGCTGAGTGGAGGCCATGGGCAGCAATCTGGCAGGCAGCACTTGCGCCGCCACCCTGGCTCCCAGGAAAACGCTGCCTCTGCGGACATCTCCCTGACTGTCTCACCCCTTCCTCCTCGGGTCCCTCAAGCCAACCCGGTTCCTCTGCTTTTGGGAAAGGCAGGCAAGCTGGCAGGGCTGCAGGCAGGGCAAGCCTGAATCGCTGGGCAAAATCACCCCGAAGGAGGCTGTGGTCACCACCCTCACGCTGCCCTGTGCGATGAGGGATGTTTGCTAAGTGAGGAAAAGCCTTGGAAAATGCTTTGGGGAATGGTCCTTGCTGCAAAGCTTCTGTTTCTAGACGAGAAATAGCTGCACCCAAAGGTAGGAGGGCTCTCAGCCCTGTGCTGCCTGCATTGGTCTCCCGGGGTCCTGCTCACGGGCACGAACAGATTCAAGCCTCATTCAGAAGAAAAATTAAATGGCACCATCTGGCACTCGGCGTGCTTTTCCCCCTCCCATCAGTGGGGAGAGGGTAATCTGGGATGGGAACCAGGCCGTGCTGCAGGAGAGGCCACCAGCCTTGTATACAGTGGTGGCCAGGCATCCCCCTGCCCACAGGCTGGCTCGGCAGAGGGGAAAGACCCCCACCATGGCCAAGCCAGGGTCTGGGGTCCTCAAAGGCTGGCATGGTCCCGTAGGGTCCTGGCACGTCCCAAGCGGCAGAGCTGGATGCAGCTTCTCCCCACAGGGACAAGGCCAAGCTTTTTTTATACATAATTATATATCCGAAACTGGCCCAGCCTCCTCCCAGAGCTGGTTTTAGCTCAGCTAAACCCACATGGAAATTCAAGCTGTCTGGGCTGCCCGGGGACCCCATCCCACTCCCCTCTCCTGCCCAGCTGGGATGCCCCAAATCCTGGGCAAGGCAGGAGATGGAACAACTTGCATCCCAACCTCTCTGACTAGGGGATGGGGCAACACGCTGGGATTTTGGTCCCTCCTCTAAACGTTTAGTAGAAATGAAGTTAAATAGAAGATGAGAGGAAAAGCATCGAGCCCTGGCTGGACCCCAAGTCTTTCCCCCGTCAGGAGTTGGTGGGTCCTGTGAGACAGGGCTGCCACTGCCCCCCTGCCTGGCTGTGCTGCGCCCCAGCTGCCCGCTGTGCCTCGGAGCTTCCTGCATTTCCCCTGCCTGCATTTCCCTGGCGAAGCCGTGGGGAGGAGGTGCCTGCTCCCCAGGATGGCATCAGGGTGGCTGCAGTTCCAGCCTCCACAGGAATGCAAAACCATCAATTAGGAAATAACTGCCTTGCCTGTCCTTGTTAATCCCCTCCTCTCTGGGCTGTTATTTATTATTTATGGTGAAGGCACCCCAGGATGCACTGTCAGAGGGACGCCTGACAGGCTCAATCTGTACCATACAATTACATCCTCCTCGCCAGCTGGGGAAGCCCTTTCTCCACTCCCACCACCTCGCTCTTTTCCACATTGCCCATGGGACCAGAGCCGGGGATATGAGAACCCCACCCTACCACTGACAACCAAGCCCACATCCCCATGGATATAGGGAAGCCATGGGGACACCCACTTGGCCCCATACTGAGGCAGTATGTATGGCAGATCTGGGGGCACACCAGCCCCTTAGGTGCCGGGCATGGGCAGCTCACCCACCCTCCTCCTTTTGCCCCCCATCTCGGACATGGCGCTTTGCCATGGCACTTTGCAGCTTCATCCCAGAGTGAGCCATGGGATGAAGCTGCCCCACTCATCCCTCCTCGCCTGCCTGCCAGCGAGCGCAGGCAGTAGTCAGCCTGGAGGGGGGCCCAGGCAAGCCACTGCAGAGGCATTAGCTGAGCCGGGATTAACACTCACCCATGAAAAAATAACTCCATCCAAACTGGGGGCCTCATGTGCAGCACAAATTGACGCACAGGCTCCCCTGGGAGCCATGGGGATGTGTGCAGCCGCATCAGCTCTTTGCAAGGCCTGCTAATGTCTTAGCTAACGAGCTCCCAGCTGAACGTGTCCTATGCACACCTGAGGATGGAGCCAGCCGCCTTTGCCTCCTCCCTGCCTTTCTCCCAGTTGCTGTCCTCTGCCCATCCCCTGGCAGTGCCATCACCTCCTCCAGCCACCCCATGTGGGGACCAGTGCTGGGGCACGGGGTCTGTGCAGGCATCACTTGGGGACATGCGGGCATGACAAGGATGTGTGCTGGGCCTCAGAGGCTGGGCAGGCATCCCGGGGCATTGCACTGGCACTCAGGAATGTGTGGTGACCTGTTTTGTGGTTAGGAGATTTGCAGGTTGGTATCTTATAGGGCCATGTGGGGTTTGGGGGCTGCAGGGTCCACACAGGTGCTTGGAGTATCCTGGGGAGCTGCGATGGGGCCTGGGGGCTCATAGCTGAGCTGTGTGATGAACCCTCCCCACAATCCCCCATGGATGCAGGCAATGTGCGCCCTCCACACTGAGATGCCAGGACAGCTCTGGCATAGGTGGCATGCACAGCAGGCACTCAGGGGTACCCACCCATATCTGCAAGCCCTTCCCCTCCTCTGCAGCGAGTGGGTGTCCCCGGTGCATGCAGGGTCCAGCCCGTCCCCATGCCATGCACTGGTATTGCGTCGCGAGGTGGTGTGTAGAATCAGCTGGATGCTCTGCGCATACGTGTGTGCAGGAGTGTCTTCCCAACCCGTGTGCACAGCTGCAGCCTCTCTCTCGGGAGACACCCTGGGGAGCTGCTGGCATCCTGCAGCTGGGCAAATCCACAGGCTACCAGCCACCTGCAGTAGCCCTGGTCCCCAGAGGGGTTGTGGGGTGCCTGTTGAGGATGTGTAGGGGTGTCTAGCACATTATTTGCCTCCTGGAGCTGCTGAAGTCCTGCTCACCAGCCTTTTTGCACTCCCAGCATTGGCCACCTGTGGGTTGTGCCTCCAGGAAAACGCAGCGCCCTGGAGCACGGGCCATCTGCATGGGCAAAGGCTGCAGCTCCAGCTGCACTTTAATAACAGGCTGAGGACAAGAGGGATAAAAATAGCCCCTGGTACTGCCTCCCACTCTCTAGTCTGTGGGGAAGTGGTGCCTCGCCACCCCAGCCCAGGTGGTTATTTTTAGGCTGTCACCTCCTTGCTTCTCTTGTGGGTGGCTTTTATAAATAGCCAGTGCCTCCGAGCGGCTCCAGTGCCAGGCAGGATCTCGATGTGCTCACGCCCGGCAGAGCTGGGAAAGATCCTGCCTCACCTGCCCAGCGGCTGCCCAGTCCTGCCTGCTCACTGCCATCAGCCTGCCTCCTCTTCCTCCAGGCATGGACAGCAGGGACAGAGCCTGATCCCACCACCCACCCATCCCTGCCAGCCCCCAGGGCTCGGGCACAGCTTCCCCCACTGCCTGTGCTCACCAGGGTGCTCCAGACCCTGTTCCCCCACCTGGGGCACCCCATCCCCTGGCTGCTGCCCCCGCATCCTTCTGGCTCCTGCCCCATCATCTTCCCCATCCTCTGCTCCTGGGCTCCCCAAACCCCATCCCTGTGCTCCAGCTCTTCTCAAGGTCCAGCCCTTACTCTCCTGCAGCTCTGCCCCTTCCCCAGGGCATCCTCAGGACCCCTTGATCTTCCTCCTCCTCTTGTTCTCCAATTTATTTTAGTAGCCATATGTCCCCAAATGGCCCTTGCCCAGCAGCATCTCCCCGGCACGGCTTTGCCCAGTGCTGGCTCTCTGTGGCTGTAAGCGCTGCAGAGTGGCGGCCGTGGTGCCGTAATTAGCCAGGTACAGCAGGAACACACTTGCAGCCTGACAGCTCTTCTGGAGTCGAATGGGAGCCAATTAATCTAATTAAAGTGGCCGCTGGCTCATTATCCCTGCACAGTTCACAAGGCTGCAAAGGCTCCCTGTCCTCACCGTGCCCCTGCCCATGAGCTGCTCAGGTGGGTGCATATGGGTGGGCACAGAGAGCCATGGCTCGCTCTCTCCATGGATCCAAGGTGACCGGGGAACTGCCCTGGGGTGAATAAGGGGGCACAGAAGCTGGGT
This sequence comes from Ciconia boyciana, assembly GCF_034638445.1. Lineage (NCBI taxonomy): Eukaryota > Metazoa > Chordata > Aves > Ciconiiformes > Ciconiidae > Ciconia > Ciconia boyciana. The sequence continues at coordinate 20,906,602 of NC_132942.1, forward strand.
GCCCATGGTGGAGTGACTCTGCCCCGCGCACTGAGATGTGCCGGCATGTGGCTGGGGTGCTGGTGGTACCTACATGAGCAGGATGCAGGGGGATGCCCCCTGAGGATGCCATGGCCACCGGGTTTGCATGCCATGGGGCTGCAGTGCCAGCAGTGCTGTCAGCCCCGGCAGTGGTCAGTGGGGCCTGGCGCTGTGCCACGTCCCAGCCAGGAAGAGCTTTTTTTCCCAGTGCCAAAGCAGGTCCTGCTGGGCAGCACAGCAGCGTCCTGCAAGCTAATTACGAGGCAGGCCGAGGAGGAGGTCTGTCTGCACAGGTGTCTGTCAGCAGGGTGCTGGCACTTACACCACATAATTAGACACCCTGCCAGCCTTTAATGAGAACAAATGAGAGGCCAGCCAGTGCGGGGCTGGGCCATGGCATCTGGACCTTGCCCCGCATGCTGGCTCTGGCCCGGCACCCTCAGAGATCCAGTGGCCACTCTCATCAGGGCATGAGGGGGGGGCCACAGCAGCTCAGCCCCCCATGCCAGGGAGCCCTGGCATCAGAGAAGAGTTTTCCCAGCCCCACCATGCCCCCCTTGCAGCAGCCTGCGCCCAGCACGGCAGCAGGTACCACCCTGCGTGCACCCTCCTGGCAGCCCCTGACCCATCCACATCCCCTTGACCCTTCACCAAGTCCTTTTGGGAGCTGGGTCTTGGTGCTCCATCACTGCAGGGCACCTCTAAAGCAAGGTCTTGCCCTACCCTGCCATCTCCCCCATAGCCCCTCTCATTGCAAAGAGGGGAGCTTGATGCCAGGTGGATCTGCCCACATAGGCTGAGCCTCCAGTTATCCTCTCATCAGCTCGATAGATGCTGATGTCCCGTGGGGCATCCCATGGCTTACGGATTGCCACCTCCATGCCCTCACTCTGGCAGCACTGATCCAGCTGCACCGTGGGACTCAAAAGCACTTGCTTGGGTGCTTTAAAGTCTGCGTGGGCAGGGAATGTGTTTGCAACACGTTCTCCTCGGGATCCCCATGCGGCTCTTCCATGTCTCCCTATAATCTAAAGGCAAACAGACCAGTGTCGTGGGTCGAGCACGCAGCAGTCTGCAGCAGCACATCCCTGAGCCCCTGGGCGCAGGCAGGCTCCCTTGTTGGAGCAGGGAGCCAGATGGGCAGGGTGGCCAAGACAAGTTGGGAGCACCAGGTGTGCTCCGAAAACCTCAGTGAGGCTTGAGGAGGGGCTGCAGGAGAAGATCTCAGGACACATGTGCCTCCAGAGAGGGAAGTTTAACCCAACAGCAGGACCTCAGGCAAGCCTGGAGGCTGCAACGGGGGCAAGCAAATTGGAAACAAGGTGCAGAAGAGCAGGCTGACAGACAAGGATGGTGCTGCCAGGAGAGACCATTGGAGCCAGCCCAGTTATAAACTCCCTCTGCAAGTAGATTTGCAAACCAGTGGACACTGGGGCATTGCAGCAGCGTGTACCCCACCTGGGAAGCAGGGAAGGGAGCCCAGCTGGGCTGGGAGGACTGTGGGCCTCCACGCAGCACACCGGCTCTGCAGCAGCCCTCTAAATAAACACACCCACATGCTGCGGCGCACATGCCGGGATGCTGGGGAGAGGCAATTGCATGCGGTTCCCGGCAGGCAGCGAGGAGTAATGGGACGAGACCAAGCATGGGGAAATGCCATGCAGGTATTAGAAAATGTTGCCTGCCAAAGGAGCGATCGGGAGGAAGGCAGGTCCCCAGGGAGCCAGGCACGCTGCCTGCTCTGCAGGGCATGGGCAGGGCTGGGGCGGCCCTGGAGCCCCCAGGCAGGAGGGTGTCTGAAGTAACAATGCCTGTGCAGTCTGGAGGGGAAAATGTGCCATTAGTGGACATACATGCCTCCACACCCCCACTGTACACATACACACACACACATGCACACATACATCCCCCCCCCACGTGAGTGCACACACACATCTCCCTCCCTGTGTGCAAACTCCCCTTTACATCTGCATTCACCCCGGTGTGCGCACGCCCCTTCGTCCCAGCATGTCCCCCCCATGCACACACACCTTCATTTCTCATGTGTCCCATGCACACGTGCCTCCATCCCTCCTTCTGCACATGTCTTAGCCCTTGTGCACCTCTGCATGCATGCATCTCTCTCCTCCCCATGTGCATCCCCACCGAAAATCACCCCCACAGTGCCCGGAGCTGGCAGCCCACATCCCCAGGGCCCTGCCTCCACAGGGCTGGAGAAGGACGGCTGGATCCGTGCCACCACAGCTCTTCCAGCCCGGCTTCTCCCATCAGGCTGCCATCACGCTGTGGCTTAGAGAGGTTTAAGGGAAAGGCGAGAATGTGCCAGGTGAGAGGCCGAGGCCAGCCCCACCGTGCCAGGCAGGGGGTGGTGGGATTTGCTGGAGCGCCGGGCAATTTCCCTGCCGCTCTGCTCTGCCTTCTCATTTTCGCACCGTGGTCTGAGTGGTTGATGGGCAGGTTGGTATTGCTGGCGCAGCCCCTCTTCGCTCCGCTGGCAATGCTCGCCTGCCTCCCAGCTCACCCAGCAGCCCAGCATGTGCCTGCTTGTCACAGGAGGAGGTGGACGTGGAGCAAGGGGCTTTGCTGTGAATTTGCAAGCCTTCAGGGTAGGCAAGGGTCACACGGCATCACCAGGAGTCCCAGCTCCATCCAGACACAGCCCTTGCAGGCTGTGCTGTGGCCGTGCTGGGCATCCTGCAGCACTGGTTGCAGTGGGAAGGGGCCAAGGCAGTTGCCAGAGGAGGATGGATGCAGCTGGGGACCAGGATGCTGCATCCAGGTGGGTCCCCTCCAGCCAGCCATGGACCAGATGCTGGGGAGCCATGTGAGCTGGCACTGCCAGCGGGGCAGAAGCATGGGGCAGGCAGCCTCAGTGCCCCTTCAGCCCCTTTCCAGGGAAGCCGGGACCTGGCCTGCAGGGATGATGGAGCAGATGATGCTCTTGGTCTGAGGCGAAAGGCAGAGAAGAGTTGCCATGGAGACCAGCTATGTCATTTTAAGGAGGCACGGAGGCATTCACACCCATCCCTCTTGGATGAATGCCAGCAGCAGGAGGCGAGGGGAGCAAGGTGGGGGTGACCAGCATTCCCTTAAATCCCAGGTGGGTGGGCTGGTCCCCAGCAGTGCCACCCCATGCAGGAGCCAGCAGTGAGGCTGCAGGCAGGGCTGCCTGCCCAAGGCGTGCTTGGGGGGCCAGCCTCCCTTGGGGACAGCTGGGAGCAACTGGTGACGCTGGGGCAGAGGTACTCTGCTGCTAGCGTGGCCTGAGCAGGCCATAGGGAACAGTCTGCAAGGAGCAGAGGTCAATACGTGCCCCCTCCAAATGTTCCTGAGATGGCCCCATGTGGTGGGGAGGGGCTACGAGTGCCCAAGGCGCTGAGGAGAGGTTCCAGGTGAAGGCAGTAATATCCTGGCTTTCTGGATAATTTAAGCTTTAATCAAAATGAGGCTTTATGTATTAGCAGCCCCTCCTTCCCCGCAACCATCGGGGAGCAGGAGTGCTGCTCCTTGGCCTCCAGGCACCTGTGGGCAGCTCTGGTGCCTCTGCTGCAGTCCCCTCTGCATTGCCACGGCCCCACCAGCTGCTCACACGGAGGGAGAAATTATCCAGAGGGGGGTTTAGATGTAGCAGCACCTCAAACAAGAAAAAACAGTCCCAAATATGGAGGCAAATAAAGGGATGCAAAGATGCCCCACCCCTCCCCACTCCCCCTGCCCAGGAGGGCATTCAGGCGTGCTCTCGTCCCATCGGGCAGCCCTAGGGCCGGGACTCGCTGCTTGCTGAGTGGTTGCTGTAGCTCCCCTTGACCAGCCATCCCCTGGCCCTTTGCAGGGCCCCACACAGCGCCGGCACCCCGAGGCTGAGCAGCTTCATGATGCTGCCAGCTCTCCCTGGGGCTGTCGCGCTGCTCAGCACTGTCGCCGTTTAGATGGGACTGGAAGAAAACCAGCGTAGCCGCACCAGTAAGTCGATGCCCGGGAGGATGCTGGGTGCCGAGGTGGCTGGAAGCACTGCAGGCCAGGGTGCCCAGGGCAGGGGTCTGCAGCGATGGGAAAGGCATGGCAGTGCATGCTGCCTGCACAGGAGGCAGCCAAGCCTGCAAGCTGCAAACAGAAATTATGCCTTGATGAGGTGTGGGGAGGAAGGAGGGTGGCCAGCTTTGGCATGGCTCAGAGGGAGGTGCTGGCGCTGTCCTGTGTGTCAGGGTCATGCAGGCAGGGCTCAGGGACATGCTCCCCTGGCAGACACTTGCCCAGAGCAAGGGCACATAGACCTGGGGCAATGGCTGTGCATCATACATGGTGTGAGGTGTGTACACATAGCATGAGCAGTGTGAGCTGTCTGTTCATGCAGTGCAGGTGTGCAGTGAAGGTGTGTGGACATGCAAAGTGCGTGGGAGATGTGGGTGCACCAAGCATGAGATGTGCATGCGTTCAGCACAGGTACAGGGTGAGCAGCGTATGGCCATGCTGCGTGTGCAGTGTGAGATGTGGGTGTGGTTTGTGTATGCAACATGACACGTGTGCACGCCTGCAGTGTGGCATGCATGCAGTGAGCGGCAAGTCTGTGCACTGCAGCGTGCAATGCGAGGCGTGTGCACGCTCACCATGGGAGGTGTGAGCTGTGCAGTCCAGGGAGGTGTATGCATGCAGTGCACGCTCACTGTGGGAGGTGTGAGCTGTGCAGTGTAGTATGTCATACGAGGTGTGTGGATGCATGAATGTGGCGAGAGGAGTGCAGTGTGTGGCTGCATGCCCAAGGCAGAGGGGCAGACTGCAGTGGCCAGGGATGGCATGGAGCACGATTCAAGCTGGATCCAAAGGGGCCCCAGCTGCTATTCTCATCTCACAAAACCTTAGGGAGCTCTTCCCCCCAGTGCCACTCGGCAGTGGCAGCACCCAGCTGCCAGAGCCTGGCACACGCCTGCAGCCGCCCAGCCGGGCGGGAGCATCTCCTCCTGCCATGCCTGCCAAGGCTCCCACTCCCGAGACTCTACGACAGGAAAAAAGGGAACAAAAATTCACGTTTTCACATTTAGCTTCCTTTGTACTCAGCTAATTAGCGCCTGAGTCTGGTGATGTCATTAAAGCAGCACTAAGTCTTTATTGGGGTAATTTAATTTTCCCTTTCATATCAGGATGATTTCCTTTGTTGGGGTAGGTGCTGGGGAGGGGGAAGGGCCTGTGCAGACAATTGCTGTTGTCAGGATAAATAATTCCCCAGTGGATTGACAAGGGGGGAGGTGGGCTGGGGGGCTGGGAGCTGTCACTCACCTGGGTGGCAGCAGGAGCTGGCCAGCCCCTGGGGAGCTGGGTGCCTTGGGGTGCCTCTCCCCATGCTGGGTGGGCTCCCCAGCCAGCGAGGCACCTGCCTTGGCCCCTTTCCAACCACTGAAACTGCAGCAGTTGAGGGTCTCCCATACAGGTCCCCTGCTTCTCCAACTCCACCACCATCCCTGGTACCAGCGAGAGGAGGGAAGCAGATGGCACCCGGGTAAAAGGAGCATTTCTGAGCCACCGGAGACACCATGTATAATGTGGGGGCCCTGCATGCAGTTGGGATGTCCTGGGTAGCAGGGAGCTGCCAGGGCTGGCAGGGACCAGGAGTAGCTCTCGCAGGGCTCTCCCACCTCAGGGGGTTCTGTGGGGGTATCCCAAGGAATGACTGGAACTGGGCTCAGAAAATGTTCACCCTCTCCAACCCCTCCCCGGGCTCTGCATGCAATGCGGTGATGCTTGAGCACTCACTGCCATGGCAAACCAGGCACGAGGAGGGGTAGCTGGCATGGGAAAGTGTGCGAGACCCAGTGCCTGGAGTAACAGAGGGGCAGGAGGCTGTTCAGAGGGACCAGCATTGCACCTCCCTGGGACGTGCTCCCGAACAAGCCTCCAGCCCCTTTCCCAACACTGTATTCCCCTGTCTGGCGCCTCCCCCCAGCCCCTTGGCTCATGCTGCACCAGAAGGGATCCCAAACACAGGGTGGGAGGTGAAGGAGATGCCCCATGGGGTTAGAGCCCTTGAGGACTGGCTCTCTCGGTCCCTGTAGAGCATCACTAGCAGCAGGTCCCCATCCCTGCCCCACTGTGCATGCTGTCCCCCAGCCCTCCTGAGCATGGGAGAAAAAGGTGGCACGTACCCAGGAAGCAGCTGGGAGATGACACCTGCTCCAGCCTGCCAGGAGCTCAGCTAGAAAAGCCTTGCAAAGCTGCGCAATGCTGCTGGGGTGTGTGCCACTGCTCAAATCCTGGTGTCCTTGGGAGCTTAGGCACGACCCATGGTAAGACCCCAAAGGGATGACACATGGGGCAGGCTGACCCTGGCACATGGGCGCATGTCCTGCCCTGGCAGAGCTGGTGGGAGTGGCATCCTGGTCCAGCAGAACATCACTGGGGGGGGAGGGTGTGGCTGGTATGATCCCAAAGCCCTAACTCATCAAGTTTAAGTCTCCAGACACTTCCAGAGGAAGTGTCCTTCCCTGAAAATGGGAAGGGATGTGCCCCGGAGGAGAGAGCAACTAGAGGGACCCATTTTCCATCCACCCCTTGGTTCAGCTCCAGAAAGAACTGGGTCCTTACAAGTCTTTTGGAGCCCACCCTGCAAGTCCCACTTTCCCCAAAGCCCCACAACTGCTGCTGCCAGCTTGAGTGAGGGGGAGACGGGCTGCAGAGGGGAACATCACACCTGAAATGCAAACACCAGCTTGTTGGTAATTAGCAAATGTTTCAAGACGAATGATGAGAAGCCAGCGTCAGGCAGGCGGGTTTCTATTAAAAGCTGCCACGTGTGATCCTTCTCCAAGCCTGCTGGCCCCTCCTTACCTGGTGCAGGGGAAATCAGATGCAAACCTGACATTAATGCAACGTTCAGGGTGAGCTTTAATTGCAGCTGTAGCAGGAGTGGTGGAGCTGGGGGACAGCAGCAAGGCCCAAGTGGCAGGGTGACAGGCACCCTCACTTCCCGCCACTTCCACTGCTGGGAGGGGAGCTGCCCGGTGCCTTTGGGTGCTCTCCTCCCTGCAATCCTTGTCCCTGACCTTCTTGCAGAGGACGTGAGTCACGAGGCACACTGAAGTGAGCACTCGGCACCCCGTGTGTCTCCACAAGCAGAGGCACTTGCTTAAATGTTAAGGGCTTGTTTGCATCCAGCAGAAGGGAAGCAGGAGCTGAGCCCCAGCTTGCCAATTGCTCTTCCATGCCTTCCGGAGCCAAGGGGCCAGGGAAGTGCTCATCCACGCAGGGAAGCATCCTTGAGTGATTCCTCCATGTGCTCAGCCCCCAAAATGCCTCTTTTCAGCTTCACATGGCTTTTTTTTTCTGGCTTAAAGACTTTCCAGAGCATCCCAAGCATTACAGAAGGAGCATTCCAGGCATTAGAGAAGGTGCATGCATGGCCAGGGCAGCGTTTGCAAGGTGGCCCCAGGGCTGATGCTTGGTGGTGGGGTCAGTCCTTGTCTTGGACCTGCAAACCAAGCCCAGGAAGAGCCAGGGCACATGGTGCTGGAGCAGGAGGGGCTCGGGCCAGCAGCATCCAGGCAGAGACATGGTGGCCTTGGGCCAGTAAGGTGGAGATTGCCCCTGCTCAAGGTGTGAGCAGCGCTGCCCATGCCCCTTGCCATCATCTCAAGGTGAGGGCTCCCCTTGCTTCATGATTTCTGCTGGCCTCACCACCATCACGCCTCACTCCCAACCTTTCTGCTGTCCAACAAGTCTATCCAAATAGTAACCAGCCTGGAGCTGGGTGTAACCCCAAGAGCAGGAGCAGGGATGAACAGTGCCACTCATCTACCTCTTGACAGGGTCCTCTTGCAAGTGATTTGCTGAGCGACAGCAAGGTTTTGCTTTTAACGAGGGCTGATTATGCTGAGCAGGGTTTTGCTTGGTCTGCTGCCCTGCGCTTGCTGAAGGAGGTGTGTCTCTCTCAGCTGAGCTCAAGACCTTCTGGGAGTGACACGGGCTCTTCCTTAGAGCATCCTTGGGGAGTTTCTAGCTGTGGTTCTGCCTGGATCTAGCACTGGGGACAGAGCTGCTCTAAAAAAGAGGTTGGACGAGAAGCCCCTTCCACCCAGTCCCCTCTGTCCTGGCTGTGCAGCCGTGATCCTCGGTTATCTGAGGCCTCCTGCAATGTAGCTCAGGTGGAGGCAGTGCAGGGTGTGAGGGCTCTTCCTGCTCTGGGTCGATTTGGAGCAGTGGGCTCCTTGCAGGGGAGATGTCACAGAAAGGCAAAGAGGTGCCTGAGGACATTGGTGACACCGTCACATGCTGCAGAAGGGGCCAACCCTCAAAGGCACATATAGCTGTAGCAATCCCACCACCACTAAGAAAACCCCAGAGCAAGGGTGCTTCAGGGCAGCTGGGAACATCCCAAGGGATTATTATCCAAAACAGTCAGCCGGGGTCCCTGTGGGGTGATGGTCTGCAGGGGATGCCCCATGTCCGAGCATGGAGCTGGGGACAACAGGTCCAGGGTGAAGAACTGTCATGAGGCAGTATCACCTCTCCTTGCTGTTAGCCTCTGCTAGCTGGATCTGTCCTGGACCTTCTCGGTGGTCTTCCAGGGTTGACAGGGTGCCCCAGTGTCCTCCATGGGTGGTGACACCCTCTTTCCTTGCATCCATCTCCTGGCTGCCAGACAACTCTTTGGATGCCCTTGCACCCTCCATCTGCTGCTGTTAACCAGCTGTCCACATTGCCTTCACCACCATCCTGAGCTTCAAGAGCTCATTTGTTTCATTAGCTGGTACACGGGGAGGGGGTCCTGTGCCACAGGTTTGGCCAGGCTATCTTGTCCCCCTCTTCGGGGTGACCCTTGAGGCTGTGTCCCTGCCTGTCCCCACTGCTGCTGCTGCCTGCCCGGGCTGCTGTGCATGCTTGGCAGCGCCGCATGGGTCTGTGCCTGCCACATTGTGCCTGGTTAGGGTGATTTCTTACAAACACTCTAGTCGTTGTTTAAGGGCTCTTCTTCGGACTATGAAAGTACAGGCAGCTGCCACACTTCTCCGCTCCTTAGTGTATTGTCTAGCTTGTCTGTCTTCCCTCGAGGCTCAAAAAACCCTCTGCCCAGGCAGCATTTCTGAGCTCTCCTCCTGCCCAGGGTCACTGTTCCTATCAAACACGTTTGCGAGCTGCACTGGTGTTCTCAGTTTTATTTCTGCAGGAAGAAAGCCTCATGTTTGTTTTCCCATCTATACCCCCCAGATTCAGCCCTGTTTTGCCACCAGTTTTTAGTCCTGGGGCATGTGCAGGGGTTGCCCTGCTCCTGGACCACGGCCACCCCATCATCATGAACCCACCAAGCACTGTTGCTGGTGCAGAGGGGCCAGCCTAGCTCTGCTGCAGCATGGGACCATGCCATGAGAGCTGGACCAGCAATCCCGGCGCATCCACGAGGGTTGCCCCAGCCCAGGAGATGCTGGGGTGGGTGACACCAGTGGCATGGAGGTGACTGGGAAGAGGCTGAGCTGGCGGTGATGCTGCTGGAAGAGGCAGAGGGAACCAAGGGGGTATACAGAGGGGTCCTGCCATGGATAAAGGGATGGGGAAGATGGGGAGGGCTCCCCAGCCCGGTGCTGTGTGGGAGCGATGGAGCATGCAGCAACTGCTGCCAGGCTGGTGGGGCTTCCTCCTGCCGCAGCTTGCTGCAGAGGGACCCTCGAGTGCATGCAGGCGAGGAAAGGCGGGGAAGGGGGGGGAGAGATCTTTTCATCTAAAAGGTTACATTTGTCCTACTTCCTCCCATCTCCAGCAATTAACTTGAAGGGAGACATCACCGCTAATTGAGCAGTGAAGATCAGGAGCAACAATTACGCCTTTTGACAAGAGACAGCACAAGAGGGACTGCTCCGAGGCTGAGAATGGTAGGGAACGGTTTCTATGGCAATATAACTTTCCTCTCTTCCTCTCCAGCCATAGAAATGATAAAAATGTAGATTTCTCCCTGATTAATGATTTAATGAAAATAAAGAAAATTCTTAAAAAAAAAGAAAAAGGAAAAAGAGGGGGGGGAGAGAAAAAAATCAATGGGACGCAATCTTTAGCATGAGTCTGCGGCTGCAGGGAGAATCGATGCCCTTCTCCAGGCTGGACATGGTGAAATCTATTACAGCAACGTGCTGAGGACTCAAAGCGGCCCTGCCGTTTGGTAATTAGGGAGCAGGCTCACACGAGGGAAACGTGAGGGCTATATTCAGATCTCTGATCAAAGCAGCTGCCCATCAAAGAGCTCCTCGCACTGGCTTCTCCAGCAAACCTTCGTGCTCGCTCCACATCTCTCCTGCCTTCCTTTCTCCTGCCTGCCTTTCCCCAGCCTTCCACACCCCTCCCCAAAATAATTATTTTTAATTTTAATTATTCAGCGCGTTCCCTTTGTGAGGCAGCCAGGAAGGGCTGCTGGGGCAGCTGCCAGCCCAGCAAATGGTGATGCCACATCAGCTGCCAGCGAGGTGAAGGAGAGACCTGCCGCAGGGGTGGCCCTGAGCCGGTGGCAGGGGGTGTCATGGCTGTCCCACCCCCGGGAGCAGGCAGCGCCTGTCCAGCAGAGATTCCATCAGCCACCTTGGGTGCTGCAACATGATGCACCTCCCATCCTGCCGCAGCTGTGGGGAGAGCAGCAAGGAGGAGGAGGAGGGTTGGGACTCATCCTGCCCCTGTCTACACCCTCTCACTGCTCCTATCCCATGCGAGCCACTTGCTCCTTCGTGGGAAAAGCCTGGCGGGGGGCAGGTGGCAGCTTGGAGCTGCACATAGCCCATAGCTGAAGGTGTCGAGAGGGCCACGTCCATCCGCGTCCGTCAGCAGCAGCTGCTGGCTGCCATACCACACTGCCTGGGTGGGTGAGCCAGCAGCAGAGCCCAGAGGGGCAAGCGAAGCCTTTCTGAAGCCCTCTCTTCCCCCCGCCTCACCGAGCTGGTACAAGCATCCTCTGTTTTGCAACACACTCCGCACCATCTACTCCCCCCTTGAACAAGCAAGTTTTGGGATTTTTTTCCTTGAAGGGGATGCTGCTTTAGGATGCAGGGAGGTGGCTGGGGTGAGACCGGCCAGAGCTCCTCTGCCGACACAGGGGAAATGATGCAGCAGGTTCAGGTCAGCTGCGTGCCCATTCATCAAAACAAAATACAACCCACTTCAGCAAGTCTGCACTTCAGCAGAACTGGTCTCTGCAAAAGACCCCAGGCAGAGGGGAGCGAGCTGAGGGCTGCAGCCCCTCGGCTCCTGCAGCCACTCCCCCAAGCCCAGCCCAAGGCATAGGGTGCCTCCTGCCACAGGGACTGTCCCGGGTACCTCCATCCCCCCCGGCTGCCCACGTAGGGACGCACCCTCCCCACGGCAGGCTGTTTCCTGGCAGCCCAGGAGGCAGCAGCCCTGCAGTTGCCCATCCTGCCCATTCTGGCCCCACACGAGGAGCCAGCAGGGCCCCAGGACATGTGTCTCCAGCCCAGACACTGTGTAGGGGCAGAGCACGGGTACATGGAGGGACTTTCCCACCTCCTTGGTTCCTATTTTATTGCCAAACTGAAGCATAAAACACACATAAACAAATCTAACGGTGAGTAATGGGTTGCTATCAAATCAACAAATTAATCTAATTATAGGGCTGATTAAATCGTATCAGATAAACCAGCGACTCCTTCCCAGTGCTCGGCAGCCGCACAGGGAGGCATGCAGCCCGGCTCTGCTCTGCTTTTGGGTCTGGCTGAGCTATGGCATGGGCAGGGTCTGGCTACCCAGGGATGGCAGCATGCCGGCAGCCCTGGCACACTGGGGAGCACCAACCCCCCTCTCCCCAGTGCTGCGCAGGACGGCACAGCCTGCTGCAGTGCAAATCTGAATGGCAAATTCAGATGCAAAGTACATGATTCCTCAGGATTAAAGATGCAGCTCTAGCCTGAGAAATGTATGCGGGAGCTGTATTTGGAGCGAGATTGCTTAAACCTAAGCCTGCTTTAGGTATTTGAGGAACAATTTTATCGGTGCTGTTTGCAGAGCTTTGCTGGGGCCGTTTCCACCTCTCCGTGTGCCTGCACATGTCAGCACCCATGTGCACGCAGGAATGCACTTGTGCACCAGCGCCCACGTGTAGTACCCTCCCTGCCAGCCAGCTTCTGGAGAAAAAATGCATTCCATGTGAAAGGCAAAAGCTCTTTATTGACTGATGACACCCACAGCAAGGGCTGTGGATGCAGGACTGCTGGCAGTTTTCTCCCAGGAAGGTGCAAGGCGGCTGGGGGACTAGAGGACCTGGTGGCTCTGAGGCTTCGCACAATGGACTTGTTCCCTGGTTCCTGCAGGTGTTGAACTTCAGATCTTGCCTTTTGTGAGACTCCAGATGGGAAGGTGGAGAAAGCACTGGTGTGCCTGCCTGGGCAGGGACATGCAGGCTCCCCACAGGCTCCCACGATGCTGCTGCACCTCAGTGCCTCTCAGTGAAGAAGGAAAATCCTTTTAAAAGCGGGTGTTGGCTCTGGTTTCACCTGCCGCTGGAGGGTGGTAGAGGTTTTGCTGCCTCTGGCAAGTTGTTTTCCTCTTTTCAGAGCATCCTTTGCTCCCAGCCATGGGTTATATCAGCTCTTGATTCTCCTCCTCTTGCTCTTCTCTTAGCCAAGTTGCTCTGTTCCAGGAACAAAGGTGTTGCGCAATAATATTTTGTTTCCTAATGGAATATTATACCAGAGTTCTGTCAAGCTCAACAGAAGACAAGAGGAGCTTGAGAGCCCTGGTGTGGTGCAGAGCTCTCACCCGTCTAGGGGCTCCCAGCAGGTCCTGCTTTGCCCCTCGGCTTTGCAGGGGACGTTCCACTGGTGCTCTTCTTCACACCCTGGTTCAGGCCATCCTGGTCAGCATTTGGGGGCCAAGAAAATACACAGCAGCAGGTAAAGTGGAGTGTCACCTGCTTGTCAGAGCCAAGGGCAGGGTGGTATGGCCAAGACTGGGCACATCTAGCCATCACCCTGGCAAGTGATGTGTGGTGCCACATCTGCAGAGCTGGGGGAGACCATCCCCGCCAAGAGCCAGCCTGAGGGATAGGATTATGCAGCAGGCACTTAGGAATAATAAAGATGTGGCTATAACGGATCCAGCTGTGTGGATCAGCCTGCCAGAGATGAGAGCAAACCCTCCTTTCATGTTCAAAGGCATCTCTCCCTTGCCTGTCCCCAGCATGTGATGGCTTGGCAGCACTGCAAGGGCTGGGGTACCAGTGGGGAGCCGCTGGGGTGGGCAGGGGGGGTTCAAAGCAATGCCTTCCCAGGCAATGAGCTTGGCTCAGGACAGTCTCTCACTACTATTTTTCTATGAATCAATCCCTAATTTGTCCTTTCACTTTGTAAAAACACGTAAATAATGCAAGCACCAGCTCAAGGATGCTCAGCTGCAAGACCACCACCCAGAGTCTTCACAGGGTGGAATGGCATAGCGTGTGCCAGGAGCCTGGGTGACGCAGCTATGGGGGTGCGGTGGACAACCCCAGAGTGGTTCTGGAGTGGGATCTAGGCTGCTGGTGCCAGGGTGGGCAGTGATGGGGACACTGCAGGCGGTGCTGGGCTGGGAGCCTCCCCCGAGCCTTGCCAGGGGAGCACAGCTCGGGTGGGGGGTACAAACCAGCCATGTAAACGTGCTCCCAGTGCCCCCCACCGCTCCCAGTGCCCGCACCCATCTGCTCTTGGGATTGTGTTTGTGTGCATCTTTCTGCATGTATGCATGCATATGCATGTCTATTCAGAGGTGCACACATGTATATATGCGTGCATATGCATACCCATGTGCGTGTACATGTGTGTGCGCGCACGTGCCCATGCGTGCCCACATGAGGGTCGGGGTGCGCACAGCTGTGCACACGGGTGGGGGGAGCTCTGTTGAGAGGAACTGTTTCCCAGCCTGTGCTGATGCAGTTTAGCAATCAGAATAACTTTGCTGATGAATATTTAAGCTGAGTGCTGAATATTCAAAGCATTAAATTATTTTAATGGCTTCTAAGTGTGACAGCAGGAGGGGACAGGGCAATGGCTGCCCCCGGGTCCAGCACGTGGCTCGTGACAGGACAGGCAGGCAGGGGTGCTGCGGGCAGCCCCCTGCTCTGGGTGGGGTGGGGGGAAGCATGTTGTCGCCAGCAGGGTGATGGCATCTTCAGCGTGCTGCTGGGGAGATGCCGGTGCTGTGTGCTGCCAGGTGCCGGTGCGAGCCTTGCCGGAGCTCAGCCAGGCGGGCAGAACCCCAGCGGGCAGGAGGAGAGCTGTGCCCTGCCATCCTGGCAGGCTGAGCTCTGTCCTAGTGCCCTAATTCCTGCATGAGCAGCTTTGGCATGTGCCAGCACTGCATGGTGCCAACCCCCTCCTCTCTGCCACTAGCAATGCTCCCAAGCTGTGCCTGTCCCCATCCCCATGCCATCATGCCATCATGGCGGTGGAATCACCCATGTGCCCTGGCACCAGTGCCACCACCACCACTGGGATATGCCAGCCCTGTGGATACCCCCTGGGCTGCCAGGTTCACATGGGCATGCAACTGGAATGCCGCAGCCTCCGTGACCCCCGAAGTCCCCCCAAAGGCAGGTCAGTGGTGACAGGAGCATGGTGTGCCCACCCCAGCTGGCCCAGCCCCACAGCCTGGACCCAAAGCTGGGTGCTGCCCCTGGGACCTGCTGAAGACCCATGGTGGGGAGGGTGGCAGGGAGCACAAAGGAGCACTTTCCCAGTGCGTGCTCCTGCAGCCATAAATATTCATATTCTTATACTAATTTTCCATGTACTTTTCTGTCACATCCAATTTTATTTTAATTTCCCTTTATAAACCTTCACAGCTAATGTACTCTGTGGTCCCATGATTACCCCAATCAGCTGGCACGTTAAACACAATCCCTGCAGGCAGCTCCTGTTGGAAGCTATAGGATCACTGAGCATCCACGCACGAGTTGTGCACACTTGGCAGACCCACGCACCAGGGCTGCAGCAGAGCTCCTTTGCCACCCTGCAGTAAGTACAGCTCCCATCATGGTGGGCACGGTCTCCAGGCTAAGCTGGGCTTCCTGCGATGGCTGGACCAGAGGACATCTCCAGCTTCTTGTGCCCTTGCAGTAGCTTCGGTTGTGTCCATGTCCTGCAGCATGTGTGTTGCACACACTTGTGTCTTGCACAGGGACGTAGCTGTCCCGGTCACTGGTCTTTCCCTGGGCAGGCACTTTGTCAGATCCCACCCCTGGGCACCCCCCTGCACTGCACGCAGCTGGCAGTGACACCATGCCTGTGGGCAAATCCTGGCTCCTGGAGCTCCTCGAGAAGAGGAGCAGAGGGTATGCGGGATCACTGTGCTGGGGCTGTGCCGTGCCAGCCTGCCATGCTAAGGCTGTGCCATGGCTATGCCAGGCCTGTGCCATGCTGGCTGCCTGGGCTTAACAGTGCCTTTCCTGCAGGGATGTGCTGTGCCGTGCAGTGCCGTGCCATGCCAAGCAGGCTGCCTAGGCTCAGTGATGCCATCCCTGCAGTGTTGTGCCATGCTGTGCAGCCTGCTCAGGCTCAGCAGTGCCATCCCTGCAGCACTGTGCCATGACACGCTGTGCCATGCTGTGCCAAGCACGCTGGCCAGGCTCAGCTGTACCATACCTGCAGGGCTGTGCCGTGCCATGCCATGTCAGCTGCCCAGTCTTGGAGGTTCTGTGCTTGTTGGGGAGGTACCACATGTGTGTATGTCAGTGCCAGGCCCCGTACTGGCAGGTGATGAAGCTGGTGTCTGAGCCTTGGCCCATCTGTTTGCCACACACCTCAGGCAGCCCTGTCCAGGTCCTGCTCACTGCATCCAACACAGTCCTGCCTGCCTGCCACTGGCATCCTGGCATGGCTCGGTGCCACCACACCACTGCTCCCACAGCACTGTGGGTTCCAGCAGCCCTGGAGGCACCAGCGCTGGCCAGGCAGTTCTGGCAGTTGTGCAAAGGCTGAGCCAGGTGGCATTGCATGTGCACATGTGTCCATGCATGTACCCACATCTGCGTGTGTGCATAGAGGTGTTTGTGTGCGTGCACCACTTGGACCCTCACTGGGGACCACAAGCCAGACTGTGACCTGGGCACACAGCGGGCATCGGGCTGGGGGACAGGACATGTCCCCAGCAGGGCAGAACGTGTCCCCTGCAGGGCAGGATGTGTCCCCAGTGGGACGGGACGTGTCCCCAGCAGGGCAGACCATCTGCCCTTGCACAGTGGCAGCCCCAGAGCAGGGTCACACAGCAGCAGGCAATGGGAAGGGCCGGGGCTGCCCAGATGCAGAGCATGACTGGCAGAAGGAATTAGAGCACGGGTGGTAATTTGTTCCTTGCCATCCACAGGGACATGAATTAAAGAGGCTGTGGGAGACCATGCTGATTTCCTGCTGGTGGTCCCACAAAAATCCCCCCGTGCCCAGGGGCAGGGCAGCTGCAGTGCTCCTGCCAGCCGTGGGAAGTCACTCAGGCTCCGCTCGCTCACTTCTGAAGACCTCTTGATAAACATTTATAAACATTTGTAGTATTTTAAATTTCCCCTCAATAATTTATGAATAGTTATTTTATATACTTTAAAGAGGGTAATAATGTAAAATTTATAAGGCGGGAGCGCTCAGAGTGGCAGCGCAGCGTCGCGGGGCTGGGAGCGGGAGACACAGCCTTCCCCGCCTCTCCCAGCTGAGTGCTGATTGAAACTTTAAAGGCTGCAGCAGCAGGGTAAAATGGGGCATCGCGGGGACATGGAGAGGCCGAGGGGGCACGTGAGCAAAGGGGACCCGGGGGACGCGCACGGCCAGGCAGGGTGGTGGTGCCAAGGCTGGACCGCAAGGTGCCCGGGCAAGGTGGTGGAAGGAAGGAGGGATGGAAAGGGGACAAACCTGGGGATGGAGGGGATGAGCGATGGAGATGAAAAGGAAGAAGGGGAGCACATGCGAGGGGCGAAAGGATGAGCAGAAGAAGGGAGGGAGGGATGGAGGGAGGGAGGAGGGATGTGTGTGAGGGAGCGATAACCGCAGCAGGAGGCTGCAGAAGCGAGGGATGGGGAGAAGGAGGGATGGAGGGAGCGGCGGGGAGGGGCAAGAAGCAGCTGGGAGCCAGAGATAAAGAGGGAGGAGAAGGGTGCCCAGCACTGAGCACGCGAAGGTGTCAGGCAGACGGACAGACGGATGGATGAGGGGGTGGACAGATGGATGGATGGAGGATGAGCACAGCGGGAAGGAGGGAACTGGAAGAGATGTCTGCAGGGATACGGGGGGGGAGTGCACTGGCATGCCTGGGTCTGCAGCATGCTCCCACGGCTGGGGAGCATGAGCAAGGTTTGGGGTCTGGGGTGCAGGAGTGCCTGGAGCCATGGGGATGGGAAGAGGCATATTTGGGAGCTGTTGAAGTGTGGTCATGCCTGGGAGGCACCCCTGAGCATGCACCAGAATGCATGTGTGCAAGGCACAAGTGGGAGCGCAAGGGAGAGTGTGTGGGCAGGGTGTGATCACACATGCAGTGGCTGAGCACACGTGCAAGATGTGAAAGTACAAGGTGGTTGTGAATGCACATGCAGGCCGTGAGTGCATGCCTGAGAGGTAAGTGTGTGTGCAAGGCGTGAATAAGCGTACAAAGCATGCAGGGCTGGAGGGTATGTACACAGTGTGTATGAACAGGGTGGGAACGCTTGTGCAGGGGGTGAGTGTGAGCAGATTGGGAGTGCTTGTGCAGGAGTGAGTATGAGCAGGGTAGGAGTGCTCATCCAGGGACTGTGAGCAGGGTGGGAGTGCTTGTGCAGGGCATGAGGGTGAGCAGGGTGGGAGTGCTCAGTGCAGGGGGTGAGCGTGCACGTGCTGTGAGTGTGCGCAGGGCAGGAGTGCACATGCAGAGCATTAGTGAAAGCGAGAGGGTGACTGTGTGCTACGCAAAGGTGCCCCCCCCTCCCCCCAAGCCCCCAGGGGTCCTTGTGGCAGGACCCCCACACCAAGGCACCCCCAGTGCCAGCCATGCCCTCGGGGACAGGCCTTCTCCGGCTCCCCAAGGGGGGCAGGGGCAGCACCCCATGCCAGGCTCCCTGGGGCTGCCCTGAGCTCCATGAGGACACATGGCTGGTGTCCCTTCCCACATAGGGCACACCAGCAGGGCCCGGCTCAAAGGGAGACCCCCCCCATCAAATCCTACCCAAATTACCAAGGCACCTTAAATGCCCAAACAAAATCTAGCAGGAGCTGGCAGCCGCAGAGAGGGACCTGCCACAAAATGATAACATCTTCCATGCTATATATAGCGCTGCCTTTATATACATATACAGATACATATTTATTCACACTGCTTCAAGGAGGATGTCAGGGAGAAGGGGAACACACAGGTAGGGCATGTGTAGGACGGCAGGGGTGAAGTGTGCAAGGTGTGCAAGGTGTGAGCGCATGTGTGAGGCATGAGTGCATGTGCAAATGTGTGTGGGGGGTTCAGTGTGCAAGGTGTGAGTACCTGTGCAAGGTGTGAGCACCTGTGCAAGGTGTGAGCATATGCATAAAGCAGGAGGTGTATGCAGGGTGTGAGCACTCACACAAGGTGTGCAAGCTATCTGCACACAGGGCGCAAGCGTGCACGTGCAAGACAGGAACGTGCATGCAAGGCATGTGTTTGCAGGTGACGAGCGTGCGTGCAATGCACGCGTGGGTGCAGAGGGGCTCAGAGGCACTGTGTCCCCAGCTGGAACAGCAATGCCACTGCAGGGGACCCATTGGGGTGCAGGGGTGGGGGCATATGCAGCACCTGGGGCAACGTGGGGTGCGAGGGGAGGAGGGGAAGGGGCATCCCGGGCTCCCTGCAGCCAGAAGTAGGGAAGGCGCCTGGGTGCTGTCAGCAGAGGGAGGATTTCTTTATTTTGATTATAATTTCCCGGCGTTTGGGGCTGTCAGGTTCCTGGTTAGCAGCTCCCCCTCCGCGGAGCTGCTCCATGTAGTTGACACTGCAATTGTTTTCTGAAGAGAACACACGACTCTCTTCTTATGTATTCCCTTTCCCGGTGCTTGTATTTGCTTCAAAGTCTCCTCATCACCCTGTTTGGTGACAAAAACTCATGTCTGGAGATCAGGGTAATGTGTTGCTTCTCAAAGCCCGTGGAGGAGGGGGTTGGTAGACGTGGGTTTGCTGCATTATTTACTTCCCCGTGGCGCCCTGACTCCCCGGCAGCCCTGCCTGTTCCCCCCAGGGTGCTGGGGCACCCACCCTGCCAGCTGGGACCCCCTGGGCCCTTGGCATCCCACCCCGTGCTCTGGGGTGGTTGGGGGCACCCAGGCAAAGCAGCACCCAGGAGGAGTGGGGGGGTTGGGGGGCACCCACACTGTGGCCAGCAGCTGGGGTGTCCTGCCTAGTCCGGCAGGAGCCCCCGGGTAGGATTTGGAGCACTCATACCCTGCCAGGGAGCAGAGCGGGCACCCCCAGCTTTGCAGTGTCACACGGCTCTGGGGCACATGGAACAGTGACAAGGTGGCCCATCTCTCACCCACATCCAGGCTGGGCCGGGGGGGGGTCAGTGGGTCTGCAGCCCAGGCTCCCCATTGCATGGCATCACCTGCTAACTGACTACGTCCCTGCACTGGGGCAGGTGGGCTGACCCCAGCGCCAAGAGCTGCTGGCACCCTACGGTCACCTTGGCTGGTGGCCTGTCCGCCCTGGTGGGACCCCTGCAGATGTGTCCCTGCAACTGGCAAGCAAATCATGGCAAGAAGCGGGGCGTGGGAAATAGGAGGGGATGTGGAAGTGGTGTGTGCCACCCTGAGCTCGACACAGGTGCTCAGCACCCTCCAAACAGCAGTGTGCGGGCATATAGTGTGTGTGGCTGGGTGTGCATGCCAAATGTACCTGGGTGTGCACGGTTGGGTGTGCACACTGAATGCAGTGGGATGTGCACAGCTGTGTGCACACACTAAGCACAACTAGGTGTGAATTGCAGCACCCACTTGCACAGGCATGGAACGTGTGCTGGGGAATCGCACTGGCAGGTGTGCTGGCACAGCCTCCCCCTCCACGTGTGTTCGGTGCCACAAGCACAGGCAGTTCTCTATCTAATTGATCAATTAATTATCTCTGGTGTTCAGCTGCATATTGGTTTTAGATGAAGGGATAGGCTAACAAGTGGATTAGGCATGCGTGTCTTCAAGGGAGTGAGCGAGCGGAGACGTGGGAGGAAGGTAGAGAGATAGGAGATAGGCGAACGCAGAATAAGGGCCCCTTGCTATTGCAAAGGCTGGAGCCAGGAGCTGGAGCTGGCATTGGGGGAACAGCTGCAGCGATGCAGAGGCACTGTGCGAGGATGCTCCAGAAACAGTGATGCTGAAACAGAGGATGCTCCAGAAATTATGGGCCAAGGCAGGGAGATGCTCCAGAAATGCTGGTGCTGACGAAGGAGGATGCTCTAGAAATGGTAGGACGGAGGCAGGATGGTCCATAAATGGTGATACTGAGGCAGAGGATGCTCCAGAAGTGATGGACTGAGGCAGAGGATGCTCCAGAAGTGATGGACTGAGGCAGGAGGATGCTCCAGAAATACTGGTGCTGAGACAGGAGCGTGGTCTAGAAATGGTGCTGTGGCAGGAGGATGATGCTGTGGCACAAGAGGATACTCCAGAAGCAGTGCTGATGGCCCAGTGCCCACCATGATATGCAGCCCTGGCCAGGCCCATCCTTTCTCCATCCCCTTCTGCCCTGCCCACAACAGCTGGGGCCAGTGAGGAGAGGCTCCTGTGTGACATGGACCGTGGGTCTGGGCAGGCAGCAGGCAGCGTGTCCCTGCACGATGGGGAGCATGGGCGGTGCAGCTGCATCTCCTGGAGCCCTCATGCTTTCTAGGACAATCAGTGCCCCAAAACTGCTGGGTTCAGGCAAACCCATGCAGCTTTCCACTGGTGTTCAGGAGAAACGATGGCATCAGTGTCAGCCCCTGCTCGCCCCAGTCCTCTTCCAGTGGTGCCTGATGGTGGCAAGACCCCAGGGATGGCCTGAGGAGGCAGCTGTGGGTGTCAGCCATCCTGACTGGAATTGGGGCTCATTAATGTGACAGGCTGTCACTCAGGCTACAGCCAGCCCTTGGGGCACACCTGGGGCTGGAGGGACCCCCCCAGCATAGAGCAGGTGGCAGAGGCTTTGCATCCCTCCACCACACTTTGCAGCCTGTGGGGACAGTGGGGAGGGCTGCACATGAACACCTAGCCTCCCCGGGCACCCAGGAGCAGTGTCACCTTGCAGGTTGTGGGCGGCCAGCGGGGTCTGCATCCAGAGTATGTGGGCAGCGGGAGGCAGCAGTGCCTGCTGAAGTCCCTGCCTGTTGCCCCAAGACCCCAGCCCCAGAGCACCTTGTTCCCTGCTAATCTGTGTCAGGCGCTGATCCCCCCTTGTCAGCGCAGGATATGACAATCCATTAATGACTGTCGTGGAGCAGGATGGCTCTGTGCACAGGGAAGGGATAATTGTTTGGCTTTCTTTACTTCCCATCCTGCTGTCACTTGCTCTTTGGAGCCCTGTCAACCATGCGGCATTCTCCAGCCCCCTCCCGCAGCACAAACAAGTACCACACGGCTCGACGCAGGCAGATGCACTGTATCCTGCAAGCATTGAGCTCTTGCACACGGGAGCTCATGTACACGTATGCACAGACAGTGTGCACACATATCCCTTAGCCTGACTGCACACAGCAGTGAGGTACATGCACATACGCGTGCAAACGCAGCCTATACCCTGCATGCATGTCACTGCACACACATGCACAACATATACACACAAATCCTTTACTCTGGGGGCATTCAGCACTAAGAAACACACCCACGTGCTTGAACACACCACCCATTCAGCATGCATACACACACATGCACACAGACACGCATATTGAACCCTAGGAGATGTATGTACATGCACATACAGCCCATATTCAGCACCAAGGCACACAACACACCCATACAGCACTCCCACACCCGTCACCTCTGTCCTACATGCATTTGCAGGCAGGGAGCACATGTGTGCCCTTGCCTGGGCATGTGAGGTACCAGCACATCCCACTGTTTTTGCCAGGCAGGGACTCCGGCTTGTCCTAGCTGAGCTCCAGCCACCCCGCTCAGCCTAGCACAGGCACAGCTGTAGCCCTGAAACCTGCCCAGGGAGGGGGGGTTGTGCCCCCAAACGTGAACCCTGCATGCACTGAGTGTGCATAAATGTGCACAGGTGTGTGTCCAGCCATGGGCCCAGGGCTGGGCTCCCATCATGTCCCACAGCACAGGAGAAGTGGGAAGGAGGCGAGCAGGGTTGGGTTGGGGCTGCGGGGCAGGCAATGCACGTCAGAGGAGGAGGAGGAGGAGGAGGAGGAGGAGGAGGAAGGGAGCAATGACAGCCGAGGTTGCGGTCACTGCACAGCCAGGGGATGAGTTGGCTGTCCGCGACAAAGTCGCACAGAAAAGGCTCGTTGCGTCTGCCGGGGCCCCTGAAGGCAGAAAGCATTTCCCTCGTTAGCCGGGACGTGCTTGCCGCTCTCGGGCTGCCTGCCCGACGCCCGCAGCCGCTCCTCCTCCCTGCTGCGCCCGCCGTTTGCCTCTGCGTAATTAAAGATCCAACGACCTTTGCCGGCTGCCTCAGATGCTGGAACAAATGAACGGTAAGTGCCAGATTACAGCCCGGCTCGGCAGCCCCGTAAATCCCTTTAAAGAGACATTTAGGCAGGGACAGCGGGGAGCCCGGCTGCCGGGGTGGGCTGGCGCCCACGCCTGACCACAGTGGTGATGGAAGCAGGGACAGCGCAGGGTTTCTCGGTCAGCCTGGCCATTGCTTGGGGACAACACCACGGATGGATCCCAGTCCTGACGCCATCCCTGTCCTGCTCCTGACCCTGGCTGGGCAAGGGTCCTCGGGACACCAGCCCTGCAGGCATCACAGTAGCAAGTCCTCATTGCAGGCGGCACCGTGGCTCCAGCACCCCCTACCTTCCTCTTTGCACCCACGTACGTCCCATGGGAGCAACGCTGCGAGTGGCAGTGGGGAGAGGGCTAACAGCACCGGGACCAGCCTGCCGTGGGAACATGGGGTCGCCAGCCACCAGGCTCGGGGATGGGCACGGTGAGCCCAGCCCTGGACTGCCGGGAGGTGTATCCCTTCCGATTATAATATCAAAAAATGAAAAAGCCTGAATGACTGATGGGGCCGTAAGGATGCAAATCAATAGTTGACACCGCGAATGATGTCTCCACTCATATTAGTGCCAAATTAAGCTGTTTACTCAAAGTTTCCCCACACAAGGAGAAGCAGGGGCTGGTGCAGAGAGCCAAAGATGGATGACATGCTCAGGGGCCTGGAGGTGTTATTTTTCTTGCTGTGACAGAGAGTTTGCAACAACGACGGCCTTCCCCTCCTCACCTTCAACTTCGGAAGGTGGAGATGTGGTGAGGGGACCCAGAGAGCACCCGGGCATTGGGACCCCATCCAGGCATGCTGACCGCCAGGGCCTGGGGCTCACCCGAGCATCCTCCCGGCCAGAGAGAACCCAATGTTCCTGTCCCCCTCCTGAGGACGCCTGAGATGGTGACAGGGGCCAAGGTGGCCCCAGGCTCCTCCATGACATGTTGCAGGGACCAGGTGAATCAGGAAACAGGGAGACATCCCAGCTGGACTCCCTCCCCTACCACACTGAGCTGACTGGTATCCCCAGCTTACCTGCACTGGTCCCAGCATGTCCCTGCCCCCAGGGTTATCTCCAGTGTCCCTGGGTGCCTCTGAATGCCTGTGAATGCATTTATCCCTGGTGTCCCTGGATGCTCCCATCCAGGGGTATTTATCCCTGGTGTCCCTGCCCCAGGTGTAACTCTCCAGCATCCTTGTGCTGGGTGTTTATCTCCAGTGTCTGTGACATGGTCTTAAGTGATTCACTGCTCCCGTCTTGCTCTGGAGACTCCCACTCACCATGCCCGAGAGCCTGCCAGTTACCACAGCATGCTCCACGTCCCCCGGCCATTTGAGTCCCTCCCCGTGGCCATGACATCTTCCCTGCTCCCCACCAGCTGGTGAGTTGTTGGCCAAGTACACATTTCCAGCAAAATTTGAGGGAAGACCAAAACAATCAGTGAATTCAGGTCAAACTCGGCCAGTACAGAAATGCAACGCAGGAGAGCAGCAATATTTTCCAACCTAGTGATTTCAACAAGAGTTTTTCCAAATTGACCTTAATCTCTGGCTAGCAGAGCAAAACCCACCGGCCAAGGCATGCAGTGCCCTGCGCCTTCTTGGTGCTCAGCATCACCTGAGCCCTGGGATGCTGGCATTTGTGACATGGTGTGACAGCCAGGTGGCACGGAAACCTGAGGATGGCAGAGTCGGGGATGCTCCCCCCTCTTGGAGCGGCGTAGGCGGAGAGAGGGCAGTGGGCAGAGGTGGGGGCCGGCAGCATCCACCTCATGCCTTTTAATAAAACATGAATTAGGTGCCGACATGTATTAGATTCACTTCCCCGGCGACAGAAAATCAAAGACTTCTCCCATCTTTTCTAGAGGCACGTTCCTGATTGATCTGGAAGAAGCAGCTCAGTGCGAGGGAAGGAGTCTATACACACTGAAACAGCTCTTTAATTTCTTAATTTAATATCTGACACGTAAAGATTCTCATTAAGCCAGTCAATGAAGCCTGGAAATACAATTTTCGTGCAAACTATCACTATCATAACTTACACGAAACTTCAGATGGTGCCCTGTAAGCAGTGTGATTAAAACCATTCATCTTCCCTGTCAGTCGCCCGCTCCTGCACCCCACTGGCCAGCCCCCTGCCCCGCGCTGCCCATGCCCGCTGTGGCTGGCCAGGCTCAGCACCACATAGGGCTGGTGGGTGCCGCCATGGCGATGGGCATCTGGCTGATGCTCTACAGCTGCATCCTGGGTCAGGTCCTGCAGGGGCATGGGAGCAGTGCTGCCTGGGCCAGGCAGGCAGGGGGATATGGGCAGCACGCTGGGCAGCACCCCACTAGGCACAGCCTTCACAGCGGGTCCCCAAGCCCTGAAATCCCCCCACTGGGGCATGCACAGGAGGGATAGCTTCCCAAAGATGTTAATTAGGCAAATTAATTCCTATTGAGTTGCAGCTCTTCTCTACCTTAGAAGAAAAAAAGAAAAAGCTTCTTACTTCAGTGCTGATTAAATCCCAAATATCGAGACAAGGATTACAGCTGAGACTATTCCTCAGGGGGTGCCCCCCACCAGATGGAGCAGGGCTGGGGCTGCTCCCAGCAAGTGCCTGTCTGGCACTGTGCAGGCATGCTGAGGAAGGGGCTGGTAGGACCAAGGCTTGCACAGGGACACAAGCCATTGCCATCCTTGATGGGTTGTTGTTCCTCACATCCCCTGGCACTGCCAGCACCTGGTAGAGCATGTGTTAGCTGGGCTCGTTCCTCCTGCGTGGGCTGAGGAAGAGGCTGGTAAAGCTGCACGGGCACAGGGCACTACCCCACCACAGGGCATTAGGATGCTCTGCCATGGTGAAGCCTTGCAGAGACTCAGGGTGTCCCCTGAAACCACCCATGAGAGGGGCCCAGGCAGGGGTCCCATCCTCACCAGGGCCTGAGGGTGGATTAAATGATTTCTCAGGCTTTTCTGCCTCTCTCGGCCCTTCATCCCACTCTCCCCGATCCAGCTGCACTGAGACTTTCAGCTTCCAGAAACCTCCAGGAATTTCCCAGCAGCTGGAAACTCAGTGCTGTACACCAAGCTAGGGAAAAAAAGCCAGCCTGGGGGACTCAGCAAACACTGACAGATCTGTCTCACCACGGTAAGATTAGTGTTTGCCACCTAAATTTTTGTCCTGGCAGCTGGTGTCCAACAGAGGAGAAGACCTGGTGACAGGGGAGCAGAGAAAGGGACTCGTGAGCATCACCAACTGCCTGGCCCTTGGGTTTCTGCAGCCAGCCCTGGTGGTGCCCATTGCTGGTGGTGCCTGTGGATAGCGGCTATCAGACACTGTCCCCACCACCCAAAGCATGCAGCTGCCCCCTGCCTGCCCTCCCGCTCAGGAGGGGGCACATCCCTGCCTTGGGGATGGGTCCCCAGGTACCCCAGCCAGGGTCCAGCTGCCATGCCTGGTCACCAAAGGATGCTCCAGCTAGGTGAAGGCTGGGAAGAGCCTCCAGCATATTCTGGCATTGCGGTTGCCCCAGAGGTGTGTGCAGCTCCAGACGGAGGAAGGTGGCCAAGTGGGCACCAACGGGGTCACCCAGCTCTGCCCCTGCCCCCTGGGCTGCCAGGTTGGATGTCTTTGACTCCAGCCTCTCACTAGAGACAAAACCTGCCCTGAACAGCATGGGCACCCGCCTCAGCCCAGCCATGGCTACAGAGGCATCCTATGGGTCCTGCACCCAGGGCACCCTGACGGAGAGACTCCATGGCCCCGAGGGGGCACCTTGTGTGTTGCCCCTGGAGAAGGGCTCTGGAGGACACGGCGCCTGGTTCCTGCTCGTCACGCTGGCAGAGCAGCTTTCCTTGTCTTTCTTCTGCGTGTTATCTCGAGACGTGGGAGCTGCCAGCTCCTGCCAGCATTCGCGCAGCCTGACGTCGGTGCAGCTTGAAAGTGCGCGTGGCGTGTTTGATGTCAGGATTACCGGCTGGGTGTATTGTAAATGCTAAAATGAAGTAAGAAGATTAGAGAAGAAAAGCGCCGTTCCACAGCGTGCACCTGCCGATTGCCTCCCGCTGGATCTTCTGCAGATGATGAGGGGCGCAGGGACCCAACCCAGTGGCAATCATGAGACAGGGGCAGCAGTGCCACAGGAATTTTAACAATGGGCCAAGCATCTTCTACTGTCACTGGTGCTGCCTGCGACCCAGGCATGAGCCCAGCTGGGGCAAGAGGCAGGACAGACCCCTTCCCAGCTCCCTAGGGTGCCGGGCATACCGATGCTCTGGCTCATGTAAGTATTCATGGGCTGCTCCTGCCATCTCCCAGCCTGGATCCTGGGGGTCAGCAAGCAGCCCCACATCAGACCTGTCATGCCCAGCCCTGGGGCAAAGCATGCTGGGGCAGTGGGGTGACGTGGGGCTGGGTGGGTGCCTGCAGCCTCACAGGAAAGCTGAGTGAGCTCTGCGTCCCTTCCCACCATGCTGCATCCCTTCCCAGGAAATGGAGGCACAGCCACCTCCCAGCCTTGGGAGCTGGCTTTTAGGGGGCAAAAGGCTTGTACCTCCTCGGAGGTGAGTAATGACCCTCTGCAGGTCTTGCTGGGGGAATTTCGGGGTCTCCAAAGGGCAGGTGGGTGCTTTCTTCTCCCCCACTTGTGTGGCAGGATGTCCTTGCCCATCCGAGCCCAGACCCAGCAGTGGGCAGCTCCACACCCCTCTTCCACCTTCCTGCTCCCTGCACCAGCCTCTGCCAGGCAGTGAGGGAGGCCATCAGGCCATGGCCCCATGGGTGAGCATGAGAGCCGGAGGGGAAGGAAGGAGAGCCAGGGCAGGAGTCAGGCCCTTCCAAGCCACTCTCCATCTCCCACTGACAGCAGCATGCCCCCGAGCATCTCTGCCAGCACCCCAGGAAGCGGCCCCATGCACACCAGCCTCTGTGCAGGCAGGGGGACAGGAGGCACTAAATTTCAATGGCAGCATAATTAGTCTGTATTTTCAGCTGTGCCCTTGGCCTGCGCCTGGCAGAGCTGTGGCTTGTCTTGCTGGGCCCCACTGCCAGCGCTGGAGGAGGAGGAGGAAGAAGAGGAAGAGGAGGGGGAGGCCACGCCATGCTCCCCACAGCACTCCTTGTGCTGGTCCTGCAGGACGCCAAGCCAGGCATGGGCAGCAGTGCGTGGGGCATAGGGCTCAGCCTCACACATGTAGTCCCGCATCCTCCCTGGCAGAATAAGCCCCAGGCTTGCAGCTCCTCCCAGTATGGCAGAGCAGCCTCCTCATGAATCCCCGCTGCCAGTGACCCCCACCCAGCCAGCGAAGAGCTTGTCCCCCCAGAAGTGACGCAGGGTCCCCTGCCCACACCCCACCATGGCAGCACCCAGTCCCCCAGCATCCAGCAGCATGCTGGGATTGCACCCAGCATCCTGCATGCAGCAGCCAGGCACATCCTGTGCACCAGTGCATCCTCCACCCGCTCCCATGCCCAGCACTGGCACTGCTGCCTGCCCGGGCAGGCCCACGTGCATCCTGGCAGCCCTGGAGCAGGCAGGGCAGCGGGAAGCTGAGCACCAGCTGCCTCCGGGGACTCTTCCCTTCCCTGCAGCAAGGAACCACGAGCAGGCTGGCAGCTGGCCCCATGCTGTAACCATGCAGGTACCTGCCTCCTCTCCTTATCTCCTGCATCTGTTCCCAATCAAAGCATCGTTTGAATCCGTTCTGGAGGTTTTTCTCCCCCTGCTACCAAATGCTATTGTTTTTCCAAGGCGTGGCAGCTCAGGAGCAGTGGCTTGGCATCTGCCCATGCCAGCCCTGCTCAGACACGTGTGGGCACAGCCTCGAGAAAGCCCCCACTTGGCTCCCGCCTGCCGAGAGCTGAGCCGATTTCATCCCCATGGCAAAGTGCTGAGCTGTAGGGGGGGAAGACAGAGCTGGCACCCCCCAAGGGAGGAGGCAGCTAGGGGCTTGACCTCCCTTCCAATGCTCAGAGTTTGATGGTGGCAGCACTCGGTGCCCAGGTTAACATCCATGTGGGGCTGCTGAGTGGGTGAGACCCATCACAGTGCCCACGCACATCCCCCATCCCCCAGGCTTTGCTGCAAGCTCCAGGATCCCTCCAGGCCAAGCACAGCCCTGCATCACCCCAGGTGGGTGCAGAGCCCCGCTTGCCCCCCATGCCTCCCTGGATGTGCCAGGGATGGCCAGGTTTGGGTCTCTCCCCTGCGGGACTCACCCCCACATATTGCTGCGGGGCCTCTGTTGCTTCTGCACAATTAATGAGCTTTAATCGCCTGTAAACACATCCCCAGCAGTGCCAGAGCTGCCATGGGAAGTCACTGGATTCGGGAAAAGAGAATGCGAAAAGGGAATTGTAGCAACTGTTGCTACGGCTGGACTGCTGGACCAGCCATCCCCAAAATGTGTCCATGGCCAAGTGGGGCTGGCAGTATTGCCCGGCACCAGCCACAGCCCTGGGGGCAGCAGCACAGGGGGCACGGGGATCCCAGCATGGTCCATGTCCCCCTGCCCTCGGTGCCACCAACACCACTGTGCCACGGTGCTGCATCGCATGGGGCTCAGGCATCCCACAGAGAGTGCCTGCGCTGGGACATGGCTGTGTTTGGGATCCCACGGAGGGCCTGCACTGGCAGCAGGCTTCCGGGGCTGGGAGACGTGGGTAGGGGCCCCTGCCCTCCCCCTCCATATGCCCCCTGGGCTGGACGTACACGCGTCTATGTGGCACTAATGAAGTCTGCAAAGGTCAGGGCTCCCGGTGTCAGGAGGTGGTTTCTGTAAATGCTATTTTCTAGCTCAGTGCCCTGTAACTCTCCCTGATGGTTGTGCTTAAATAAAACAAACAGCACATTTTAATCACCACCACACACCACTCCCAGGCGCTGCTCCCTGCGCTCAGCACACCACCCCCCTGCCCACCACAGGCCCTGTCCCGTGCCCTTCCCTGTGGCCCAGGACAGGATGGCTGGGGGACTACCCAAGGGTGTCCAGCAATGCTCCTGGGGGCTGTCCCTGGGATGGCACTGTGGCACGGGGACTAATGTCATGCCAGTGCAGGAGTGAGAAGCACCTCTGTCCTGAGTGGGCATGGAATCACTGGCGCAATGTGGGCTCAGTGCAGCATCCCTGGTCAATGCTCAGCCAGTGATGGGAGAGGTCCTGAGGCACTCATATGAGGCCACATGTGCATGTATGCACATACACGTGTGTGTTCACATGTGTAGGAATACGTGTGTGCAGGTGCATGTGTGTGCAGGTCCATGCTTGTAAGTGCAGGTGTGTGAGTGCGCATGCAAGTGTGTAGTCATGTGTCTGTGTATACAGGGATGCATGTGCACATATGCATATATGTGTGCATATATATATATGCACATGTCTGCATGTGTGTGTGTGTGCATGTGCATGAGTGTAGGCATGCCTCTGTGTGTGTGCATGTGTATATAACCGTGCATTCATGTACAGAAAAGTCTATGCCAAGCATGCACAGATGGATGTATGTGTGTGTAAGACTGCATGTGTTTGCTTGTGCAGACAGGTGTGTTTGCACACACTGCATCTGCATGCTCAAGCACACAGACACATGTGTGCACACCATCTCCTCATACCATGCATTTGTAGCAGGTTTCATCACTGCAATCACAGGAAAGTTTTGCTTAAGCCCAGGTGAGGGACAGTGCTGGGCACGGCGGCAGCAGCAGCAGCTGGAGCGGCGCACACCCGCGCCAGAGATAAGTTCCTGCCACAAAGTTTTCTTTCCCTGCTAATTTTCTGATTAGCCCCTGTCTGATGCGTCGGCAGCAGAGCTCCATGGAGCTTATTCAAAGGCGGCGTAATCTTTCTAAGCAGCAAACAGGGGGCAGGGACGCCATTCAGCTCCCAGCAGACAGAGCCATGCATCGGGAGGTAATAACTCTTCAGGGACTCACAGCCGAGCGCTGACAAGCCGCCGGGAGGGCTGTGAAAATCCTTTCTGCGGATGAGCTGAGAGGATTCTCCTGCTATCCCCTAAAGCCTGCGTGTCACCCAGTCCAATAAAAGGCATTATCGGGAAGGTGGCATTTTGTTCTGGCGTATCTCAGGCCCCCAGCCCAGCCCCGGCTCTGCTGGCTTTGCATGAGAACAGGAGGCTTAGGGCATGGTGGGTGCTGGGTGCTGCCTGCGAGGGATGCTGCTGGATGGGGGGCTGCACCACTCTCTCTGTGCCCCCCAGCAGAGGAGGGGTTGGGGAGCACGGCAGTGCCTGCTCTCCATCCGGTGCCTTCACTGGCCCACAGCCAGCTGCCCTGCAGCACTCAGCCCTTTGCCCATGGGCTGCGTATCTCCTGCCCTGGGGATGGCAGCAGCACCTGGCACTGACCGCGCTGGAGCTCAGCACAACCGCCCGCTCTCCCGTCTGGCTTCGAGGAGGTGCAAGGTGGGGGGCTGGGGAATTTGGGGAGCTCAGAGCAGCCCGGTGGACCTGGCATCTTTGGTGTGCAGGTGTCTCAGCCCCAGGAGATCCATCCCTCAGCCAGGGGTGAGACTGGGTCACCCTGGGGGGATCCTGCTAGCCTTGGGGTACCAGGCACGTGGTAACCACAGCCCCAGCTTTGGGGAGAGTGGCCCCAGGGCTGGGGAGAGCATCTGGAAGGAGGTGCAGCAAGGCTATGCTGGGGTTACTGTGCCACAGAGAGAAGGATGGACCACGTGGTGCAGTAGGTCACCTTGGGGTCGCCCTGGCTATCTCATGTCCCCTGGATCCTGCCTGGTCCTGGATGCCACAGGAGCTGCCAGCCTGTGGCATTACCTGCTGCAGCCAGGCCCCAGGGATGGGGCATATACCAGGGCATGATGGCAGGGCAGTGCCCACACCTGGAGGGGACACCAGCCCTAACCCCTGAGCTAGCAGGGGACTTCCCTGCTGTTACCCACCCTGGCATGGCCTCAGGGTAGGGGGGACCGGCCATGCACAGCATGGGCAGTGCCACGGGGGCACCCATGCCTGCTCCTACCAGCTAATTTACTGTGCCACTGTGTACCGCACTAGCCAATAACTTCGAAATGATGTGGAGATTTGTAGCCAAACCCTCTCATAAAGAGATTTAGGAAGGTGACAAAGATAATTAAACATCCTTCCCCAAGTATTGACTTGCAGCTCAAAAGGGGAAAAATAACTACGTTTTTCACAGTCCTAAAAGGACTAAATCATCCTGATGCCCAGCTGGGACACTGTGCAAACAAGCCCTGGTCTGGCAGCCGTGGGGCTGTGGGCACCACAGCCCTTTCTGCCAGGCTGGGAAAAGCACAGTGGAGCAGAGCTAGGGGTTTGGGCAACTAGGGGCTGGCGCAGGGTGCTGGGCTGGCAGCAGGCAGTGTGGGGAGGCGGGGATGCTCCAAGGCAAACAAGGCAGGGGTGACACAAGGCTGGCTGCCACCCGAGCAGCTCTGAGCAGAAGGGTTAATCTAAAATGAGCAGGGTGAGGCAGTGGGAGAGCCAGGGAAGGGAAGTACAGGGACTGTGGCAGGAGGCAAGTGGGGAGCAGGATGCAACAAGGAGGCTTACGGAGATGGGGTGGGAGGCTTAAGGAGAGGCCTTTGAGGAGCATCAAGCTACACGCTGTCTGCACACATATAGAGCACATTTCCACCACTCTGTGTGTGTATGCACATGTATATGCATGGGTGTGCAGGTGCTCAGCGCCTGTGGGCTGCCCCAGGCCCCCGGCTGGTGCACTGCTGAGCTGTGGGGTGTGTGCCTCGCCAGCTGCATGTGCTGCCACATGTGTGCTGGTGAGCTGGGCACATGTGGGTGGCTGACACACATGTCCAGACATGTCATTGCTGTGTGGTCTCTGTGTCAGTGATGGCTTCTGTGCCACCAGTTGGGTGGAGGAGTCACAGGTGCCTACAGATGTCCATGCATGTAGTAGGATCCCGTGGGCATGTCGCTGCTCCACAGCTGCATCCATGTGTGTGCTTGCCCCATGTGACTCTGCATCACATGTGCAGTGTGCTGCCATTTCTGTGCTGTGTGTCACGCAGATGCGTGTCACTGCACAGTGTCCTGCGTAGACATGTTACATGGATATGTAGGATACACATAGCTGGAGGAGCATCCTGGGGCAGGACCCTGCCCTGGCATGACCCCAGTTGTAGGAGGACACTGAGGAGTGGCAGAGAGGTACACAGGTACTCAGGAGATATATGGAGTCACATCACCCAAGGGACCTTCTGATCCACCTGCAATGGGGCAGACCTGCTGGGGACCTGCCTCCCTAGTCTCTGCACCCTAGGGAGTACACCCCATGCATTGCACTCCACCGGGTTTCTTGAGGGCAGAGCCGAGGCCAAAACTCATGGCATAGGTGAGCAGAGAACCCCCACCCTTCCATGCTCCTGTTCACTGTGCCAGCCCCTGGGAATGTGCCTGGCAGCTTTCCCCCCACCCGTGCTTTGCCATTGGTCTCGCTTGATTTTGCCAGTGTGGATGCTCTGAACCCCATGCCCTGCCTTTGCCTGAGGGAGATGGTGCTGCCCTCTGTCCATCTCCCTGTGAAACGGTGCCAGAGATGAGACCGTGTCCCTGCACTAGGGACTCGGAAGGGACCCAGCAGGGCTGGATACCCCAGCAGTGCTGGGTCCCAGCCCTCAAAGGGGTGTGGGGGGAGCATGTCCCCCCCTGCCCTTCTCCCTGACACCAGGTGACACCTGACACCAAAGTGTCAGGAAAAGCTCTGCACTGAAGCATACAGGAGCTGCTGGTCCCCAGGTGCAGAATGCCAATGCTGTCCCTGCCCTGTCCCCTTCTCTGGGAGGGCTCCGGGTGGCCAAAGAGACCACTGTGGGTGGGCTCAGCTTTTCAGACCCTGCCAGGAGCAGGAAGGATGCAATGGCAGCACAGGGTAGGAGCAAGGAGGAAGAGGAGAGTTTCCGGGGCTTCATCCCACTGCTTAATGGTAAAATTTATGGGGGCTCCCCTCTCTGGGCTCTGTGGCACTGAGAGGATCGTGCCCACAGCATGCTCACTGTCCTGGGGCTCTTTAACTATGTCCAGTAATACCAAGTGTGCCGAGAGCCTGAAACCGAGCTGCAAATCACCCCAATCCTCAGCTTTGAGCTGGCAAGACTGGAGCTGTTCCTGGGGTGCCACAAAACAGTTCAGAGCAGCGGGGGACAACAAGCACAGGGCGGGAGCGAAGCCACCGCTGATGCCACCCTGGGAGGGCATGTGGGGGAGCAGCCAGCACCCTCCAGGCACTGGGGTGGGGGACCCAGGTCAGAAACAGCCCCAGCCATCACTTCCACCTCCATGGGCAAACTGGTGGCATCGGCGTGGAGCAGGGGGACACTTTGCCTCTGCGGCTGGTGGCTGCAGGGGAGCTGCGGCTGTCCCCTCCGGAGGCATGGCTCTGGTCCTCTCTCTGTTCCTCGACTTGTCCCTTTCCCTGGCCTCTCCCTGGTGCTGGCCACGTCCCCGTCGTTGTCGCTGTCGACCGTGGAGCACGCGTGACACCCAGTGGGCGAGCACCAGACTGCACACGCCGGGCTAGCGGCACAGCCCGGAGCGGGGTCCCCGGGCACGGTGGCCCTGGCCTGGGGATGTCACCGATGTGGAGGACATTGCACTCCTGTGGGGGATGGTGTGGCAGTGCCCGAGGGAGTTGCGGCTGGGTTTTAACTTGGTTGGGTTGGATGGGCACATGGCTGGGGGTCCCTGCAGCCCCATGGCTCTGGGGTCTCTCCAGGACCCCAGGGGTCCCTGCAGCCCCAGAACTCTGCAGTCTCACCGGGCCCCTGTGCATCCCTACAACCCTGGGGCTCTGGGCTCTCACTGGGGCTCTGGGATCTCACCAAGACCCTAGGGGTCCCTGCAGCTCTGGGGCTTTGGCGTTCTCATCAGGGCCCTGGGGCTCACTGCAGTCCCAGGGCTCTGGTGTCACTGGGACTCTGGGGTCTCCCTGGGTCCCCAGGGGTCTCTGCAGCCCCAGGGCTCTGGGGTCTCACTCGCTCCCTTGTGGGTCTCTGCAGCCTTGGGACTCTGCAGTCCTAGGACTCTGGGACCACACTTGGCATCCAGGGGTCCCTGCAGGCCTGGGGCTCTGGGGTCTCCCCAGGGCCCCAGGGGTCCCTGCAGCTCCAGAGTGTTTCATGCCTTGCATCACTCCTGGGTCCAGACCTCACCTTTCCCTGGTTTTCCTGCTTCTCTCTGTGTCCCTTGAAGGGGAGGCAGCCTGGCCAGAGCTAGCATGACCTGATGTCTCTCAGGAGCTTAACACCTTCCTACTCCTATCCTGGGATGACCTTCACCTCCCAGCCACCATCTCCTAATGCTGTGTGGCAGCTTTAACCCTTCCTAACTGCTCCAGTTGGGTTTCTCTGGGCCAGGAAACTCTCAGCCCATCTTTAGCTTTTCCTCATAACTCTCTTGTTCATTCCCCAGGACATAAACCCTGGTGGAATGAGGATCTGAGGGGAGCCAGCGCTGCAGTTCACATAAAGCCAAAGCACAACCATTTTCTGTAGGAAAAACATTTTTCATTTCAATTTGCAAAGCCTTTCAAAGTCGATTCTTGGAGGAGCAGTCGCTGCAGAGGGGATTGGATGCTCTTCTCCAGCTCTGGAGAGGCTGGAAGCTTGTCCTGCTGAGGCATCCAAGTTCATTAACAGAGCCATGAACACCCACACGCAAAGCCCTGCAACCCCACTCCTGGTGTGTAAATCCCACGTCCCAGCTCTAGAGTCTAAGACACTTGGAGAGTTTAGAAATTTGTCCTGGAGAATGAAAGGAGAAGGAGGAAGGGACCAGAAAGTCCTTGTTTGGACACAGGCAGGATGGGACCTGGGTCCTCCTCGCTATACCCTCACCAGGATCCCTGGCATGCTTTGGCCCCACCAGGCTCTGGAGAGGCTCCTGCTCACGGAGCCAGTGGCCATGGGGCATGCAGGGATGTCCTGGGGGCTGCTGGCTTGATGGTCCCCTGTGTCATCCCCCACTGTCTGTGCACAGTGAGAAAGCATGGATAGGGAGTCCCACCAAGAGCAGGACCCTGAGTGCTTGCAGCAGATGGACCCATCTCAGCAGTGGGCTGGGATAGCATCCCAGAGACGGGACAACCTTGTGAAAGGCAAGCCTATCTCCTGACGATGTATTTCTCACTTGCAAAGACACAGACATGGAGCACAGCTATGCTGTCAGCCCAGGGAATGTAACTCCGTACCAGTCATGGGGACACCGCAAGCTGCCAGAGTCACATGGCTAACGAAAGCCAGCGTCCAACTAAATGAGTTGTGACGAGCTACCACCAGCTGCTGGAAGCTGCAGGACAGTAGGGTTACACCACTAACCCCAGGGTGCAGGTTCAGCCAGCCCTAACAGCAGGGCCTGGAAGGCACCATGTGATGAGAATGCACCCAGAGCCTAGCCAGCTCCCTGCTAACAGATACTCATGCAAAATGAGCTCATAAAGTCCATCTTCCTTGGGCTCAGGTCTTGCTAGGGTGGCAGCTCTGATGCCTCCAGAGAAGCATCCCTTATTTCCTCCCTCCCCGCTGCTGAGCTCCTGCTGCTTCCTCCATGGAGGATGGGAAAGATGGGGCTATCATACCTTGGGGACACCCCACAAAATGGTGTCACATTGCTCCTGAGATAGCCACTGCCTGGCTGGGAACTTAAGGTGGCTCCAGCCACAGGACATTTGATATTCAATGCTCATGAAGAGAAGTTAAAAAAGATGTGACAGAGGCAAGGTCGCATTAATGTGTTGCTTTACATTTGCTACAGTTGCCTTCAACTCTGTCCTATGGGGTGTGCCAGCTCCCAGCAGCAGCATCCAGATCCAGATCTTGGGTCCAAAAGATCCAAGGGCAGTGGTAAATGGAGTTGGTTTGAGCCCTGAGTGCTTGCAAGGGCAAATGGGTCATGGGAACCCATCTATGCTCAACTAGTGGCTGGCAGGGGATATGTGATGGTGACCAGCGAGTTTTGGGGTGGCTGCACTGTTGTCCAGCTTGAACACTGACTCCAAGGGCTGCTTCAGAAGAGAAGAAAGCACTTGCTGCTCAAGTTTCCAGCCTGACCCACCAGGCAGAGAAATACTTCTGTCCCTCAGGTGCAAAGAGAAATGTGGCCAGGTAGGGCTGGTTCCTGCTTCAGTGATGCTGGGCAAGCAGTCTGCTCCTTCCCACACAGCTGAATCAAGTTCCTCTGTCCCCAGGACTGCAGTGTCTTCCCTTTCTTTACCCCTTAGATGCCCTTCGGAGCCACAAAGCCCCCAGGCTTGGGTCCCACCTTCCCCCACGCAACCACACACAGGCTTTACAGGCTGTGTCTGGCTCTTGCAGGGGCTGGAGTGACTGCCCACGCTTACATGTGGACACACAGGTGTGCACATGCTCACACACATCCTCCTGTGCACCCCATGGGATACTACAGGAATGGCATTAGACAGCTCTAGACCATAAATCCATCTGGCCTCACTTGCTCCCTGCTCCACAGCCCCAAGGCCACCCCAATGACTTTCCTCTGCATTATCCCCAACTTGGGATCTGCCACTCCCTGTCCACTGCAGCAGCTCTTTAACCAAGCATGGTGCTTGGCAGGTCTGCCTCACCACCAGACAGCCACGGCACCCAAAGCAACCCGAGCTGTGAAACATGCAGCTCCATGACGAGCCAGTCGGCAAGGAGGAGCAGTTGCGCAGCCCACGATGCTACAGTGTGGGCAGCTGCAGGCAGCTGCAGGCAGCCTTCCTCCCCAGGAAAGACTGTGTGAGCAGCTGCAGGTCTCCAGCTTTCTCCCTGCTCTCTCTTCCATGAGTTTTTGCCCATGCCTTGATACCCAGCTGGGAGCTGGTCTCAAGTGGGGTACCCCAGGGTCAGTACTGGAGCCATGTTCCCCACCCTCATCAGAGGGTCGGATGAGGAGACAACTGCACTCTTGCCTTGCAGGTGAAGCTAAACTAGCAGGGATGAGTGTACAGTGAAAGGCAGAGCCTCAGTCTAGGCAGACCCTGAGAAACTCAAAATTTGGGTCAACAGAAACCTTGTGGACATCAACAAGACAGACCAGATGGATAACCTCAGGTTTCACCCAGGCTGGGGACCGAGGGGCTAAGCAGGGTCCCAGTGAAAAGGACCTGGGACAAGGTCCCAGACAAGGTCCCTGGACAAGAGGCTGAACAAATGGGGCAAGCTGCCTCCCTGGGTGACATGAGGTGGAGTGTGACCAGCAGCCTGAGAGAAGGGGTTGTCCCCACTACACAGCACAAGAGAGCCCACAGCTGGGTGCTGTGCCCAGACTGGCCCCCCAGTTCAGGGAGAGGTGGAGGAGCTGGAGAGGGACCAGCCGATGCTGCTGCAGGGCTGGGGTCTGGGGCTACAAGAGGGGTGGGTTGGAATCTACCAGCATTATGCAGCTACCTGGAGGGCAGATGCAAAGGCAACAGAGCCACGTTCTCTCGGTAGGGCATGAGATGTAACAAAGGACAACAGACATTAATTGAAGCTTCAGGTTGGACAGCAGGATTTTTTTTTTTTCCTGGGGAGGTGGTGCAGCTGTGGGACATACCACCAGGGAGGTGGGGCAAGTCCGTCCTTCAAGACACAGCTGGGTAAAGCCATGGATGACCTTACCCTGTGCTGGCAGTGTTTCTGCTCCAAGCGGGAGGGTGGGCTAGAGACCCCCAGGGGTCCCTTCCCACCAGCATCAATAGGATCCTGCAAGCCCAGTGAGGGGCAATCTCCCCATCTGCAAATTCTTTCCCTTCCCCAGGCCAGGAGCCCACCCCACAGACCCAGGACACCTTGACAGCCAAGGTCCTGTGCACTGCACTGTGGGCCCACCCAAGGCACGCCAAGACCCGCGCTGGCCCGCATCCTGACGATGCTGCTGCTGGGAGGCCTGGTCACTGCTCCTGACAGGTGATCAGCTGATCCCGCCAGCGAGCTGGTGCTGCAAAATCAGGCACAGAGATTGCCAGCGTGCCAGTGAGGGGAGAGTGGGACCGACAGGGACAGGGGGCTCAGGGATCCAGGGGCAGCTCTGCCTTGAAAGCCGAGCCACCTTTGCACTGCTACCTGCTGAATAATAGAGGAGCTGACAGTCAGACAGAGAGAAATGTGATCCTGGTTAGCCAGCCAGGGAAGACATCTGAGCTCCCAGCACCCGCGATAGCAGCTGCAGGGAAGGAGCCTTCCCCCCACTTCTCTGTGCGGCACAGCGTGGCCAGGGTGGCTGGAGGTCTCTGCCTGTCCTGGTGTGCCTGAGCAGCCAGTGCCCACACCAGGGGCACAGGCTCGGGGCTCAGAGCATGATGTGAGCTGCAGCAAGCACCCAGCAAGGCAGAGCTCAAGGGCAGAGCTGGGTTTCCCGGGAGGTGAGGCAGAAGGAGCCTGCCTGCAGCCAGTGCCCGTTCCCTGGGTCCAGCAGCTCAGCCCCATGTCCAGAGGAGGGCAGATGGTTTATATCCCAGATGACTCCGACTTCAGCTCCTTCAGGGATCAGTGCGAGAGCCTGGAGGGCTGGCACTGTCAGTATAACAAGGCTGGCGTGACCGTGTGGAGTCAAGGCCAGGAAGAAAGCTGTGCCGTGCAGAAAATCAAGGTAAGCAGATGCTGGCGGCTGTGGGACCACCAGCCCTTCTCTGCCCCAGCTGCATGCCTAGCTGCTCCTGAGGGTCCCTGGGTTGCTGGCCCGTCCTGAAGGTGCACAGCACCCTGGTCAAGCCTGCCTGGGAGTATTTCTGCTCCAAATGCTGGCAGGATTAGTCCCTCAGAGGTACTTCCCCAGCTGGCAAGCTGCTCTGCAGGCTCTCCCTGCCTGCCCCATGGCTTTAGCCTCTCAACCTGCCAGGATGCCCGCTGCAGCATCCTGCCATGCACGCACACATGTGGGCTCACATTGTGGCTGCCCTTGATCCAGACAGAGGCAGGAAGTCCCTGGGATTGATTACATGATGTAGGTGTCCTTGCTGGGAGACCCCGGGCATGAGACAGGCTGGCCGGATGCCTCCCTGGTCCCTCTCCCTGGGCCACATCATCCTGGGGCACACCACCTCTCATCCTGCACTGGATGAGCATCCAGGAGAGTTTAAGAGCCTCCATGTGCTGTCTCAGGAGGTTTGTTGCTTGCCAGGGGCTGGATCTGGGATGCTGCAGAGGGACTAGCAAGGCTCAACCATCCCAAGGCTGTTACACCTTGTTGCTCATCTGCATGGCTCTGTCCGGTGACCCTAAGTACATCAAGAGTGGTTATGGGGTGCTGGGGGTGAGGGGCATGGAGCCCCATCACGAGGTAAGCCCTGCGTGGGAACATCTTGTGGGACTACGCTTGGCTTTGTGGCTGGTGTCGCAGGCAGGGCTTTGGCTTTTCTGGCCAAGGATCAGGATGGGATCCACCTGAGCAAGCAGAGCCAGAGCATCTTACCAACAGACTGGCCGACCTGGTAAGAAGGGCTTTCAACTAGGAGTGTCAGGGAAGGGTTACTATGACCTGAAGAGCAGGAGAGGTGTGGGGAGGTGGTGAGGAGGCGCGTGGGGTGCAGTGCACTGGAGGAGGTTCTTGCACCACTCTCCTGAACCCGCAGCCCATCTCAGGTGCCTGCACACCAGCGCATACAGCTGAGGAGATGTCAGGAGGAGCTGAGCACACAATGATTGCAATGCTGCCATAGATGGAGGCCCTTCAGCGCCAAGGTGAGGAGGAGGAGCAGCACTCTCTGCAGAGGTGTAGCTGCAGTACACGCTGCCTTGCCGCTGTGAGCCAAGGAAGAGCTTCTGGGCTACGATCAGGGAGCACTTAAGCCAGTTAGTCATGCACAGGTCCACAGGACCAGGCAGGACACACCCAGGGGTGGTCCAGCTGAGGAGGCTGGTCTCTTTGAAAAGTCCCGGTGACTGCAGGAGGTCCCTGATAACTGGGAAGAAGTAAACATCACACCCATCTTCCAGAAGGGCAAGAAGGATGCTCCAGGGCGCTATGGGCTGCTGTGTCACCTGCATCCCTGGGAAGGTGATGGAGAACATCCTCTTGGAAGCCATGTCCTGAAGGACAACGGCAGTGGGAACAGCAGCAGGGACCTACCAAGGGCAAATCATGCTTGACCAGCCTGGTTGCCTCCTGCAATGAGAGGACTGGCTGTGTGTGTATGGGGAGAACAGCGAAAGCTGTGTACCTTGACTTTAGTAAAGCCTTTGACAGGGTTTCCCATAGTCTTCTTATCACCAGATTGGTGAGATCTGGACTGGAGAAGTGGATGATGAGGTGGATGGAACACCAGCTCACCACCAGGCTTGTGGTCAGCAGTGCAGAGTCCAGACGGTGGCCAGTTGCTAGGTTCCACCCTCTTACTGGGATGATGGGATTGAATGCCCTCTCAAGTGAGTCTGCAGGCAGCACTGAAGTGTGGAGAGTGTTTGAAGTGCTGGAGACAAGGGTACTGCTCGGCATGACCTGGACAGGCTGGAGGGACAGACTGGCAGGAACCTCGTGAAGTCCAGCCAAGTTCAAACAAGCACAGCCCGGCAGAGGGGATGCAGTTATATCCCACTTTGCCACCGCTGAGCCCCATAGAGATGGGACCCCAGGCAGGTTCATGGGGGTCTGAGCACCATTGCCCGGCCTGGTTCATTGCAAGTAATACCTCCTTGATGTGGTTTTCCCCTGCTCTGGAGAGGGCCCGGGCATGGTGCAGGGGTTAGCACTTCCCCGGGACCCTTCCTGAAATGTGGGATGGAGGATGCCACTCAGTCTGTGCAGGAGAGCTGAGCTGCACAGGCTGGGGCTTGGGGGTCAGAAGAGCCCCAATCTTTCCATTAATGCAGGCAAGAGAGCCTGCATGGAGAGCCCCTGAACAGTTGAAGCTTTGGATTTTTTCCACTTGAATTCACTGTGGATGGTCTGGTTTTGGGCTCTGTGCTTTCCCTGTCCCAGCTGACCACCTGCTGCACCTAGTGTGGCTGTTGCACAGCCTCTGTTCATTCGTGGCTGGAGAGGGGTAGTGAACAGGCTTTAGTGGGGGATTTTGGGGGTGCAAGGCTGCAGTGGTCCCGCTGTGATAACTGGAGCTTCCAGGACCCCAGCAGGAACATGAGCTCTACCTCCGGCTGGAGGCATCCTTCACCCTGCAGCAGCAGCACCTCCAGACCCAGCTGGGAGGGGGTGGCTAGGGAGGGGGAGCAGGAGGAGGGGGCTGGGTGCTCCCACACTTTCCTCCACAGTGCCCTGGGGCGTGCAGCACATCTCCAAGCCTGTCCTGGGCATGAGTCTAGCATGCTGGGCAGAAACCATCACCCAGGCCATCGGGGAAAGGTTGCCCGAGATTGATGGGACCTGCCACGTTCAGAGGACCATCTCCAATTACACGGCACTGCTGAACACCTCATCAAAGATGCAAGGCCTCTAACAAGGAGCAGATGACATGTCCTTCCTCCTAGCATTGAGAGAAGCAGGGCAGCCGGCTTCATCAATAATGCACTCACCGGTGTGGTCAGGCAGCTCCATGGCTCTAGTTACAGCCGAGGCCCCGCCAGCCTCCCTGGACTGGACCCCACACCTGAGAGCATCGTGCCAGTGCAGGAGCATCCCTTTGCTTGCCCTGCAGGAACATGGGGTGAGAGGACAGAGCTGGGCTCGGGGTACCTAGGCACCAGAGCCTGGACCACCAGGCAATTCCATTTGAGGGCAGAGGATCCCTCTACCACTGCTGCCCTCCTGCCTTTGCACTGTGCTGCATGCTGTCAGCAGGGTTGGTAGCTCTGCCTGGGCTGTCCTGAAGCAGGGATGTGCCCTGCATGATGTGTGCAGAGCATCCTCCATGGCATATGTGCACGTGGCTTTATAGCATCACAGGGACATGCCACCACACACAGGAACAGCTTAAAGTCCTCGTCCCCAGACCAACTCCCAACTGCTCCCCTG
Source organism: Ciconia boyciana (assembly GCF_034638445.1). Classification (NCBI taxonomy): domain Eukaryota; kingdom Metazoa; phylum Chordata; class Aves; order Ciconiiformes; family Ciconiidae; genus Ciconia; species Ciconia boyciana. The sequence continues at coordinate 20,949,116 of NC_132942.1, forward strand.
CCCAACTGCCCGTCTCCCCACAGACTTGCATCTCCTGCAAAGACGTGCGTGCCGAGACGCTCTACGACGTGCTGCACGACACCCGCTACCGCAAGAAATGGGACTCAAACATGATCGAGACCTACGACATCGGGCGCCTGACTGTTAATGCTGACGTGGGATACTACTCCTGTGAGCAGCCCCCAGCCCCTGGGGACCCCGAGGGCCCCCCTCCCCGACCCCACACCCCAGTGCGTGGGTGTGGGGCCATGGGGGCAATGGGTTGGGGTGTAACATGGTCTGTCCGCAGGGAAATGCCCAAGCCCCCTGAAGAACCGGGATTTCGTTACCCTGCGCTCCTGGCTGCCCCTGGGCAATGACTACATGATCATCAACTACAGCGTCAAGCACCCGGTGAGCTCCCGGCTGGCCCCAGCCCTGACAGGGGTGCTGGCCCCATGGGTCAGCAGGCACAGGCAGGCTGTGCAGTGGCTCGGGCAGGCTCTGAGGTACACAACATCTCTCTGCAGAAATACCCACCCCGGAAGGATTTTGTGAGGGCCGTGTCCCTGCAGACAGGTTACCTGATCAAGGCGAATGGTGCCAGTGCCTGCATCCTCTATTACCTCACCCAGGTGGATCCTCGTGGTGAGTATCAGCAGGAGGGGAGGGTGCAGCGTGCCTCCTGGGGGATGGCTCCTACTATACCCCCGAGAGCTCACCCACCATGGCTCTCCATCACCCAGAGGTCCAAAGGGCACTGGGAAGTTGGGACAACCAGGGAAGAAGGTGGTCCCTTCCCAGGGCACAGCGTGGGGCAGGTGTCATCAGCCCTGGGGGGGCTCAGTCTGGCATGGAGCACTGCAGGCTCATGGTGCCTCCTCTGGGGCTGGCCCAGATCGGCTGAGTGATGGGGCTTTGGGCTCTTTCAGGGTCGCTGCCAAAGTGGGTGGTGAACCGTGTCTCCCAGTTTGTGGCACCGAAGGTAAGCAGGGTGCGTGGCCTGTGGTGGGATGCACAGGCATCAGGGATGAGCTGCCCCAAAGTAGCCCTATAGGTAGGGGCAGGATGGGTGCTGGGTGACCCAGGGCTTCCAGGGTGTGCACTGGGCATGCTGCTGGGGCTGTGTGGTCCTAGCCAGGACCCCATCCCCTCCCAGCACCCCCAAAAAGGAAGCAATGGGGGAGCTGGGAGATGTGCCCACAGACCAGGGTGGCTCCATCCCCACTGGGGACTTGGGGCACTGTGATGGGCTGGATCCACTCTGCCCACAGGCAATGAAGAAGATCTACAAGGCTGGGCTGAAGTACCCAGAGTGGAAACGCAAGCACGACCCTGGATACAAGCCCTGGGTGTACCCAGAGCAGAACACGCTGCCCAGTGTCAGCCTGGCTGAGCTCTCAGTGCAGCACGCTGACTCACTGGAGAACATCGACGAGACGGGGCTGCCCGAGGACCACCTGAGCACCAGTGACCATGAGGCCTGAGGCCTCACCACAGCCCTCTTGCGGGGGGACCCCCACGTGACCAGGGCTTGGCAGCCAGGGGGCGCAGGTGGGAATTTGGCCCCCTGCGCCTCAGTAGTCACATCTGCTCTCCAACCCCTTCATCCCAGACCCCCCTACCCAGGCAGCAAGGTACTGTCCCATGGGAACCTGCAGCACAGGTGCTGGAAAGAGGGAGGACGGGCACCCTGGTCCCCCCTGCACCCATGGTGGCCCTTGGAGACATCCCCACAGAGGAGGTAGAGCTGGCAGTGGGAGTGGGTGCCCCAAGGAGAGGCTGGGCAGGACAAGAGAAGGTCTTCATGGGGTAGAGCTTTCCTGGCACCAGGATATCCCTTTGCCACTGTAAGACCTTCTAGGAGTGTCCCTCAAAGGTCCAGAAGTGGGGGGTCTATGGGGGTCCTGCCCAGGCTTTGCAGCCGCACAGGGCTTGGACTGACTCTCTCTGGACTGAGGTATGGCTCTGCAAGCCCCGCAATCAGGCTGTACCTGCTCCAGCCCACCAAGCCCCCCCAGGCTTTGTGTGACCCCCCCCCATCTCAGGGACCCTTCCCAGGTCCTCTCCTGGACATCAGGCTCACCTTTGCAGGCTGGCTCTAGCCCAACTGGCTCTGGGGACCCCTTCCCCAGGTGGTGTTTGGCGGGTCTTGTCCTGGCAGTGGGACCTTGGGCAGCCTCTGTCCCCACTCTCTCTGTGTTTGCCGCTGCTGTGGTTTCTGGCACAACAATAAAGGGGTTGGTGTGTGTGCAAGAGAGCTTCAGGCTGGCACGGGACAGCGAGGAAGCTGGCACCGAGCCCACCCTGAGGCTGTCCAGGTGCTAGGTCCTGGGTCAGACAGGAGGGCCAGACCAGCCATGCAGTTCTAGCACCCAGAGGTGACCCTCACCAGGGAGCAAGGTGGCCGGCAGTGGGGCAGGAGAGGCAGATGCTGGGCTCCGCACACCCACGCGCATGCATGTGAGCGTGTGTGGGCATGGGGCAGCTTCCACCAGACAATGGGAAGTTAGTCTAGACAGACACTGCTGGGGGAATACGCTGACAAATGCTGGATTTTCCATCCACCCATTCGCCCTTATGCTCCGAGGCTGCCTGCAGTTGCTGGGCTCCTGCCCCAGATGGATTTAAGCCTGATCTGTGCAAGGCCAATGCAAATGGGGCCATCACTGCTGACAGTGCTGAGGTGCTCAGCTCCAGACCTGTCCCAGCAAGGTAAAGACTAGGGGACATGGCCAGGACGTGGCAGCTGCTCTCACAGCCAGAGCTCTGCCTAGGCAGTGGTGGGAGACAACACCCTGGCAGCACCCAGGGCTTACAGCCTGCCCAGAGCCACCTGCCACTGTGGCTTTTGAGGCCTCTCTGACCCACCCAGCCTCACGTTCCCTGGTCACCCTGACCCCCTGTGGTCCCACCCCGAGCTGTGAGTGCTGCTTCCTTGTGCTTGCTTCCCCCACACCTTGCGCTTCTCCTCCCCAGTTCGTCCGGACACCCACCCCAGCATCCCGGGTGTGGATGCTCACTGTCCCCCCTTAGCCGCCCTGTTAGGTCACGTATGTCTCCTGTGCTGTTCCAGGGGGACATCGCATGCACGTGTCTCACTGCAGAGGGTGCTGGGGAGGGGAGAGGAGGTCCTGGCCATCAGGGCAGCTGGCTCCCATGGTTTGCAGCTGGGCTGTCTGCACAAGCAGAGCAGGGTCAAGAAGCCGCCTCTGCAAGGAAAATGCGGAAAACCCAAGGGCAGGAGATGTGCAGACTCCCCCCTAGTAGCACACGGAGCTCACAGTGAGGGGAACAGTCCCTCCCTGCCCCGTGCTGCTCCCACCATGTTAGCAGATGGAGGGCACCCGCAGCAGGGAGGATTTTACCTGTGAAAAGACACATCACAGCCCCAAATTGCCCCAAGAACACTTTGCAATAATCATGGTAGAGCTGGGCAGGAAACCATGGCCAGAGCAAGGAGGAGAAACACCCCTGGGTGCTGCCCTGATGGGGCAGAGCCCACTGGCACCCCAAGCCCACAGGGTGCTGGGCTGAAGACCACCCCACACAGCCTTGGTGCTGCAGGAAGCAGGCTCATCTCTTCTTATTCCCCGGATGTTTCTCTGCAGCAGCCGGGCTGCAGCATTGCTGCGGGGCTATTTTTAGCCAACCCTAAGCAGGTGTGAGGAGCTGCTGCCTGAGCACCAAGAGGCCAGCAGGGAGTCCCCACTCCCCAGTCAGCCCCGGGGAAAGCTGTGCTGCGGTGGGTGACATCTCAGCACACAATAATGCCCAAAATGGCGAGGACAGCAGTGGCATCGAGTGCATGGGGAGGACAAGGACCACTGAGGTGGCAAAGACACTGGTCCACATCCAGCACTGGGCTGCAGCAGAGCTCCTGGCCCCCAGCATCACCTTGGCCAGGGACCAGGATGAAACCCGTGGGGCTGGGGAAGGGCGCTGGCCCAGACCCCGTGGGGTGCTGGGATCCCCAGCATGGTGATTCCTTACTGAATGATGTGCCACTCTGGGTTTCCTGTGGCACAAACAGGAAGGAGGCCATTCATCAGCATCCCCAAGCACCTGAGGGAGGGAGGGAGCAGGCAGGGTGTGGGGGCACTGGAGCCCCCCAGGTGCCCTCGCTGGGATGCTGGGGGAGCGGGTGGCCCACAGTCCAGCATGGCAAGGGCCAGACATGCGGGGGCTGCAGCCCTGCATGAGAACCCAGCTGGATGGCTTTTCCTGCCTGGCCCCAGGCAGAGAGGAGCCGCCCCACAGTGCAGAGATTGGAAAGGAAACAGGAAGCTGCTGCTGGATGAGAGATTAGCCCGGAGGCAGTGATGTCAACCAGTACCCCGACGGATGGGAGCCAGAGGGAGCGTGGCATGGGCCCCCTGTCCTGCCCACACACAATTCCGCAGCCCGCTCCAGTGCCCCCAGTGTCAACAGTGCCCTGGCTGGGGGAGGATGTGACCCCATCCCCAGGATCTCATGCTTTGCATCTCCTGAGCTCATGGATAGGTCTTGGGAAGGTCTCACCCCCACGACCCACACCGGGACCCTGAGCCCAGCAGGGAACCCCCCAGCAGCCTGTCTTATCTCATGGACTGGCCTTCAGCAGGGCTCTTGCCTGGAGAGGTCCAGCAGGTTTCCAAGCCCAACAGCCTCAAGCTTCCCCCTCCCTACTCCTCTACCAAGCTCTCCCAGGGGCTCAGCTCTCTGCTGTGCCCTGGCAAACCCTCCAGGATCAGTCTCAGCCCCACATTTCCAGCTGTCCAACATGGCATTTGCCCTCTGGGTACGAGCCCTGAGTGTCCCTCACCCTGTCCTGCTCCCAAGAGATGTTCCCACCATCACTGCACACATCCCCCAGCACAATCCAGTGTGGGTAGGGATGAAGGTAGAGCAAAGGCTGCCCCAGGGTGCAGCAAGTGCTAATGGCGAGGGATGGATGGATGGATGGATGGATGGATAGATAGATGGAAGAATGGAGGGATGGAGGGAAGAATGGATGGATGGATGGATGGGCAGCTGGACACATGGACCTTGAGGGACAGTGTCATCATGGGTGCTGCCCGGAAAGGGGAAGGACCGCACAGGCCAATGTGCTGGAAGGATCCGACCTTCACTTTGATCTTCGCTTCCTCCAACCCTTGCCAACATCTTCACAAAGCCCAATCCCCCAGCCCAAGAGGTGTTTTCCAATCCTGCCCACCTGCCCCCTCCAGGGAGCAGGCAAGACCTTCCTGCTGTGTGAACCCATAGACACAACAGGGGTCTCTGCCTCGGCCCAAGGAGGCTAGCGTCTAAATATAGATTGCATCACTGGGATGGCAGACACCAAAGAGATCAGGCGGAGGCTTTGAAACCTGCACTGTAGAAAGTGGGCCGATAGGAAGCCCTCAGAAAACAACCCAGCCGCAGCACACGCCTCATGGCTGCCAGTGCCCTGCCCGTGCCCAGCACTTTGCTGTGCCCTGCTCCCCTCCTACATGGCCCCATGCCAGCTGTCTGGCGCCAGGATGGTCCCATGGCTGGGGGATGTCCCGGCTCAGGCTGTCCTCCCAGATGGGCTCTGGGAAGGAGCAGTCCCCATTGGGAACTGACTGCTGGGGCTCAGCAGAGGTGCTCGAGCAGGATTTTACCCCCTGCCAGGGGAACTGAGCCCCAGTCTGGCACTTAGGTGACCGTGGAGGGAGAAGGCAGGAGGGGAGAACGTTTTCTGCATCAAACTGGCCTGTCAGCAGCCATCAGGATGTGGGTTGTGGGGCTTAGGCCCTGCTCTTGATCACACCAGGCCACCAGATGGGACTGCAACTTGCCACTCTGGCGATGTCCCAGGGTGCCACTTCCACCCTCGGACAACGTTTCCCTTCCCAGGAGCCCATCTCTGCCCTCCTAGCATGAAGGGAGGAGCACCACTCCCAGCAGCAGGTTATGAGGGGTCTAAAGAGATTCTGCAGGGTGCCAAAGAGTGGTGAGCCAGGACCTGGCCCCATGCAGGATTGTGCTTCACTAGTGCTAATGCCTCCAGCACTTCAGGATGGAAACGATGGTATGCCAGCTGCCACTAGCACTACCGGCACCCTTCTGCCCCTTCAGCCACTCACACCTCAGCAGCCTTCAGCAGACCTTCACACAGACCTCAGCAACCTTCCCATGAGCAGCGGTGCTTATATTTAGCCAAACAACTTCCTCTAAGAGACAAAGGTGGGAGCCCAGCAGGACGGCACAGTTGGTGGTGCAGGGCCAGAGGCTCCCCGCACACCCTGAGGGTCCCTGTGCACTCTATCTCTGCACCCCAACCACAGGGTGGTCCATGGGGCCACCTGTGCTGTCCCCAGCCCCGGGGATGCATCACCCCCCCTGACAGAGCTGCTGGCAGGGAAGGGGGAGGAAAGTGAAAGCCATGCCGGGCTCGTGCTGAGTTCTGCTTCTGCTTTGTAGGAGCAAGCCTGTGATAAGGAAAAGCTGCCTTTCCACACCTAGCTGCATGCACAGAGACTTGTATGGGGTGGCCCTCCCACACCAGGGGCTCCCGCCGCTCCCAGCCCCCCTACAATGGCTTTTGGGTGCATTGTTGGGGCAGGGAAGGACCAGCCTGAGTTGGAGCAAGGGGGTCCCCAGGAAGCTGTACCTTCATAGGGCAGGGAGTGGTTATCAGCCTTGCCACCAGGAGCAGAGAAGGGCTGAAGGGTGTTGTGAGATATCAGCCTCAGACATCCTCTGTGTGCAAGGTTGGGTAACGGCGGAGCCAAACCAACTGCCAGCCTCACTGGGGCTCTTGCGAAAAGTGTCATGTTAAAGCCAGCCAGCTCGACCGGTGGTGAAAGCACAGACTCTTTGCAGGATAGAAACCATCCCAATGTCCCCCTGCCACCCCAGACCCCGCTGCCATCCTGCCCCTCAGCTCACTCCACATCCCCCTCATGATGGGGCACCAGCAGTGGCATGGGGTGCTGCATCCCCAGCATCCTTGCAGCACAGAGGAGGATTTTCTGTTCCCAACATTTCACCCAACCAGCCCCGGTGCCAGCCCTCCCAAGTTCCCTCATCAGAATGAACGTTTTATTCTGTTTTCTCCAATCTGGCAGCACCTTCCCAGCACCTGCACCCTGCCCAGTCCTGGGCCATGGTCGATATAGTGAATAACTCCTCTTGCCTGCAGCCAGAGGCAAAAACAGCAGATAAAGCCAAATGTACCCAAGAACTTCAAAGATCTCTCTTGGCAGCACAGCCTTGGGGTGTGGGTCTCAGGGAAGCCTGGTCCCCCCATGGCAATGCATGTCCGAGGGCTCGTGGTGGGGAGCAGGATCCTTCCTGGGAAGGCAAGAGAAGGAACATGAGGAAGTGAGCAGGGAGGGTGGGGGGCAGCACCCGAAGGAGGGCAGAGCCTGGCCGAGGGGCAGGGCACGGGGCAGCCAGGCCAGGGGCCAAGTGCGGGGCAGGGTCATGCCTGGAAAGGGGCAGGACGGGAGGGTGGGACAGGGATGGGGACTGGAGGGTTGGCCTGGAGGAGGGACCGGCAGTGGGAGGCGTGGGCTGAGTGCTGCGAAGCCTGCCTGTGCCCGCAGCAGTTCCTGCAGGGCTGCTTGCCCGTGCCTGCAGGCTGAGCCCTGTGCACAGCAGGGACGCCTTGGCATCACCCTGGAGCCCAGAGCGGGGTGCCTCGGGATCCCGCAGCGGCACTACCACCGTGCTGCTCCGCCGGAGCCAGCCCTGGGGGGCTGCGGACCACGCTGCGGGGCAAGAGGTGAGGGAGAACCCCGAGGGTGGCAGGGGACGGATGGGACAGGCTTGGGAAGAGGGGGGGAAGGGCCAGGACTGGGGAAGTCCATGCCCACTTGCAGCCCACTGCACCGGCTGGTCTGCATGCATTTGCAGGGACAGGGATGGTGTCCACCTCCCTGTGAAGCGCCACTGCCTGCGGGCACAACTGGACTGCCCCAGAGTGCCACACCACAGTCCAGTGCCTGGCACAGCCCCAGAGCCCAGTGCCCAGGCACGGGGACATCCCGGGAGCCAGCTCCCCTGAGGAGGCTGCCTGCTGGAGCCCCAGGCAGGGCAGGTAGTGGGCAAAGCTGGGTGCAGATCCTTTGGGGTGATATAGGCACAAGAAAGGGGGAAATTGCCCCATTTCAGCACCAGGCTGCAGGGCAGAAGTGGGTACAGCCCTTTAACCCTGTGACAGAGACACCCAGCCCACAACGGTATGGGACATCACCCTCCACAGCCCCCTGCCCAGCCCTTTGTGTAGGTCCTACATCAACAGGCAGCCTTCCAGCTGCAATGTCCCCATGCCCTGCTCCCCATTCCCTGCTCCCCCAGCTTCTTGGCCAGCTCCTGCCATGACTTTCCCTCCTCAATGCACGCCGGGGCGCAGCCGCTCACCCCATGGGGAGCCCCCCGCACGCACACATACAGGATTGGGCACACTCACCACGCACACCCCACACCTACACATGTGAGCAGAGAGCCCTGCTGTTCACGCGTGCTTGCTGATAGCATCTTCCCCCACATGGTCCCAGGAACACCACCACCTCTGCCAGCACACCAGCCTGCCCGCACTTCCCCATGCCACTCATGCAACCCTTGCCTGTGCAGGCAGTGGTGGGGAGCAGGCAGATGCCTGTGCAGGGACACGGGGGCTCGTGCAGCAGGGAGCCTGGCCCAGCTGTCCCTTGGCAGGCTTTCGCAGGAGGGGGCAGGGGATGTGTGGGAGCGTGCAGGCAGCAGGAAGGAAGCCTGCACCGAACAATAGAGGGAAATGGGGGAACTGGAAAAAGACCCAGTGGCAGCACAGTCAGCACAGATGGTTTAGTGCAGACCAGCATGATTCATGGGAAAAAGGCCCTCAGTGCTCCGCAAAGAGCCCACAGCTCTGTCCCAGGGCTGTGCCAGCAAATAATTTGGGGCTGGGGGTCCCCAGAAGAGCAGGATCTGGTGGGTGGGCACTGTGCTGAGCGCAAGCCCCGGGCTGTGCCTTGTCTCGAGCTGCAGGTGCTGGCAGTGGGGCACGTGGGGGCCTGTCCCAGCTGGGGGTGGGTGGAAGTCTGTCCCTCCTCTGCCTGCCCATGAGTCATGCTGACCTCTCCCATGCCCTCAACAGCAGTGAGAGAGAGAGATTATGGTCTGGCCCTTCCGGCCGCAGAGCCTTCCCCAGGCTGGCCTGCACAGAAGCTCATCCCCTGGGAGGGGCCCAGCTGCTCCCCTGTTATCCACCTCGGGCAGCCCCCCCCGCCAGGACACCCCCCAGCTGCGCTGGCTCTTATTCTCCTCCTGCCCAGCCCCGTGCACGGCAGAGCCTGGGATGCCCCAGCACCCAGCATCTGCTCGCCCACCTGCTCCCCCGTGAGCCCCCAGCCACTCAGTTCCTGTGTGGGCTCGGGTCACAGCCTCGCTGACAAAGCAGGGCCAGGATCCAGCAGCTCCGGGGAGGGGCGGAGAAGCTTGGGGCTGAGGAACAACAGGATGCTGGCTTCTTGAGCTGGCAGGTGAGCGGCTCTGGGGAGAGTGGCTCGGAGGGACCTTTGGGAGCATCCTGTGCTCCCACCCATGGGATCCGTGCCCTTCATTGCAGCTGAACCCCTCCTCTCCCTTTCTGCTGCCTCCTCACTCCCTTTCTCTCCTCCTTCCACAGATGATGGGCTGAGCATCCGTCTCAGAGGCACCCTAGGGCCATGAGCTCCCCATGCGGTCCTGATTCCGATATTGCAGACTGGCTGGCCACCATCCACTTGGAGAGGTACCAGGATGTCTTCAAGCAGCACGGGTACCACATGGCCAGAGATGCTGCCTCACTGGATGGCGACCACCTGCAGCAGATCGGCATCACTGCCACCGGGCACCGCAAAAGGATCCTGAACTTGGCGCAGCAGACACGGATGCTCAGTCAGTCCTGGGGGAGACCTGCAGCAGGAGACACACATCTCCGAGCCACTGAGGTCCTGGATGCCTGCCAGGTGGGTGAGGATGCCCTGAAAGCAGAGCCAGGAGGGGCTACTGACGCCTTTGGTACACAGCAGCATGTCACTGTGCCTGTCCAGGCATCACCTCTAGAGAAGGACCCTGCTCCTCCCCTCATGAAGCCGGTTCCCAAGCCAAGGTCAGTTTTTCCTCGCTCAAAGCCGGAGCAGGGCTTGGCACCCACGCCACTGGCACGGACCACGGTGCCAGCACACAGCCTGGGCAGCAACAGGGCACCTGCAGCCTTTGTGGTACTGGAGGGGTTTGTGCCAGGGGAGAGCTCCACGGATTTAGAGAGCCCAGAGCCCAGGCCAGCACTGCCGGCTGGCCCAGGGGCGGCTGTGACCATGGGCATGGGAGCATCCCGGCTGCGAGTGCGGGAGAGGGCTCAGGAGGAGACATGGCTCCCCCCAGCTCTGGATCATGGACAAGCCCTGGAGGCATTGGAGAAATCCTCCCCGTCTATCCCGTCTGTCCCACCACGGCACAGCCACAGGGTCCCAGCAGCTGAGTCCAGCCCTGGGAGCGTGCCAGAGGGTCACCCCACGTCCAACCCTCCCCTGCCTGCTGCAGCCACCCCAGCCAGGAGAGATCCCTCGCTGTGCCCCAGGGCAGCCTCGCAGCCGGGCTCAGGGCAGGGCAGGCTGGAGATGGTGTCCAACGTCATCTATGAAGGACTCGAGTGCCTGTCAGCACCCGCTGAGGACTCAGGAGGGGATGATGGTCCTCAGGGTCAGGCTCTCGCTCAGCCCCTGGCTCTGTCCTCACAGGAACTGACCCAGCCGGATGACAAGCCTGAGTAAGCAGATGCTTTCCTTTGCCCCAGGGAGCGGAGGAGGGGTGCAGAGCAGCCAAAGCTGAGGATCCAGAGAGCCCCTCACCCCCGGGACCCTATCCCCAGCCTGGCCCTGCCTGCCTCCAGGTGCTTACGAAGCCCCCTTTCACCACCCTGTCCACGCCTTCCCCAGGCTCTGCATGGAGTGGTCCCACAGGGCAGCTGGGATCCTTCTGAGCTGACAGGGTGGCCCTGGGCCCCTGGGTGGCTCGTTCTAGTTGGGGGGAGAAGCTGCTGCCCCTCCTCTGCCCCCCCAGGCAGCAGGGCTGGGGCTCCCCGGCATGGTGAGGGCTCTGAGGCTGGCTTATGCTGGGAGCAAGGCTGGAGATGTTAGAGGGGGGTGAGCTGGGTTGGGAAATGCCCGGCAGTCCCAGGACACACAGCTCGGCAGGTCCCAGGGTGGGGACGAGAAGGGAGCAAGTAGGATGCTGGGAGCAGGGAGGGGATGCTGCACATCCCAGGGGACAAAGCCAGACTCAGCCCCAGTCAAGCACAGCCTCCAGCCCATGTAAGCCAGACAGGAAAACAAGGTGGAAAAAGCCTGCAGGCTCCCACCCCATCCTGGCCACAGCCACAGTAACCCCTCTCCTGTTTTCTAGCAGTCCCAGCTGGCCTGGCGGGGGCCTGCCCCCCGTCCCACAGAGACCTGCTGGCAAGCCAGGTGAGATCTCCCAGGGCACCGGTGCACAGCGAGGACCTCCCAGTGTCCCCGAGGAAGGGGGGTGAGGGGGACACCCACGTACCCTGGTCCTGCCCCATGCTCCTGCCTCTCTCAGGGAGCAGGGTGGCCCCGGGCCAAGGCAGGGCCCAGCACCACATGTATTTGGGCTGGCATCTCTATTGTACCAGATGCCCTGGATGTTGGGGCACGCTGTGGTGCGCTCAGTGGGGGGGTCCACCTCCAGGGTTGGCAGTCCTGGCTGGTCACTGCCCTGCGGCAGGCATCACTGACTGCCTTTCCTTCCCATGTCTCTGCCCACAGAGGTCAGCGAGCAGCCCGTGAGCCCCTACAGTGAGACCATCTTCGGGCACATAGCCCCATGCTGGGAGCAGAAGGTGAGAGGAGACTGTGGAGATGGTGGCTGTCCCCTGCCATCACTCTGCATCCCACCAGCTGCTGCAAAGCAGGGAGCTGCAGCTGGTGAGACCGTGGTGCCCGGCAGTGCCTGGCTGAGCATCACTGCTGGGGCAGGGTTCACAGGCTGAGCCCCCTGCGCAGTGGACCAGGCAGGTTGAGGAGGTCTGGGATGGGAGAGGGCAGAGGGGAAAGGAGATGTGACCAATCTCTCCTCCCAGGCTGTTGGCATCCCCTCCCATCAGAGCTACGAGGCAGTGTCTGACCTGGACCTGGAGCAAGAAGCATGCAGGTAGGCATCACCTCCTCTGGCCTGCAGGGGCTGGTCTGGGCTCGGGGTCCAGGGCTTGCATGCCAGAGGGACAGGGAACACCCCTGGTGACAGCCTGAGAGGCGGTGGGTGCTTTTCCCCCACCATAGAGCTGAACAGGAGCATCTGGGATCAGGTCAGCAGTCTCAAGAAGAGACAGTGGGCTCAGAGATGAGAAGGAGCTGTGCTGGTGGGTGGCCCTTGGGGGTACAGTGCTTGCCAACAGATGCTCTGGGTGCACAGCTGGGGCAGTGCCAATGGCACTGGGCACCTGCACACTGGGCAGAGCCTGGATTTGGCTGCTGGGAGCATGGAAACACCATGGGGGACAGGCATTGCTGAGAAATGGGATGGCTCTCAGCTCCAGATGAAGGGATGTGCAACCTCCAAAGGCTCCAGCATCATCAGATCAGCATTTGCTGATCTGTCACACTGTGGTGGACAGTGAGATTGTGAGGGGCACCTTTAAAATGCTTTTGAAATGTACTTTCCATAACTCCTGATAGCATCTCAGAAAGAGGAAGGAAAGCTGCTCTTCCCATTTCAGACAGGGAGGGTTCCTTTTCCTGTGTTGCTTAGAGAGGAGGAGGCGACCTGCAGCTCTGTGTCCTTCGGCTCTGCCCATGGTCTTGCCGGCCCATGCGTCCTCATGCCCCTGCCTTTCTGGCCCCAGTGTTGGTCAGTCCATCCCATCTCCTGCTCTGGGTGCAAGTCACTGCAGTGTGGCCTGATCCAGTGTCACAGTCAGCCAGACTTTGCAGCCAGATGAGAGCCAACACAGGCCATGGGTGGGGAACTGCAAATACTTGGGAACAGGAGTTTTGTAAACAGAAATACTGAAATCTGCCATGGAGCCTCTGAACCAGCAGTTCAGAGCAAGGCTGGGTGCTGGCCCATGGGTCACAGTCTCCATCCAGCAGCTTCCAGGGAGCTGGGATCCAGAGCATCCCAAGGGCATCAGCCAGGCACTTGCAGCCCTGGACCCACCAGGGACTTTGCAGCCTGGTCTTGCTGAGAAGAGACAGGATGCAACCATCAGCAGAGTGTCAGAGTCAGTGGTTCACAGGGTTTTTTTCTTCCAGCCTGAGCACTAAGGTGGTTGGGGGTCTGGGGATTTGAACAAGAGACAGAAAAGCCTTTGAAGACCTTTTGTATTGTGCTCATGGACCCCATCAGCCAGCTGCTCTAATGTTTTCCTCCCCAGACCAGCCCCACCAGTCCAACCGTGATCCCCCTGGAGCAGAGCTATGGGCTCCTGCTCAGCTGCTGAGCCACTGCCAGCCAGCCCTGGCTCCTGCCCCTGCCTCTGTGGGACCTCCCGATCCTCCTCTTCAACCGGTGTTTCTCCAGTTCAGCCAGTTGACTGCTTATCCTGCTGACTGGCACCTGGTCACTGGGGACAACATGAGCATCTCCAGCAGCCCACAAACCCACTCATTGTGGGAAATATTTCCCACTCCCAAACTTCAGAGAGGCCCTTCCGCCCTTTTAGCACAGTATCTTTCTCCTACCTGAGATACCTCCTCTCACGCTGTTCTGGGGGAGTTTCGTCTGGACCGTGCTGCTCTCTGGCTTGGGGTCTGGGCAGTGAGTGTCAGTGTTAGAGATGGGCAGAGCTGCCTCAGCCAGCAATGAGATATCCTCAGCAAAGAGGAAGAGGAATACAAAATTCCCCTTAAAACTGGGAGCTGCATCTCTGAGGGTCTGTCAGAGCCTGGAGCATAGGGTGGGATTCGCCCGCTCTGACACTGGGCACCTTCATCCAAGCTGGTGATGCTCAGCCCCCTGAAATGCTGGTGCACAGGACAGTATCTGCCCTACTTCAGACATCAGTCTCAGCAGGAGAGAGACAGTAGCGCAGCACTGCCTGTGTCACCCCATGGAGCTCAAGGGACTGGGTCAGACAGCGACTCGTCAGGCATCATGGATGGTGGACCAGGATGGTGGACCCTGCCCTGGTTTGCATCAAGACCCGCGATGAGATGATCCTCAGGCAGATACCTACCCAGACAGCTTCTCTCCACACCTCAAGGCATATTCCCTGCAGGAAAAGAAACCCTGTGAATGGCGTGTCCTTGACAGCTTATTCCTTATCTCCCTACCTACCTCCAGGTGTCCACTCGCAGGTTGATTGTCTAGCCCATGACCCCCAGTTGAAGTAACCAGATCCATTCAGCAGCTCTTTGGTCCCCTCACCACCAGCAGATCCCTTTCTTCCGTTATCCATCCTCCATCCTCCATCAGCTCTCCCATGTGAGCACTGACAGGCTGAGACTGCCCCAACTTGGTGCACCTTGGGCATCACCCTCCAGGCTCAGCTGACCTAGAAATACTCTCTCCTTGCCCTGGGGACTCATTTGGCCCTAAGGTTAGTTGTCTTCACTGCCTGACACCAGCTGAAAAGGGAGATGACTTGGCCTTTGCAGACTTGTTGCTTGGAGGCTTCCTCCACCAACCCTGTCCTCAAGGGCAGAGCTGGGAGTTGGCCTGGATCTTGGCATGCTCCTGGGTTGCTGAGAGACCCCACTCCAGCCGGGCCATGGGCTTTGCTTGTCCCTGCCAGATGCTGCTTGTCGTCCAGCTCTTTGTGGTTTCAGTGGCTGTAAATCATTGCTCAGGAAGGGGCTGTCATGGATTTTTCCCCTCTTTCTCTTGCCCTGGCCCATTCAGCGGGTCTGTCTCCCATTCAGCTCTGGCACTCAAGGCTGATATCCACGTATGACGTACAAAGTCCTCCAGCCACCCCACTCCCTGGCCAGTCCCTCCTGAAGAAGCTGGACACCGGGCTGGAACTCCAGCCAGATGAATCACCCTGCTGAGGCTCTGTTATGCTAATTAAATAGCAATTTTCTTTGTGCTCTGAACCTCCAAGCCACCAATGGCCATTTCTTGTCTTTCTTGCAGACACTGGAGCCAAACAGTCCATTGTCCCTCTCCACCCACCTCCTCAGACCCATACACCATCCCACTTCTCTGGAGCCAACCTCTAGCCTGGGTGTCTCCAGCCCAACATGCTTCCAGGCAGACTTCAGGTCTTGCTTTTGTCTCACATGGTTCAGGGACATCTGATGTTCGATGGCCTCATAAGGTGCCTGTCCAGGGTCAAAGTACGGGTCCATGCACTGCCTTGGCTCCTACGATGAGGCAGTGCTCAAAATGAGGTGTTTGGAGAATTTATGATGAGGGGAAGTGTTTGGGGTCATTCTGCTGGTCCAAAAGCATTTATAGCACATGGATTTGTGCTGAAGCTGGTTTTTCATATTCAGTATCCCCCAGTGGGTTTCTGCTCCATAAATTTCTCCTTCTACAACATCCCATGGCAAAGAGTCCCACAGGTCAGCCGCTCCTTTCCCATGTGGTTCTGCACCTTGCTTCTGCTGGCTTTCTCTGATGTCACCCAGCTCCTGTGACTGAAGCAGCGGTGGCCAGGAGGTGCCCTCCTCATGCTGCTCATGGCTTCAGAAACCCGCCTCCATCACTTACCCTTTCCCCACTGGAGATGCCCAGCTTGCTCAGGTGCTCCTCAGACAGAAGCTGTGACAGGGCTTGGACCATTCTCATTGCCTTTCTTGGAGCCTTTTCTTCATCCTGGCAATGGATGCCATGAGCGACCCAGTGGCACGGGTGCTCTCCTGCTGGTGCTGGGGTGTCCCAGCTGCCGTGACTCTCTTCCTGACCATCACCATTGCACATGGGCAGCTCCTCTGTGAGCTCCTGGGACCGTCAGACATTTTCCAGCACATTTCTTTTTTGGGGAAAGAAAAATGTCTGGCTGAGAGGGCTGAGGGGAAGGGGCAGGATTAGCATTTTTTTAATAATTTCCTTTTATTGTTATGGCTGGATACTCTCACCAGGCCTGGCTGGGGGTTTTAGCATGGCTTCCCAAGAAAAGGAGATGGATCCAGGAGCTCTACCAGCCCATCTGTCCATCCCAATCCCTTTGCAAAACATTTCAGCTGGACACAAGAGCAGGCGCGAGGGTGTCATGGCAGAAGGACCTTCCCAGTGCCGTGAACACTGGAGGGGTAGAGGGAGAGGGCAGGCTGAGACCCCTGGTGAGGAGGTAGCTGAGGTGGGTGTAGAGCAGGGAGCAGGACATGGAACTGGGGAGCTGCCTGGCTTCGGTTTGCTGCCTGTAGTGTGAAGAGGGGAATGAAGTGATGCCAGGGGTTTGGAGATGTGTGGTGGCCTGTGCGGTATTACCCAAGGTGGGGAAGCCCATTTTGCCAGCTACCCCCAGCCTTGCCATCATGTAGGACTGGCTGAGCCTCAGGCTTCTGGTGGCCACGGGGCTTATGAGTGCTGAGCCCTTGTCCCACCCTGCTCTTGGAGATGCAAACAGCCATGTCACTGGGTGCCCCGAAGAGCTCAGGATGGGGCCAGGAGCAGTGTGAGACATCCCCAAATGGGTTGGCATTGACCGGGACTCTGCACAGTGAGCAGCTGTGCTGCTGCAGCTGGGCTGCCTCACAACCCCATTTCTCACAGGACAAGCAGCGAGTGCAGCAGTGAGGGAAGGAGCGAGGATGAAGAGACCCGGTCCCGGCTCATCAACCATATCATCCAGAACGACACGGAGGGGTACTCCACTGTGGAGGCACCACAGGCCAAGGGCACCCCATTCAGCCTGCCAGCCCATCTCTACCCAGACGAGGTCCTGGATGACCTCACCATCTCCCCTTATGCCAGCTTCACATCACTCTCTGAGCCCCGACCCACCATGCTCAGCGGCTGGCTGGACAAGCTCTCCCCACAGGGGTACGTGCCCACCCATGGGACAGTCCTCCCTATAGGTAAAGCCTCCTTGGGCAAGGCTGGTGAGGTGGGTACGCTGGTCACCATGCTACTGGGGCAGCCAGACCTCCCCACAGGAGGAGGACCCTCTTGGGTGCCCCAGCTGTGCTGCAAGTGTCTCTGTGCAGCCATCTTTGGGGGAAGGGGGAGTCTGTGAGCAGATGTGGGGTCCTCGGGGGGATTGTCCCCTTCCCAACAGCCCCGTTTTTCTGCCATCCCAACAGGAACTATGTCTTCCAGAGGCGCTACGTCCGTTTCGATGGGAAGAACCTGATGTACTTCAGCAGTGAGAAGGTACAAAGGGGCAGGATGTGGACAGGGTGGGGAGGCTGAAATGTGCTGCTTAAGCAGGGTGCCTTGACACCACGTGAGCTACCATCTCCCCTTTGCCTCCCCTTGTCCTTCTGTAAGGAGCCAGCACTGCTTTAGCATTGCTAGGGTGGAGCAGCCGAGGCCCCTGTGCCTGGGGGGCTCTGAACACAGCCTCACGCCATAGAAAGCCCAGGGTAGCAAGGGTCCCTCTGCCAACAGGGAGCAGGCAAGGGGGGTCCTGCTGGCTCACAAGCCCTGGGGCAGACTGCAAATGGGCGATCTCTGGGTCCCAGCCATGGACCCATCCCTACCTGAACCCTCAGCTCTTGCCCGGCTGCTGGTGTTCCCCGGGCTGTGCTACAAGGCAGCACCCAGCTGAGCACCCTGGGGGATGTGGACAGTGTGCTGCATGGAGGAGCTTTTCTCACTGTGGGCGCTGGCACTGTGGGTTAGGTGTGTGGGATGAGTCAACAACCCTTTCCTGTCCCATGTCCTCTCGTCCTTCTGTGGGGGCTCTGCATGGCCCCGTTAGGCCTGCTGCGGGGTGCTGGTGGCTGCCACGCTACCTGGGATGACAGGCACTGCTGCCGCAGTCCCATGGCACAGCCAGCTGGGCTGGCCCCACATCAGTGGCACCCATGCAGAAACAGGCACCATGCATGGCCGTGGAGCAGCTGCTATTGCAGGAGCTTGCAGGCATCCCTGCCACATCCCCTTACCCCTATGGTTATGGCATCAGTGTGCCTGGCAAGGCAAGTGTTGGGGTGGTGGGGTTATGGAGATGCCCCACAGGAAGGGCAAAGGGGGGTAACCCTGCCTGGGGCTCGTTCCAGGAGCCCTACCCCAAGGGGGTGATCCCGCTGTCTGTGATCGAGATGGCTCGCTCCACCAAGGACAACAAGTTCCAGGTCTTCACCAGCCACCGGATCTTTGTCTTCCGCGCTGAGAATGAGGGTAAGTGAAGACCCAGGGCAGGGCCCACCAGTCCCCAAGGCACCGTCCCTGCCTCCCTCCTCCAGCCAGAGCATCCTGGGGGCAGCTCTCACCCCATCCCCAAAACATCCAGCCATGATGAGCGAGGGGACCTCTCCCCTGCCATGCCTGCTGGGTGCTCTGCTCCATGCCAGGGCTGTTGGGAAGGGCTCAGACCCACTCCCTCTTGCCTGGTCCCCAGCCCAGAGGAATGAGTGGTGCTCTACACTGCAGAAGAAGGTGACAGACCAGCGCCTGGTGGGGTCCCGGCCCCGGCCCACCAACACTGCTCACTGCCAGAAGTCAGGCACCCTGGAGCTGAAGGGCCAGAAGTCCAAGGTGTTCGCAGCCCTGAGCCTTCCTGAGATGTGGCTGTACAAGAGCGAGCAGGTTTGTGGCCAAACCAGACACCCTGCTGTCACAGAGGGCTGTGCCAATGGTGGATGGTGGTGAGAGTGATGGAGAGATGGAGGGAGCTTAGCCCAGGGTCAGTGCCAAAGGGAGAGCAGAGAGGAAAAGGATGGGCAGGAGAAAGGGAATGGTGGAGCGGGAAGCTGGAGATTGTGCACAGGGCAGCCAGCTGTAGTGGGAGCCTGGGCTTGGAGATGCAGGGACTGCCAGGAGCAAACCCCCCTCCCAATCTCCTTGCTATCACCAAATTATCTTCATCTCTGCCCGGCACTTAGGTCTTGATCACACCAAAGCGTCCCAATCCATCACAGGACAGGTGGATCAATGACCACGAAATCACCAGCAAACATACCTGCTGCAACGCAGGCTTGCCCTATGGAAGGCAGCAGGTCTCTGCCAACGCATGGCACCCTGCCCACTGCCCACGGAAATCCCCACCTCCTGCCTGCTGAATTTTCTCAGCACCCCTGTTTTTGTTCTGGTCACCTCATTTCCAGTTTTCCTGGTGTGCACTAAACAGCATCAAACCTCTGTGGGTTTTGCTCAAGTTGGTACTTGCTTTATGACTGTGCCTGACTCAATGTGGACTCAAATCTCCAAAACAGAGGGATTTGAATGGCTGGGTTTTGGGGGCTGAGGGCAGAACTTGCCTTTCCTTTTAAGGTATAACATATTTGCTGAATGTTTTATGTCAGCCCACATGGCATGGCTGAGAGGTGTGGCAGGGTACCAGGTCTGACCTGACCGGCCAAAGCAGAGCAGTGATTGGAGTGGGGGTACCAGGTGCAGCTCCCTGGCTCCAGCCCCAGCATCATGGGCATGTCCGGGGTGGTGTGTCCACCATGGCCATGGTACTGCAGAGCCAACACCGGTGTCACTCTGAATTGCAGTTCTTTAAAATGGGCATTGGCATCTGCTTGATTGAGATGCGCGGCTCCACCATCCGCGAAGCCAAGAACCGCAGCTTCGAGCTCATCACCCCCTTCAAAATATTCAGGTATCCCAGGTGTCCAGGTGGGACAAGGTGGCGGGAGCAGCTGGGTTCTGGACCCAGGTGCTGGTTGCTCCAGGCCCCTGAGTTTTGGCTGTGCTGGTGCTTACAGCTTCGTGGCGGAGTCAGAGCGGGAGAAGCGGGAGTGGATGGAGGCCCTGCAGGAGGCCATAGCTGAGATGCTGTATGACTATGAGGTGGCAGAGAAGATCTGGTCCAACAAAGCCAACAAATACTGTGCAGACTGCTGGGCTCAGAGTCCTGACTGGGCATCCATCAACCTGTGCGTGGTCATCTGCAAGCAGTGTGCAGGCCAGTACATCTCCGTGGGGGGCACATGGGGGTCCCAGCAGGTGTGGGCTGAGCCTGCCTGGGCAGGCAGGGTGCTGGCTGGGGTATGGATGCGACTTGGGTGCTGGTTCTCCTGGCAGGATCAAGGGGTGCTCACTTTCCTGCTCCCTGCAGGGCAACATCGCAGCCTGGGCTCTAATATTTCCAAGGTGCAAAGTCTGAAGCTTGACACCAGTGTTTGGTCCAACGAAATCGTACAGGTAGAGGCACTCAGGGCAGGATGCTGGGACTGGCACGGCATGCTCAGAGGCCAGGCTACTTCCCCGGGCAGGGCGGCAGGCCCATGGTCTCCCCTGGGATGCAGGGACACCAGGCATGCTGCTCCTCCCAGCTGGCCCTGGTGCTCGCCATGACCATGGGACTCTCCTGCAGCTCTTCATTGTGCTGGGAAATGACCGAGCCAACCGGTTTTGGGCCGCTCGCCTCCCTGCCGCAGAGGCCCTCTACCCGGATGCCAGTGCCGAGCAGAGACGGGACTTCATCTCCCGCAAGTATCGAGAGGGTCGGTACCGCCTGCCCCATCCCCACTACGCCACTCAGGAGGACGTGCTCCAGGTAGGGGCCACCTCAGGGTGCAGGCATGATACCAGGGTGCTGAGAACCACCCCAGAGCTCTGAGTCTGGGATGCCAACACCTCCTGCTTGGCTGTGTGCGCCTGCACCCCTGTGCCAGGCAGCTCAGGTGGGAGGTTGTGTCCCACTTTGCCTGCCTTCAGACACCCCTGGCAGCAGGCTGGGGGTCTCCATGAGCCAGGATGTGGTCCCTAAAGGCTCCTGTCTCATCCCAGGCACTGTGTGCTGCAGTGGCAGGACCAGCCCTGCTCAAGACCATCCTACAGTTCTTCTCGTCCTCAGAGGCTGGGCTGGCGGCTGACCCCACTGGCTGCGAGGTGGCCCCTGGGGCTGACCTTTGGTGGGGACTGGAGAGCAAAAGGCCCAAGAACCACTCAGGTAACAAGGACCCTCGAGCCCCATCTGGCTGTGATGGGGGGGCTTCATCCTTGCCACTGTCCCTGCCCCCCACAGCACGGCCCAAGGCTGGGGACAGCCAGGGCATCAGGCACTGTGGCTCTCTGGGGGACCCGCCTGCCCCACTGCACTCCTCTTTTGAGATGGGGCAAGGCAGTGGGTTCCTCTGGAGCCCCTTTTCATGGAAACCCATGCCTGGCACACCCCCTTGCCTACACCTGCATGAATGGGGTCTCCCTGCCCCCCCAGTACCCATGCTTTGGTGGGTACCTGCTCCCATCCTGCTCTCACCACCATTCCCCGCAGAGAGCTCCCGTGCACAGAAACCAGGTCCAGAGGGTGTCTACAATGAGATCACACAGCCAGTGATGCAGAGCGGATACCTGTACCGGGCCACAGCGTCCCCCAAGCTCCCGGGCACCAAGAAGAGCAAAGAGGGTAAGCGTGGGGAGCACAGGAGGGCAGCCAGTGGGGGCACCTACCCCAGTGCCGCTGACCCCCAGTCCTGCAGACTTCCAGCGCATGTGGTGCTCCCTGGAAAGAGCCCTGCTCTTCTTTGAGACGGAGAAATGCACCGAGCCCCTGGGCCACATCGAGAGCGGGGACCTCATCTCCCTGGGCGTGAACAGAGCCCAGGCGCTTGCCAGCCCCAGCCTCACCGAAAGGTACCCTCAGCCATGCCCCCCACTGCATGCCCAGAGAGCCTGTGGGAATGAAGAGGGCAAGGACAGGCATTGCTCCCTGCTTGGTGCAAAGGTCTGCTCTGGCTCTGGGTGCATGTTTGGAGTGGGGGGCTGCCCTGATGGGCTGGTTCATCCTCTGCAGGTTTCGCTTCACCATCGAGCTCTTCCTCACTGGGGAAAAAGTGCAGCAGCTGGGAACTGATGGGCCCGAGATGCTGCAAGCCTGGGCCAGCGCCATCGGCAAGGTGAGCCAGCCCCAGCCCCGGCACCCCATGCCGCTGGTGGGTCCCTGGACTCTGTCTCCACTTCCCTGTTGTAATTTCTCTCAGCTCCCCACTCTCTTCATCTTCTGTGGCAAGCACTCTCCTTCCCTTTGCAGAGGCTCCCATCTTCCCCAAAGACCTGCCCCCATCCTTGCGGGGGTCTGCGCTCGGGGGCTGAGCCCTGTCTTTACTCGGCTCATCTCTTGCTCCATCCCACAGTGGTTCACACCTGTGAGCTGTCACTGCCTGCTGGGCTACGAGTTCCAGCGCGTAGGCCAGCTACGCTACAAGTGCATGCTCAACCCTGAGCGGTGGCAGCAGGCCTTCTTCATCCTGCAGAAAGCCCACCTCTTCATCTGCCCCACCGAGGATGACGGGACTGAGGACAGCATCAACCTCCGGCGGCTGCAGGAGCTCAGTGAGTGCCGTGCTGCAGCCCGGGACAGGCACCATGTGGTGAGTGGCAATGCATGGCTCTGATCCCTCTACTTCTCACCCCAATGCAGGTCTGGTTCCCCCCACGGAGACCCCAGAGAAGAAGGAGCTGCTGATCCTGGTGGAGATGGGGAGGTGAGGCCTGGCCGTGGGAATGATGGGGAATGAGCCAAGCAACCTCAGCCTGGGGCAAAGTCACTCCTGCAGGGTTTGATGCTGATCCCAAACCCGCGGTGGGGATGATACTGGGAGAGCAGGGCTGGGGCCAAGTGGCTTACTGAGGTCACTCCAGCCCGTGGTCTCTTGCCGGGGTAGGATGTCCCTTGGCTCAGCCTGGCTGTGCCTTTTTCCCTGTCCCAGAGCCAGGCTGTGCGTACGGGCAGGAGACCATAACCCGCCCCACCCCCCACCCCCCTGCGGCAATCTTCATTCCCTCTTCTCTGCCCTTGTCGTTTTCAGGACATTCTACCTCCAGGGCTTGTCGCGGGCAGACTCGGCAGCGTGGTATGCCGACATCCAGGCATCGGCAGGGGGCCGGGGTAACGCACTGCGGGACCAGCAGCTGAGCCGGGGGGACATCCCCATCATCGTGGACAGCTGCATCGCCTTCATCACGCAGTACGGTGAGCCCAGCGTGGCAGTAGCACAGCTGGAGCATCCTCTGGCACACACAGGGCAGCCAAAGGTTCCAGGCAAAAGGCACCGCTCTCAGGGCACCAGCCCCACTGGGGACTCTCTGGGCAGGACTGGGCCCCCATAACCCTATGTCCCTGCCCCAGGGCTGCGGCACGAGGGGATTTACCGCAAGAATGGAGCCAAGTCCCGGATCAAGGTACTGATGGAAGAGTTTCGGCGGGACGCCCGCAACGTCAAGCTGCGCATCAACGACAACTTCATCGAGGACGTCACTGATGTGCTGAAGAGGTTCTTCCGTGAGCTCGAGGACCCCGTCTTCACCCTGGAGCTGCACCCACAGTGGAAAGAGGCTGCAGGTACCTCCTTCACCCAACCCCTGCTCCCACGCTGAGCTGCCTGCCAGGGACCTCTGGGGCTGGTGTCCCTCAGGACGGGGTCCTGGTACCAGCCCTGGTGCCATGTCAGCTCTGTGCCTACCAGACTCAGCAATGCTCCACAACTCATTTTCCTCCCTCCAGAAATCTCCTCGAAGCCCCAGCGCCTGGAGAGGTACAAGGAGCTTATTCACCGCCTGCCTCGCCTCAACCACAAGACCCTGGCTGCACTGATTGGGCACCTCTACCGGTCAGTGGGCCACCTCCCTGCCAGGTCCCCTGGTCCAGCTGGGGTCCCCAAGGCCAGCCAGCAATGTGGGGTCTCCCCGCTGCCCCGGGTATGCTGGGTGCCGTCTCTGTGAGCCAGGAAGAGCCCAGTGCCCATGCCCTGCCCCACCAGCCCCACAGCTGGTGCTGGGGTGTGCTGGAGCACGCTGCTCTGGGACACCTCAAACGTTCCCAAAGTCATCCTGCAGCAAGGGGGAGTGACAGGAGGTTTGGGAGTAGGGGACACCCCCCTGTAGGACGTAAACTTCACCCAGTGCCCAAAAAGAGGGAAAAAAACAAATTCCCATCCCCAGCTCAGAGTATGAGGTGAGGCTGTTGTCTGGTTCAATGGCCAGATGTAAATCCTGGAAACAGGAACTGCTCAGCTTGAAGTTCCCACTGCTGGGGAGCTGGGGAGCAGGGGAGAAACAGGCTGTTTTTCGGGAGAGTTTGTGTGAGGCAGAGGAGGTGGCTGGGGCTGAAACCCCATCCAGAGTGGGACCAGCCCCTCACCTCTGTCCTCCTTGTCCCAGGGTGCAGAAATGTTCAGACCTCAACCAGATGAGCACCAAGAACCTGTCACTGCTCTTCGCACCCAGCCTCTTCCAGACCGATGGCAAAGGGGAGCACGAGGTCAAAGTGATGGAAGACCTCATTGACAACTATGTCAGCATCTTCAATGTAAGCTCCTTGCCAGGGGCATTGCCAGCCCCCTCCATGCTGGCTTTGCCCGTCTCCCATTGTATCCCCCCATACTGCCCAGCTCTACCTCCCCCTGCATCCCTCCATCCTGGCCATGTGTCCTCAAGCCGTATCCCATTCCACATGGACTCCATGTGTCTCCCCTGTCACCCTATCCGCTCTTCCTCTGGCAGATTGACGAGGACCAGGTATCCCAGATGGATCTGGAGAACAGTCTGATCACCACCTGGAAGGACACCCAGGTACTAGGGGTGTGCTTGCTGGCCCCCATCATGTCAGGAACCCCTGGGCTGGTGGGACTGCCTGGAGGATGGGGGCACTCCCAGCTGCCCACCCTGGGTCCCCGCTGTCCCACACCAGATATTTGGGAAGGACCTTCCCCTACTTGTCTCCCCTTTTCCCATCACCTTGAGGCTCCTGCCCAGGGAAGAAGCAACCCCTGCTCCCTGGGACACCATCGCCATCCCCCTGGGGAGAGGGGATGTGCACAGCACCCGTGCCAGCACAGCACCAGTGCCACCCATTCTTCCCCCAGCTCTCACAGGCAGGGGACCTCATCATCGAGGTTTACCTGGAGCAGAAGCTGCCCGACTGCTGCGTCACCCTGAAGGTGAGTCCCAAAGGAGGGCCGTGCCGGAGGAAGGGAGGAGGGATGCAGGCTCCTGGCGCAGCCTGGGGCAGCCTGGCACCTATCCTGCCACCACCCACTGCAGCTCCCCGTGTGTCTGGCCCCAGGTGTCCCCCACCATGTCGGCGGAGGAGCTCACCAACCAGGTGCTGGAGATGCGCAACGTGGCGGCCAGCCTGGACATCTGGCTGACCTTCGAGGCCCTGGAGAACGGGGAGCTGGGTGAGCATGGTGGGGATGGCACAGGGGATGCTCTCGGCATGGCCGGGCTGGTCAGGAGGAGGTGTGGGGTACAGCGGGGGCAGCTTGCTGCCGGTGGCACGGGGGGCGGGGACTGGCACAGGGAATGGGACACAGTGGTGAGAGTGTCCCTGCCTCCCCAGAGCGGCCCCTGCACCCCAAGGAGAAGGTGCTGGAGCAAGCTTTGCAGTGGTGCAAGCTCCCGGAGCCCAGCGCCGCGTACCTGCTGGTGAGGAAGGTCCCCATTGGCGAGGGCAGCTGTCTCTTCACAGGTAAGGCAATCACAAAGGGTCCCAGAGGGGGAAAGCTCTGCCTCAGCTTCCCCTTGCCCTGGCCACCGCCCTGCAGCTAGCGGGGGCACATCCCTGAGACCCACAGTGGGATCCCCCTGCAATACCCCAGCCACCCTCACAAGTTCCCAGCCCCCCTGAACCCCATCTCCCCCCACTGGGCAGGCGTCAAGCGTGAGAACCCCAAGTGCGGGCTGCTAAAATGCCGCGAGGAGCCCCCCAAGCTGCTGGGGAACAAGTTTCAGGAGCGCTACTTCGTCATCCGGGACCGGAGGCTGCTGCTGCTCAAGGAGAAGAGGGTACCCAGGGGATGCTGCGGGGATGGACCTGCGCCGTGAGGGCGGGAGGAGAGGCAGGGAGGGGGAGCCTGGGGACAGCAGTGGCACAGTGGTGGCTGTCTTCCTGGCAGTTAGGCTGGGACCAAGCTGGGCTGACCCGACGGATCTCCTTCCCCAGAGTGCCAAGCCGGAGCGCGAGTGGCCCCTGGACGCAGCCAAGGTTTACATGGGCATTAGGAAGAAGCTGAAGCCACCAGCCCGGTAAGTGGGACCTTCCCTGGCCGTGGCCCTGGGCCATGCATCCCTCAGTCCCTGCCCCCAGCACCCAGCACACAAACCCAGCTGCTGGGAGCATGCCAAGCCCCACCAGGACCCAAAGCCGTGACAAGCCTGGGCTTGTGGGGCGAGCTCAGCCCCCCGCCCCGCTGCCCATGGACCCTGGGCTGTGTCGGAGCTTGGCAGTGCTGCCCCACAGCCTGTCTCTTCCTTTCGCCAGGTGGGGTTTCACACTGACCCTGGACAAGCAGCAGCTGTGAGTATCTGCCCCTGCCATCCTGGGGCTGGGGGGATGTTGAGATCTGTCCCCAGTTTTAGTGGGAGTGGGACAGCCAGGGGCAGTGCTACAGGGCCCTGGGGGTCAGGGCAGAGCTGGTGCCTGGCTGGGGCACTCCAGGGACAGAGTGGTGGGGCCACATGCTCCCTGGCACGAGGTGGGGGCCAGGCTCCAGGGGCAATCTATCTCCACACCACACACCCTTCCTACCTCCCCTTCCACACCAGCACCCCTGGGAGATGCGTCTTCCAAGCACCCAGCACCAGGCTCCAGAGGGACTGCCCACCCTGCCCAGGTGTGCGTTGTCACCTGCATGCTTGTGCTGCCTGCCAGCCTTCACCCAACACTGCTCTGTGTCCCCACGCACCCAACACCAGGTGCTCCTGCACCCTGCGCCCCACCCTGAGCTGGGCTCCCTGCCTGGCCTCCCTGGCACCACTGGGTGCCCAGGCACACCCGTGCATCCTGCTCATCCTGTCCCCATTTCCCTGACACTGCCGATGCTGGGGCAGCAGCTGCGCGTGTTGCCTGCCCTGGATGTAGGGCTGAGATGTTCTTCCAAGGGCAGCAAGGACAGCTGAGCCGAGGTGCCTCATGGGTGCCGAACGAGCTCTCGCCTTGCCCTGAAGCAGCGATTTGGGCATGCAGAGAGTTTCAGAGGTGCAGCCCCACTGGGTGTAGTGGTGCCTGACAGCCTCGGGCTCTCAGGCAAAGGTGACAAGGGGACATGGGCCCCGCTGGGCCTGCTCCCTGGCAGCTTCTCAGCTGACTCTTCTGCAGGTACCTGGTGTGCTCGGGGCAGGCTGAGCTGTGGGACTGGACCACCAGCATCCTCAAGGCTCAGGTGGGTGCAAGCTGGCCATGCCACCCAGCTGGGCTGGGCTGGGACAGGAGGGAGCTGGCAGGGCAGACCGGCATGACCCTGCTCCCTGCCCTGTCCTTGTGCACAGCACGATGACCTGCGCCCCGTAATCATGCGCCGACGCTCCTCCTCTGACCTCGCCAAGCAGAAGTTCGGCACCATGCCGCTGGTGCCCCTGCATGGGGACAGCACCGATGCCACCATGCTCTCCGCCAACCAGACCCTGGTAAAGCCCCCGCAGCTACCCCTGCCCACAGATGCTCCTGCACCCACCCAGGTCCATGCACCCATCCTGAGACCATGCACCCACCCCAGGGCCCCGGAGGCAGGTGCACGCCGCCTGGCACCAATGGATGCTTTGGGTGTGTGTCCCTGTGCTCGGCGGCGTGTGCATGCTGTGTGCTGTGCTCATGTCCGTGGCAGCTCTCCGTGTGTGCAGGGCCCTGTGAGGGCACGTGGGGTCCTGCGGCCCACTGCCCGTCCTCTGCCTGCCGAGGCATCCGTGACCCTGCTCCGCGCTATCATGTGCTTACCTCTGCCCATCTCCTCTGTTTCTAGCGCCGCCTGCACACGCGGAGGACTTTGTCCATGTTCTTTGTAAGTACCCGCACACGTGGAGCACGTCTGTTGCTGGCTTTGCACCATGCCTCCTGGCTATGGCAGCAAGGGCTCGCCTGCAGCATCCCACCTGCACTCGGAGGCATGCCCGGGCCATCCTGCCCACGCTGTGTGGCAGAGGAGGGGGTGCCCATTGCTCTGTGTGTCCCGTAACCAGGTATGGGGGGCCCTGCGTGGTCCCGGTGTGTGCAGGCAAGACCACAACAGTCCAGCCCAGCTCCCAGAGCCTCTCCCGTTGGGTCTGCATTGCCCAGAGAGGATCAACATAAGAAATGCGAGGAAATAGGTTTGGGTCCTCCTCGCCATCAGGTTATTGCTGCGGGGGCCACCTGGCTGGACCTCGCCTCGCCTGGCTTTGTGCTCTGCATGGGTGCCCATCTGCCCTCCCCGCCCCAGACCACCTCTGCCAAGGGATGCTGGGCTGGTGCCACAGCCTGGTGGCATGGACCATGCCTCAGCAGGAACCAAAACGCTCACCCTCCATCGGCGATGGGGAAAGAAAGGGCAACAGTGCCTGAGCCAAGAGACCTTATGGAGGGTGGGTCACCTGTGGGCACCAGCCCCACGGCAAGGCAGGGCAAGGCTCCCTGGGCAGTGCCTGAGTGCAGGGAGGGCAAGGTGAGGGGGACAGAGGGGTACGGCTGAGCGGTGCGGACAGTCCCTCTCACCCCAACCCCCCCGCCCTCCCCCAGCCCATGAAGATGCACCAGGACTCCCTGGAGGAGCAGCAGGAGAAGGATGCGGACGCCGATCCTGTCTACGAGGAGGTGGGCAACTTCCCCGAGCTGGCTGCGCTGGAGCTGGGGCGGGGCCTGCTGGCAGACCTGTCAGCCGTGCCCCCCGTGGACAGGTCCAAGAAGCCGGCCCCGTTCCCCGAGCAGCACCCGACCACGGCGCTGCGCTCCTCGCTGCCCGCCAGTCCGGCTCAGAGGATGGTGGGTCCCTCCGTCACCAAAGCCCTGTCCCTTGAAAGGGGCTTGAACACGGAGAGTGACAAAGCTCCAGCCCCGGGGCTCAGACCCACCAAAACAGCCTCTCTGGAGAGGAACGTGGAGCCTTCCCTGGCGCTGGCCAGGGACTGGGAGCAGGCAGCCACGCCGGGGAGCAGGCCCAGCGCAGAGACCTCCCTGGAGATCCCCAGGAAGAGGAACATGCAGCTTCCTTCGCCCATTAACGACAAACTCATCCAGGAGCTCAGCAGCGTCATCCTCAGGAAGAACGAGGGCCAGCCACCGGGGCCAGGCCAGCCGGTGACATGACGTGTCGTGCCGAAGGGGCAGCCACCGACCTGGGGGTCAAGTCACGCCCGGCGGCAGCGATGATGGATACGCCACGCTCCCACACTATGGAGCCCGCACCCTCCTCCTCCTCCTGAGCCTGGAGCCGGGCTGGGAGTGGGGAGCGGTGGGGACCAGGGGACTAGTGGGGACCGGGATGCTCAGGGGCGGTACCCTCTCTTGGGAGGGCTGGGGATGCTGCCACACATGCTCTCGCTCGTGGGTGGCGTGTCTGCCATCAGCCCCAGTGCCAAGGGAAGCAAGTAAAAGGGAAAATAAAAGCCTGCCTGCATGTTTCAGCAGCACGGCACGGTGTCAGGCAGGGCGGCACGCGGTGCCTGCCAGCACAGGGGAACACAGCACGATGTCCCCTCCCCAGTGCTGGGCCTGTGAGGCAGGGTCAGGACACCCAAGCCATCCCCCGCTTCCCTTCTTGCATCTACTGTGGCATATTTTGGGGGGGGGTCAACAGGAGCCAGGCCAGCCATGTGTGCCCAGTGCGTAGTCCTGGCGATGGAGGAGGGCTCCTGCTCGACTCGGGTATTTATACCTGTTTCTTCCACCAGCAGGGAGAAATAAAGGTTTATTTGTACTCTGGAGGGCTTGGTTACTGCAGGAGGAGCAGTGAGGGATGCCGCGGTCCGGCAGGCGGGGAGCCGGGGGTGCCAGGGCCAGGCACCTAGTCAGGGGACCCATGGGATGGGGGCAGTGTTGGCAGTGTTGGAGGAACTGCAAAACTGGGGGCAAAGTCCTGGTGAACCTCAGATCCAGGGTGGGATTTTCTGCCCAAGTCTGCTGCCAGCCTGGGACAGTGCAGCCCTTTGTGCTGGGCACCATTCTGCGGGATCCCCCCTCCCCGGGGCAGGGGGACACAGCCTGGCACCCCTCAGCCCTGCCTACAGCTGGCTCTGCTCGCTGGACCTCAGGGGCAGGGCTGCCTTCTCCAAGGCCCTCCCTGCCGAAGCCTTGAGCCCCGCTGGGCAGCAGCTGCCTGCATCCCAGACCCAGCCCCGAAAATCCTGGGAGACGTAGAAGTAGATGAAGGGATCGAAGCAGTTGTTGAAGGCGCCAAGCGCCAGGGCCAGGGTGTACCAGATGTAGGTGACGTTGTGGCACCCTGTGGCCTCCAGCATGTAGTGGATGAAGAGCAGCACGTTGCTGGGGGTGAAGCAGAGGATGAAGACCAGGAGGACCAGGGCCAGGACACGCACCACCTGCCCATAGCGTCTCCCCTTGGCCAGCAGCCGCGCCAGGATGCAGCTGTAGGAGATGGTCATGAGCACAAAGGGCAAGCCAAAGCCCAGCCCTACCAGGGAGAGGAAGTAGTAGACAAGGAACATGTGCTTATCCTTTCTTAGGACATCGTGGCACGTTGTGATGTTCAGGCTCAAGATATGACTTGTCTGGGGGTGCAAAAGCAGAGGGCTCATGCCCAGCCCCACCACCAGCCAGATGCCCACACAGATGCCTGCCTTGCCCCACATCCAACTGGAGCCCTTCCACAGGAACGGGTGCACCACAGAGATGTAGCGCTCCAGGCCAATGCAGGTGAGGAAGAGGATGGAGCTGTACATGTTCCCATAGAAGGCGGCCACCATGGTACGGCACAGGTAGTCCCCAAAGAGCCAGTGATTGCCCAAGAGGTGGTAGGAGATCTTGAAGGGCAGCAGGAGGACAAAGAGCAGGTCAGCACTGGCCAGGTTGAGCAGGAAGAGGGTGCTGGAACATCTCCTGAAGTTGGTCACCAGGACCCAGCAGGCCAGAGCGTTGGCCGGCAGCCCCACAAGCAGCACCACGGAGTAGATGGCAGGGAGGAGGCGGGTGGTGAGGGTGCTGTTGAGAAAAGCTTCCACAGAGGCGCTGGGGCACGTGGCTTCTTCTTGGGGAGTGAGGGGGATCAAGACTCGCCCTTTGTCACGCACTGCGGAGGACACAAGGCATCAGGCTTGGCCAAGAGCCCCCTCCCACTGCCCCTTCCCCCTCGGGACCACACAGGAGCTGTCACCCCTCCCTGCAGAGCTGCCAGCAAATGCAGGACCTGGCATTCCCCTGCCTCATGGCAGGGGCAGCTCAGGACATGAGAGCCCTTCGCATCCTGCCGCCCTTGCCGCACGGAGCCGTGCCACATCCTGCGCCGTCCACGCCGCTGGACCTGAGCTGCCACCATGGTGGTGCCAGCCCAGCCGGGCCACCCTGTCCACAGCCCAGACAGGCTCTGCTCCCGCATGCCACTGTGGAGACACGCAGCTCTGCCGACATCCCTTTTCCTACCAAGCCCAGCACAACAGGTCCCCCGCAACCCAACAGGATCAAAAGGGCAGACAGGAAACCCACGCCAGGACAGGGTCGGGATGTGGCCACCCATGCCAGGATGGGAGATGTTCTCCCATCGGGGCTCCTGCCTCCTTCTCCTCCCGGCCAGCCCCCCCAGCTCAGTCCCCTGCCGCTGCCAGGGCTGCGCACACCTCCCCATCTTCCTGCAGTTGGACGCTTTTCACTGCACGCGAAGAACAAAAGCGAAGAACAGGAAGGTCCCGGGACACCAGACAAACAACTCCCAATCAAATCCTTTTCTGGCTTGCTCAAAAACCGCAGCCAAGTTCTGATCCCTTGTGCGTCACCCCCAGCTCCAAAAGCTCCATCCAGGTGGTTCCCAGGATGCCCAGCCCCGGGGGGCCCCGAGGGGCCCCAGTTACATCCAGCAGGTTTCCCACGACCTCTGCCACCTCTCTGCATCCAGGGGACAGGGGAAATTCAGGTTATGAGAGCAGTAACCTGATTTTTGCTGCTGGAAGGGGAAGGGGTGGCAGGGTTTCAGGTCTTCACTTAGGTTTTCAACATGGACACCCAGGGAAGGCAACAGAGCAGTGCCCTGAGCTTTCACTGTGACACCCAGCTATCCCCTCCAAGTGTCACAGGACGCAATGTTGGGGTGTCGCACCAAAGCCTCCCTGCCCTGCCCCATCACCCCCCCAGACCCACCAAGGCACTTACTTGGAGAGAATTGGGTGGCCGAGCTGAGGCAGGCACAGCCAAGCAGGAGGGTGACACAGACAGCAGCAGAGCTGGGTGAAGGCACCGGCCGGGACATGCCTGTGGGGTGGCCTCTGCGGAAGCTGGGTCTGCACAAATGCCACAGGCAGGCCTGGCCCCACTCTGCGTCACTGTGGATGGGCAGGCACCAGCCCCCTCCCCGCTGGCACCCTTCCTCTTTCTCCTCCACGTCACGCTGGGGGACTGCCCACATCCTGCCCGCGTCCCTGTGGTCCGAGTGGCCAGACGGGAGGTGGAGAGCACGAGATGACCACCAGCTGCCACCGCCACTGAGCACTTGGGGGACGTCGCCGAGACTCGTGTCATTTCCACCTGACGGCACACAATGGCACGCTGCAGGGAGGAGGCAGCCATCGAAAGACGGTTCTGAACCGCAGTGGGCAGGTGGAGCTGTATGTGCCCCAGGCGTGGGGCAGGAAGGAGACAGCCGGCTCCCAGCCCATGATGTGTGCCCCTGCCCCACTGCAGCATCCTGGGGGCACATCACGTCAGGGACCCCCGGGCTGGCGGGACTGCCTGGAGGATGAGGGCACTCCCAGCTGCCCACCCTGAGTCCCCGCTGTCCCACACCAGGTATTTGGGGAAGGACCTTCCCCTACCTGTCTCCCCTTCGCCCATCACTTTGAGGCTCCTGCACAGGGGAGAAGCAATCTCAGCTCCCTGGGACACCATCGCCATCCCCCTGGGGAGAGGGGATGTGCACAGCACCCGTGCCAGCACAGCACCAGTGCCACCCATTCTTCCCCCAGCTCTCACAGGCAGGGGACCTCATCATCGAGGTTTACCTGGAGCAGAAGCTGCCCGACTGCTGCGTCACCCTGAAGGTGAGTCCCAAAGGAGGGCCGTGCCGGAGGAAGGGAGGAGGGATGCAGGCTCCTGGCGCAGCCTGGGGCAGCCTGGCACCTATCCTGCCACCACCCACTGCAGCTCCCCGTGTGTCTGGCCCCAGGTGATACTGGGAGAGCAGGGCTGGGGCCAAGTGGCTTACTGAGGTCACTCCAGCCCGTGGTCTCTTGCCGGGGTAGGATGTCCCTTGGCTCAGCCTGGCTGTGCCTTTTTCCCTGTCCCAGAGCCAGGCTGTGCGTACGGGCAGGAGACCATAACCCGCCCCACCCCCCACCCCCCTGCGGCAATCTTCATTCCCTCTTCTCTGCCCTTGTCGTTTTCAGGACATTCTACCTCCAGGGCTTGTCGCGGGCAGACTCGGCAGCGTGGTATGCCGACATCCAGGCATCGGCAGGGGGCCGGGGTAACGCACTGCGGGACCAGCAGCTGAGCCGGGGGGACATCCCCATCATCGTGGACAGCTGCATCGCCTTCATCACGCAGTACGGTGAGCCCAGCGTGGCAGTAGCACAGCTGGAGCATCCTCTGGCACACACAGGGCAGCCAAAGGTTCCAGGCAAAAGGCACCGCTCTCAGGGCACCAGCCCCACTGGGGACTCTCTGGGCAGGACTGGGCCCCCATAACCCTATGTCCCTGCCCCAGGGCTGCGGCACGAGGGGATTTACCGCAAGAATGGAGCCAAGTCCCGGATCAAGGTACTGATGGAAGAGTTTCGGCGGGACGCCCGCAACGTCAAGCTGCGCATCAACGACAACTTCATCGAGGACGTCACTGATGTGCTGAAGAGGTTCTTCCGTGAGCTCGAGGACCCCGTCTTCACCCTGGAGCTGCACCCACAGTGGAAAGAGGCTGCAGGTACCTCCTTCACCCAACCCCTGCTCCCACGCTGAGCTGCCTGCCAGGGACCTCTGGGGCTGGTGTCCCTCAGGACGGGGTCCTGGTACCAGCCCTGGTGCCATGTCAGCTCTGTGCCTACCAGACTCAGCAATGCTCCACAACTCATTTTCCTCCCTCCAGAAATCTCCTCGAAGCCCCAGCGCCTGGAGAGGTACAAGGAGCTTATTCACCGCCTGCCTCGCCTCAACCACAAGACCCTGGCTGCACTGATTGGGCACCTCTACCGGTCAGTGGGCCACCTCCCTGCCAGGTCCCCTGGTCCAGCTGGGGTCCCCAAGGCCAGCCAGCAATGTGGGGTCTCCCCGCTGCCCCGGGTATGCTGGGTGCCGTCTCTGTGAGCCAGGAAGAGCCCAGTGCCCATGCCCTGCCCCACCAGCCCCACAGCTGGTGCTGGGGTGTGCTGGAGCACGCTGCTCTGGGACACCTCAAACGTTCCCAAAGTCATCCTGCAGCAAGGGGGAGTGACAGGAGGTTTGGGAGTAGGGGACACCCCCCTGTAGGACGTAAACTTCACCCAGTGCCCAAAAAAGAGGGAAAAAAACAAATTCCCATCCCCAGCTCAGAGTATGAGGTGAGGCTGTTGTCTGGTTCAATGGCCAGATGTAAATCCTGGAAACAGGAACTGCTCAGCTTGAAGTTCCCACTGCTGGGGAGCTGGGGAGCAGGGGAGAAACAGGCTGTTTTTCGGGAGAGTTTGTGTGAGGCAGAGGAGGTGGCTGGGGCTGAAACCCCATCCAGAGTGGGACCAGCCCCTCACCTCTGTCCTCCTTGTCCCAGGGTGCAGAAATGTTCAGACCTCAACCAGATGAGCACCAAGAACCTGTCACTGCTCTTCGCACCCAGCCTCTTCCAGACCGATGGCAAAGGGGAGCACGAGGTCAAAGTGATGGAAGACCTCATTGACAACTATGTCAGCATCTTCAATGTAAGCTCCTTGCCAGGGGCATTGCCAGCCCCCTCCATGCTGGCTTTGCCCGTCTCCCATTGTATCCCCCCATACTGCCCAGCTCTACCTCCCCCTGCATCCCTCCATCCTGGCCATGTGTCCTCAAGCCGTATCCCATTCCACATGGACTCCATGTGTCTCCCCTGTCACCCTATCCGCTCTTCCTCTGGCAGATTGACGAGGACCAGGTATCCCAGATGGATCTGGAGAACAGTCTGATCACCACCTGGAAGGACACCCAGGTACTAGGGGTGTGCTTGCTGGCCCCCATCATGTCAGGAACCCCTGGGCTGGTGGGACTGCCTGGAGGATGGGGGCACTCCCAGCTGCCCACCCTGGGTCCCCGCTGTCCCACACCAGATATTTGGGAAGGACCTTCCCCTACTTGTCTCCCCTTTTCCCATCACCTTGAGGCTCCTGCCCAGGGAAGAAGCAACCCCTGCTCCCTGGGACACCATCGCCATCCCCCTGGGGAGAGGGGATGTGCACAGCACCCGTGCCAGCACAGCACCAGTGCCACCCATTCTTCCCCCAGCTCTCACAGGCAGGGGACCTCATCATCGAGGTTTACCTGGAGCAGAAGCTGCCCGACTGCTGCGTCACCCTGAAGGTGAGTCCCAAAGGAGGGCCGTGCCGGAGGAAGGGAGGAGGGATGCAGGCTCCTGGCGCAGCCTGGGGCAGCCTGGCACCTATCCTGCCACCACCCACTGCAGCTCCCCGTGTGTCTGGCCCCAGGTGTCCCCCACCATGTCGGCGGAGGAGCTCACCAACCAGGTGCTGGAGATGCGCAACGTGGCGGCCAGCCTGGACATCTGGCTGACCTTCGAGGCCCTGGAGAACGGGGAGCTGGGTGAGCATGGTGGGGATGGCACAGGGGATGCTCTCGGCATGGCCGGGCTGGTCAGGAGGAGGTGTGGGGTACAGCGGGGGCAGCTTGCTGCCGGTGGCACGGGGGGCGGGGACTGGCACAGGGAATGGGACACAGTGGTGAGAGTGTCCCTGCCTCCCCAGAGCGGCCCCTGCACCCCAAGGAGAAGGTGCTGGAGCAAGCTTTGCAGTGGTGCAAGCTCCCGGAGCCCAGCGCCGCGTACCTGCTGGTGAGGAAGGTCCCCATTGGCGAGGGCAGCTGTCTCTTCACAGGTAAGGCAATCACAAAGGGTCCCAGAGGGGGAAAGCTCTGCCTCAGCTTCCCCTTGCCCTGGCCACCGCCCTGCAGCTAGCGGGGGCACATCCCTGAGACCCACAGTGGGATCCCCTGCAATACCCCAGCCACCCTCACAAGTTCCCAGCCCCCCTGAACCCCATCTCCCCCCACTGGGCAGGCGTCAAGCGTGAGAACCCCAAGTGCGGGCTGCTAAAATGCCGCGAGGAGCCCCCCAAGCTGCTGGGGAACAAGTTTCAGGAGCGCTACTTCGTCATCCGGGACCGGAGGCTGCTGCTGCTCAAGGAGAAGAGGGTACCCAGGGGATGCTGCGGGGATGGACCTGCGCCGTGAGGGCGGGAGGAGAGGCAGGGAGGGGGAGCCTGGGGACAGCAGTGGCACAGTGGTGGCTGTCTTCCTGGCAGTTAGGCTGGGACCAAGCTGGGCTGACCCGACGGATCTCCTTCCCCAGAGTGCCAAGCCGGAGCGCGAGTGGCCCCTGGACGCAGCCAAGGTTTACATGGGCATTAGGAAGAAGCTGAAGCCACCAGCCCGGTAAGTGGGACCTTCCCTGGCCATGGCCCTGGGCCATGCATCCCTCAGTCCCTGCCCCCAGCACCCAGCACACAAACCCAGCTGCTGGGAGCATGCCAAGCCCCACCAGGACCCAAAGCCATGACAAGCCTGGGCTTGTGGGGCGAGCTCAGCCCCCCGCCCCGCTGCCCATGGACCCTGGGCTGTGTCGGAGCTTGGCAGTGCTGCCCCACAGCCTGTCTCTTCCTTTCGCCAGGTGGGGTTTCACACTGACCCTGGACAAGCAGCAGCTGTGAGTATCTGCCCCTGCCATCCTGGGGCTGGGGGGATGTTGAGATCTGTCCCCAGTTTTAGTGGGAGTGGGACAGCCAGGGGCAGTGCTACAGGGCCCTGGGGGTCAGGGCAGAGCTGGTGCCTGGCTGGGGCACTCCAGGGACAGAGTGGTGGGGCCACATGCTCCCTGGCACGAGGTGGGGGCCAGGCTCCAGGGGCAATCTATCTCCACACCACACACCCTTCCTACCTCCCCTTCCACACCAGCACCCCTGGGAGATGCGTCTTCCAAGCACCCAGCACCAGGCTCCAGAGGGACTGCCCACCCTGCCCAGGTGTGCGTTGTCACCTGCATGCTTGTGCTGCCTGCCAGCCTTCACCCAACACTGCTCTGTGTCCCCACGCACCCAACACCAGGTGCTCCTGCACCCTGCGCCCCACCCTGAGCTGGGCTCCCTGCCTGGCCTCCCTGGCACCACTGGGTGCCCAGGCACACCCGTGCATCCTGCTCATCCTGTCCCCATTTCCCTGACACTGCCGATGCTGGGGCAGCAGCTGCGCGTGTTGCCTGCCCTGGATGTAGGGCTGAGATGTTCTTCCAAGGGCAGCAAGGACAGCTGAGCCGAGGTGCCTCATGGGTGCCGAACGAGCTCTCGCCTTGCCCTGAAGCAGCGATTTGGGCATGCAGAGAGTTTCAGAGGTGCAGCCCCACTGGGTGTAGTGGTGCCTGACAGCCTCGGGCTCTCAGGCAAAGGTGACAAGGGGACATGGGCCCCGCTGGGCCTGCTCCCTGGCAGCTTCTCAGCTGACTCTTCTGCAGGTACCTGGTGTGCTCGGGGCAGGCTGAGCTGTGGGACTGGACCACCAGCATCCTCAAGGCTCAGGTGGGTGCAAGCTGGCCATGCCACCCAGCTGGGCTGGGCTGGGACAGGAGGGAGCTGGCAGGGCAGACCGGCATGACCCTGCTCCCTGCCCTGTCCTTGTGCACAGCACGATGACCTGCGCCCCGTAATCATGCGCCGACGCTCCTCCTCTGACCTCGCCAAGCAGAAGTTCGGCACCATGCCGCTGGTGCCCCTGCATGGGGACAGCACCGATGCCACCATGCTCTCCGCCAACCAGACCCTGGTAAAGCCCCCGCAGCTACCCCTGCCCACAGATGCTCCTGCACCCACCCAGGTCCATGCACCCATCCTGAGACCATGCACCCACCCCAGGGCCCCGGAGGCAGGTGCACGCCGCCTGGCACCAATGGATGCTTTGGGTGTGTGTCCCTGTGCTCGGCGGCGTGTGCATGCTGCGTGCTGTGCTCATGTCCGTGGCAGCTCTCCGTGTGTGCAGGGCCCTGTGAGGGCACGTGGGGTCCTGCGGCCCACTGCCCGTCCTCTGCCTGCCGAGGCATCCGTGACCCTGCTCCGCGCTATCATGTGCTTACCTCTGCCCATCTCCTCTGTTTCTAGCGCCGCCTGCACACGCGGAGGACTTTGTCCATGTTCTTTGTAAGTACCCGCACACGTGGAGCACGTCTGTTGCTGGCTTTGCACCATGCCTCCTGGCTATGGCAGCAAGGGCTCGCCTGCAGCATCCCACCTGCACTCGGAGGCATGCCCGGGCCATCCTGCCCACGCTGTGTGGCAGAGGAGGGGGTGCCCATTGCTCTGTGTGTCCCGTAACCAGGTATGGGGGGC
Organism: Ciconia boyciana; assembly: GCF_034638445.1. Classification (NCBI taxonomy): domain Eukaryota; kingdom Metazoa; phylum Chordata; class Aves; order Ciconiiformes; family Ciconiidae; genus Ciconia; species Ciconia boyciana. The sequence continues at coordinate 20,987,549 of NC_132942.1, forward strand.
CCTGCGTGGTCCCGGTGTGTGCAGGCAAGACCACAACAGTCCAGCCCAGCTCCCAGAGCCTCTCCCGTTGGGTCTGCATTGCCCAGAGAGGATCAACATAAGAAATGCGAGGAAATAGGTTTGGGTCCTCCTCGCCATCAGGTTATTGCTGCGGGGGCCACCTGGCTGGACCTCGCCTCGCCTGGCTTTGTGCTCTGCATGGGTGCCCATCTGCCCTCCCCGCCCCAGACCACCTCTGCCAAGGGATGCTGGGCTGGTGCCACAGCCTGGTGGCATGGACCATGCCTCAGCAGGAACCAAAACGCTCACCCTCCATCGGCGATGGGGAAAGAAAGGGCAACAGTGCCTGAGCCAAGAGACCTTATGGAGGGTGGGTCACCTGTGGGCACCAGCCCCACGGCAAGGCAGGGCAAGGCTCCCTGGGCAGTGCCTGAGTGCAGGGAGGGCAAGGTGAGGGGGACAGAGGGGTACGGCTGAGCGGTGCGGACAGTCCCTCTCACCCCAACCACCCGCCCTCCCCCAGCCCATGAAGATGCACCAGGACTCCCTGGAGGAGCAGCAGGAGAAGGATGCGGACGCCGATCCTGTCTACGAGGAGGTGGGCAACTTCCCCGAGCTGGCTGCGCTGGAGCTGGGGCGGGGCCTGCTGGCAGACCTGTCAGCCGTGCCCCCCGTGGACAGGTCCAAGAAGCCGGCCCCGTTCCCCGAGCAGCACCCGACCACGGCGCTGCGCTCCTCGCTGCCCGCCAGTCCGGCTCAGAGGATGGTGGGTCCCTCCATCACCAAAGCCCTGTCCCTTGAAAGGGGCTTGAACCTTGATCCTGCTCAGCATCGCACCTGTGGCCCCATGGCAGGGTCCTGCCAAGCCAGGGGCTCTGCGTCCTTCGTGTGATGTGGGACCCCCACGTGTCCCTGTGCCTGGGGGCTGAGGCCCCACTGCCCCACATGACCCCACACCCCTGACCAGTGCACCCCCCATCTCCCTGTGCCCCAGAACCAGTGCCCTAGCACCCCACATGTCACCATGTCCCAGGGCCAGCATGTCTTCACGCACAAGGACTTGGTCCCCAGGTTTTCTGGTGTCCCCGTGCCCCAGCACTCCCCATGTCCCCATCTCCCTGTCTCCCCATGTCCCCATCCCCTTGTCTCCCTGTCTCCCTGTGTCCCTGTCCCCCTGTTTTCCCGTGTCTCTGTCTCCCCATGTCCCCGTCTCCCCGTTTGCCCATGTCCCCATGTCCCCATTTCTCCATGTCCCCATCTCCCCGTATCCCCGTGTCCCCATATCCCTGTGCCCCCGTGTCCCCATGTCCCCGTCTCGCTGTGCCCATGTCCCAGCGCTCCAGCGGGCCGTGCAGCACGGAGCACTAGGCGGCGCGCGGATCACAGCGGTGGGCGTGGCTTGCCTGGCGCGGTGGGCGGTGCTTATCGACGCGAGGCTTCCCCGGGAAAAGGGGCGGGCCGGGGCGGGCGATGCTTGTCGGGGGGCGGCGCTTGCCGGGGGCGGGTGAACAGGGAGAGGGCGGGGCCGTGCGGAGGGCGGGGGGGGCGGGGCCGGGCCCTCCTGGCAGTTCCGGGCTCCGCACACGCGGGGCAGCGGCGGAAACCGGACACCGGGGACCGGCAGCGGTGCAGGGGCGGTCGCAGCGATGCAGCCGCCGCCGCGCAAGGTGAGCGTGGGCCGGGGAGACACTGGGGCGGGTTCCGGCAGCGGGACGAGCGATCCGGACCAGGAAAATGGGACCGGGTCGTCCACTGGTGCCGGCGGACCAGGGCCGGGTCCTGCAGCGGGGATCAGGAGTCTCGCCCGGCGGACCTGGACCGGGGTTGGGGAAGCGGGGCCGCGGCTGGGCGGTTGCCACCGGCACCTGCAGTAGCACCCGGGGAGGTGGGGCAGTGGGGACCGGGACCGGCGGGGGCAGCGCACTCCCCCCTCATCCCAGCCGGGCCGCAGCCGCAGCGGTCCCCGGGCGCTGAGCGGTGCTGTCCCGCAGGTGAAGCTCACCCAGGAGGTGCGGGTCCACCTCCTTGAGCAGCTCTCAGGCCTGCAGGGCAAGCAGCAGCGGGACGCCGAGCTGCTGGAGGACATCAGGTAGGGTCCCCATGCGTGTGTGTCCCTCCACGAGCTGAGGTCATCCCATGCGTGGGACAGGGGCCAGCCTGCCAGGCACAGCTCACCTTGAGCCTGCTGCGTCAAGGTCGTGGGCTTCATCACCCACTGGGGTGGCCAGATGGGGACATCCCAGTGTGAGGTGATGGCAGGGGGTGATGGTGACAGTGGCCTGCCCCTGCCCCCCTTGCATGAGCCCTTGCCTGCCTTGCGTGCCCTCTCCCCACAGGTCCTACAGCAAGCAGAGGGCCGCCATCGACAGGGAGTACGGGCAGGTAAGGAGGTGCCACTTTTTTTAGATCGAAGGCCCCGGGGAGGCATGAGCACTGAGCCCCGTCCTTCCCACACGGGGTGTTTCAAAGCATGGCATGGCCCCATACAGGCAATGGGCAGTGTTGGAAATTATCCAAGGAAAGCTGGGCTTAGCTGCTCTGTGCCAGCCACAGAGACTGGTGGCGGATCGCCTCAGCATTTTCCCTGCCGAGGGGAACTGACCACATTAGGGCACCCGCTGGGGTGCTTTGCTGAGCACAGCATGACCCGAAACTTGGGTATTTTGGCAGCCCGGAGGGAAGACCTTGCAGGAGGACGAAACCACCCGGCTCTGCTGTTTGCTGGGTCATCACAGGGCTCTGCTCTTAAATGTTAGAGCCTGGTTTTGCTCCATGAGATGTCCCCACAGCATCCCTTGGGGACACCCTGCAGCAGAGATGCATCCCCCCTTCCTGCAGCTGGGCACCATGCTACCCCACTCCCTCTTCCCCCTGAGGCTGGGGGGGAACAGTCCCTCCAGGGTTGGGGTCATGCTGTGCTTGGCTTTGCTGGGGGCTCCTCTGTTCTCCCTCTGCAGCTGGTGTCCCTCGTTGCTGTGCCCTTTCCGGTCCTCTGTCCCAAAAGCCTCAGTGGGGGGGTCCTCTCGTGGTGGTGGCTGCTCCCCAGAAAGGTTTTCCCGCAGGGGAGGGTGATGGGGTCCCTGCTGACACCGAGCCACTGTGGGGGGTGGGTGTGTGTGTCCCCTGCTCTGGGGACACCCATGGGATGGGCAGCCAGTGTGAGGGAGCCCAGTTTGAGCCCTGGAGCAGGATGGCGGGGTGCTGGTGTGCCCAGTAGGGTTGGGGAGTGCTGGTGATGATGAGTCTGTCTGCAGGCACTGCAGAGGCTGGCAAGCCAATTCGTGAAGCGAGACTGGCAGCGGGGCCGCAGCGAAGCCAGTGACTCGAGGTGGGCTGGGGACTGGGCTGGGGACAAGGGGCTGAGGCTGGCTGCGCCTGCCTGTGGCTCTCCCAGCTGGGAGATGCTTAATGCCAACCAGGATTCAGGTGTCCTGGGGATGCAGCCCTGGGTGGGATGTCTCCAAGGATGTGGCACCCGACTCGGAGGGCACTGCAGGGGCTGGCGGTGCTGGCTGTCCTGCCAGGCATCCCCAAAAGCTGGCAGGGAGGCAGGAGAGTACCCTGCCCTGTCTTAACACCCACACCCGCAGAAGCACAGTTGCCGTCTGGAAGGGCGTCATCGAGGGAACCGCGCACGCTGGGCAGATCCGTGTCACTGCCTCAGAGAGCTACCGTGCCCTCGCCGCGGAGGCTGCCCGGACCACCCGCCTCTCCAAGGAGCGGATGCTCAAGAAGGTACTGGGGCGAGGCATGTCACCCGTGCCCAGGCAGTGGGGACAGCTGTCCCTCCCAGCTGACACTCCCTGCAGGGCATCGAGCGGCTGCAGAAGGCGCAGGCGGAGCTGCTGGAGACAGTGAAGGAGCTGGACAAGGCCAAGAAGCAGTTCACCCACCTCCAGCGGAGCAGCAAGGTGGCCAAGGACAAGGCAGCTGACGTGGAGGCTCGGTGAGCGGAGGGGACAGCAGAGGGGGGCTGCCATGGCCATGGGGTGGTCTCACGTCCCCACCCTCCATCCTCACCAGGCTCCGGAAGAGCGACCGGAGGATATTTCACACCAAGGCCAGCCTGCAAAAACTCAGCGCCAAGGTCAGCAGTGTGGAGGGCTGGCAGGGCCCCCAAGCACAGGGATGTGGGGGGACACAGGTTGGTGGCCCCCACCTCATCACCATGCCCTGTCCTCTCCATCCCCACAGTTCTCAGCGCGGTTGGCCGAGCACTCGAGGCAGCTTGCAGGGGTGCAGAACGAGTATGGCTTCGCCCTGGTGTCTGCCACTGCCCACCTGGAGCATTACCGGCAGGTAGAGCTACCTGCCGCCATGCAGGTAGGAGCTACTCGGACCCCCCTGCATCCCCTCCCTGGGGTCCCGCAAGAAGCATCTCCCCTGTGCCACTGCAAGGGCATGCAGCAGGGAGGATCTTACCAGTGCGGGCACAGGGCTGGCTGCCCTGGGGAGTCAGGGATGCTCCCCGTGGGGATGCAGGCAGTGCCACTTTCCCCCAGGCACTGGATGGTGACCTCTACGAGCGGCTGCGGGAGCACCTGTCAGCAGCCAGCCGGACGGAGGTGGAGACCTGCCAGGCCACACGGGACTGGTTCCAGGGCGTTGTGGAGGCATCTGCACAAGTAATGGCACCCATCCCAGGAGTCAGGGGAGGTGGGAGGGGACGGGTGAGCCCCCTGGTCCCACGCTACTCCCCTGCTGCAGGTGTGCCGGGAGCAGGACCTCCTCCTCTTCCTGCAGGACCACACTGCCTTTGCCCTGGCCCCCGAGCAGAGCTTCCAGCTCACCGGCGTGGAGGAGGTAGGTGACGTGGGGGGGACACGTTACAGCAGGGGGGGAGGGTGTCTTCACAGCCAGGATCTTCTCAGCCACCCTGTCCTCACCCAGGTGTGCCTGCTGCCGATGGGGGACGATGGAGCCAGCCTGGAGAAGGAGGCACGGCGCTGGGCCACACGGGTGGCTCGGGACCACAAAAGCAAGGCGCACAGTGAGGAGGTGGGTGCTGTCCTTCCCATGAAGCACAGGGGGGCTCAAGGAGGGGCTTCTTCTGCCCCCCCGGACCCCCCAGCTCCCACCACTCTGCTGACCTGTGGGTGCCCACCCAGATGCTGCAGCGGCTGGAGACCAGGCGGCAGCAGGTCGCAGAGGCAGAGGCGGCCACCGTGGAGCGGCAGATGGAAGAAGCAAAGGAAAACATCCGGAAGGCAGAGGTGGGTCCTCCAAGCAGGAGGCTCGGGGTGGCCTTGAGGTCTGTCACCCCCTGGGGTGGGGGATGCAGGGATGGGGAGGTGTGGTGGCTGGGGATGCAACACTGGGAATGCTCAGCCACTGTGGCAAATCAAGCTAGGGACCAGGGGCGATGGGGCTGGCTGGGCTGTCCCCCCACCCCATAGGTGTCCCCTTAAGCATTGACAATGTCCCCCCCGGCTCCCCCAGGTCAGCCAGGTGAAGGCAGAGGCACGGCTGTCGCTGCTGCGGGCAGCAGGGCTGGATGTGGACACTTGGCTGGCAGGGGCCATGGTGGGGGCAGGCAAGGAGGCACCCGCAGGGCTGGATCCTGCTGAGTTCGATGACTACGAGGACAGTGACGAGCCGGATGAGGATGATGAGCCCAGCCCCGCTGCCCACACCTACCCCTACACCTGCCGGGTAATCTTCGGGTACCAGGTACGGCCACAAGTGCCTGTCGCTCACCCTGCCTTCCTGGGGCTGGCACCGCCAGCCTCCCTGCCACTTTGTCCCCTGCAGGGCTGCCAGGCAGACGAGCTGTCCATCACCCAGGGCGAGGAGCTGGAGGTCATCGAGGATGGTGATGTGGAGGAGTGGGTGAAGGTGGGAGAGGGCTGAGCCCCCCCCTCCAGGCTGGGGGAACACATTTTGGAGGTCCCCAGGGCTGTCCATGCCCCAGGGACTGGGACAGTTACACAGTTTCTGCCCCTTCAGGCTCGGAACAAGGCGGGCCAGGTTGGTTACGTCCCTGAAAAGTACCTGCTGTCCCTGGGTGGCGAGTCAGGGGCTGGGGCTGGCTCCCCAGGACTCTCTGCCCTGCACCGCCAGCTCTCCAGCATCATGGCCACAGAGCTGGTACTGGAGCCTGGAGGTGGGTGCCAGGGTCTCACCTTCCCTGGGGAGGGGGACAGATGTGCGGGGCTGATGCCCAGGGGATGCTGAGCCCCTTCAGCAGCACCAGGGGGTGCTGAGCCCCCCACCCCATCCTCCCTGCAGCCTGGCTGGTGCGAGCCCTGTACGACTATGAGGGGCAGAGCCCTGAGGAGCTGAGCTTCCCCGAGGGGGCCATCATCCGGGTGCTACCCCGCGCCCCTGACGAGGTGGACGACGGCTTCTGGACAGGCGACTTCAATGGCCGCGTTGGTGTCTTCCCCTCCCTGGTGGTGGAGGAGCTCACTGGGGGCCAGGGGGCAGCCGGGCAGGTTGGTGGTGGGAGGGGCACCGCATCCCCTCTGCATGCAGGAGCCCCCATCTTGTGCCATGGCTGCTGTTCCCACCTTTCTTGGCTCTGTCTTCACAGGAGCTGCCATCACCGTCTCCACCACCCTTCTCCCCTCCCGGCCTTGTGCCCAGGACCAGCCTGGCCCCCAGCCTCTCTCCCAAAACGCCGCTGCGAGGCGAGTGCCAGGCGGGGGCTGGGAAAGGGGCTGGGGAGGCATGCAGAGACTTGGGCTCAGCTGCCAGGCCCTTCCAGGTTGCAGGCAGGATGGCACGGGCAGCGGGCAGAGCTCTCCAAACCTGGCAGCCACCTGCCTCTGGCCGGTAAGCCCCATCACAGCAATGCTGTGCCCCTCCAAACCTGCCCCCAGCCTTCCCGTAACGGGGGACAGTGCCACCCGTGTGCTTTGGGGGGTCTGGAGGAGGGCGAGCAGCCTCAGTGTGTCAGCACAGCATCTCCTCTCCTCGCAGCTCCGCGTGCCCCCACCACCACCCGGCAGAGCCCCTGAGCCTGACCCCGAGCTGCACTTCAGCTGACCCTGTGGGTGCCCCTGTCCCTCCCTGCTCCCCAAAAAGCTTCACCCAAGTGAACTGCTGCACCCCCACGGGCTGCTGTCCCAGCAGCAGGGGCTGGTGCTGCCCTGAGCCCCGAGCTGGTCTCTCCGGGGGCCGCATCCTGCCCAGCGCCGTTTGCATTCCTATAGAGCACAGGGCATCCTGGCAGCCCCTTTATTGGGGTGCTCAGTGCCATGGCCATGCCCCATCTCACCCAGCCTTCTGCCTGGCATCACCCGTGCATCCCCAGTGCAGCCCTGGTTCCCCAGGGGGCTCAGCCCTGGGGCCCTGCCTGCCCCCTGGGCACCTCCCTGCAGGCAGGAGGGGGCAGGTGGGGGCTGTGCCCCAATAAAGCCACTTGGTTAAGGTTCAGCAGCTTTAATGGTTTTAGCTTGTCTATGTACAGTGCAGTTACACACCAAGGGCTGCCTGCTGGCCTGGCCAGGGTGCGATCTTGCCCCCCGGGACAGGCTCTGGCCCCTTCTGTGCAGGGATGGGGTTGGAGGCTTCTCTCTCCACCAGCATCTCCTGGGGACCTGCAGGGTCCCTTGCTGGTGCAGGATTTGTGCCCGTGACCACTCTGCATGGTGGGGTGCCCGGGGGGCTGTGCTCTGCAGTGGACGTGCCAGGTGGGGGGGGCTGCCCTCAGCCCTGGGGGGACTTGAGCCGCTACCTCTGTCCCTGCCCCTTGCTGCAGCCCCCTCTGATGCATCCTTCCCCCAGCACTGGAGGGCTGCGGGGACTGGGTGGGCAGCAGGGACTGGGTGCTGTCCTGCCCCTGCCAGGCCCAGGGGTCCACCAGGGGGGGTCTCCAGGGCAGGTGCAGTGGGTGGGAGTTGGGTACCTATTGCCAATGGGATGAGGTCTGGTGCCAAGTGCGGTTGACTGTAACGTCGGCGCATCACTCCAGCCATGCCAAGCGCGTAGCTGCTCGCCCAGGGCCGGCTGCCCCGTGGTCCCCCCACAGCAGAGCCCTCAGCCCGGCATGGGGGCCGGGGGCCACACGCCTCCCATCCATGCTCCAGCCAGGAGCGGAGAGGAGCTGCAGGGAGAGGGCCAGGATGGGGCTCATGCCCACGGCTGTGGCATCCCCCGCCAGCCGCAACCAGGCTGTCCTGGCCCCGTGTCTGCCCAGAGCTGGCACAGCTGCCCACTGGCATCACTGCCTGTGGCTGGGCATGTGGGCAAGATGACCTGCCCGTGCAGAACCCAATGCATTGGGAACCAACCATCCTGGAGAAGAGGTTCACCCTCTCTCCATCACCAGGCTCTGCCCCACCAGGGCAGGGACACTGCCAGTGCCTTTCCACCCCACCCTGGAACATCACCCCAGGGGCTGGGGACAAGAACTTACATCACACAGTTGCTCCTTGGTCCTGCACCACGGTGCTGGGCTCCTGTGGGATGGAGGAGGGATGTGGATGTCAGGGCTCCTGTGGGAGAGGGGTGCTGGGGTGGGGGGCCGGGTCTCCGTTGGCCACAGCGGTAACCCATGGGCCAGTGGGCAGAACCCCACTGAGGCTCCAGGAGCTGACTACATCCTGAGCACCATCTCTCTGCCCTTCCCCATCACCTGCAGGACATGTTGAGCAGCAGCTAACAATTCTCATGGTGGCCCTGGCTGGGACCTAGGGGATAAGGGAGTGTCCGAGTGGTGCCAGGGCTTGGTGACAAACATCCCAATGAGGTCCCATCACAGTTCTCCTGGGACCCCGTGTCATGGAGCACAGCAAAGCAACACGCCAAAGTCTGGTGCAGGGTCCGAGGCAAGAGCCTGGCACCATAGAGGGGACAGATAAAGAGGAAAAAAATCACTGTGTCCCTAGGCTTGCCCTATACGTAACTGCTTCCCCAGTGATCAGAGGGACCACAGCCATTGCCCAAGGCATAGTGGGCCACAGGAGGAAGGAGGACCTGCTGCCACCTTTCCAGGTCTCTGGAGAAGGGCTACAGCCCATCAGCTCTGTCTTGCATGGCTGCCTTGGGCTGCCCTTCTCCTCAAAAAGGCTCAAACCTTCCAGCCTGGCCACCAAAAAGCAGAGGGAAACAATAAACACAGCAGGTTCCTGCTTTTTCCTTAGCCTACGTTCAGCTAGGCACCTTTCCCTGGCCTCTCCCATGCTGACCCAGTTCTGCCCTATTCCACCTCCCTGCCAAGGGCTGCTTGCATGTGCCATGCCCAGCCCATGGAGCTCCAGCAGAGCCAGCTCCAGGGAATGTCCCTGGCTTTGAAGCACGCCGGGATTTTTACCTGGACAGTTTGCTTCCTTTTTCTTCCAAGGGCTTTGCCACATGTGCCCCAGTGCCAGTTTTGTGGGGTGAGCCAAAGACAGCTCTTGGGGCCGCTTGATGCAGGCAGCCCTGGTGGGGTGACATCGCACCAGGTGCCCTCCCTCAGCCTTCTTCCATGAAAATCGTCTTTTCCTAACTGCAGAACCATGGGTGAGCGAGTGAGTGAACGTGTTGAGGGTCTGCTACCACTACCAACAGCATCATTTGCTCAGTGGTAACAGCCCAGAGGCAGCGGCAGGGAGCAAATCCCCTAAATTGGGGGTCATCGATGGCCAAGCAGTGTCCTCGCCAGTGCTGCCCTGGAGCTTTCTAGCACATTCAGCAAGGTGGTCGGGTGGGAAGTTCGGGAGATATCAGGGTGCTGGGAGCTCCAGGCAGGGTGGGCTATCCTCCTCTCTGAGCACAGCCAGCACCAGCTCCTCTGGAGCAGGGAAGAACAACCAAGAAATTACCAGTTGGCTTCACCATTTCCTGGACTTCAAGGCAAGAAAGGCTCCTGGAGACATCTGTCCCTGCCTGTATGTTGCTGGCCACGTTGAGCCCCAGCACTGCAGTGAGGCTACAGTTTTGTAGAGACCAAGCTATGTACAGTGTCAGAGGTCCCCCAGGTCAAGAGAAAGTGATCCCAATGGATGTCCCCAAAGAGCCCAACCACAAAGAAAAATGCATCCCTTGCCCGAGGGGCAGGTGGCAGCAGGTCTGTAGCATCCCCCGTGCAAGTCAACCCGTGACCTGCCTTTTCCCCTGCAGTGCAGGTACCAGCAGGGTGGGAACTCTTATGGTGATTCTGTATGCCCCAGATACTAGAAAACAGATGGGAAAATGCAATCAAAAAAGGTAAGCAGAAACAGAGTAGGCAGGACAGGGCAGGCCCCATGCCACAGTCAGCCTGGCGCAAGCCTCGGCTCACCTGTCCCCACTGCACAGCTCATGCCACTGTGCTTGGGCTGGTTGATCTTGTTGGCAGCAGGACTTGGGGTGCTGTGCCACAACCGTTCAAACCCTCCAGCCCAGGGGACCACACTGGGACAAGGAAGAAGCAGAACCTACCTGCTTCCCCATGTCCTGTGTTCCAGGCTGTTTTCTGCTGCTGTCATCTCTTCCCAACTCATCAGCCTGTTCGTGCAGACTCAGGCTCCCGTGAATATCCGACACTTCATCTGCTGACCCCAGTCCAGTCTCCTCCAGGCAGATGCTGGCTCCTTCCTGCACCAGCTCTCCTGGGATGCTGGGACTTGACCCTCCCAGCACCCGATGGCTCAGGAGCTTCCTCTGGCAGCTCACACTCCTGGGAGCAGTGCCAGCATGCTGCAGCGAGCCTGCCACACTGGACCCCTTGCCCGCCCGCCTGCTGTCACGAGTGCCGGAGCTGGCTGGTGTGTTCGGGGCTGGGGTGGTGGAGCGGCTCTGCTCCCCACCCTTGCTGTTCTGGGGACCCTTCTGGACAGCTCCGTTCTGCAGGCCACCCGTAGGGACAGTCCCGTTTTGAGCCCACTCCTGCTGGAGCCGGTCGCTGCTGTGCTCCAGCTCCTCTGTACTCAGCTCCCGGCTGCCGTCGGGCAGGGGACCGTCCTGCTGCTCGTGGAAAGTGGGTTTCTTCCCGATGTGTGTGACACGAAACCTGGAATGGGGGCAGGATGGATCAAAATCCCTTCCCTCCTCTCTCCCAGCTGTATTTCCAGCTTGCCTGCACCTCCAGCCTTGGTTCTCATCTCTTTGTCATGGACTGGTGCTGATGTCCAGCCTTTCAGACCCATTCAACGCCACTGATCCCCACTCTAGCCATGCCCCCACTGACTTAACCCCTTTTTTCCCTTCATTTTTGGCAAAACAAACAGAAAGAGAAAGATGAAAAGGTCAATCCAGATGTTGGCTGGTGCAGACCCTCTCAGTCTGTCCTCCACACAGCAAGATGGGTCGCAGCTCTTAGAAATGCTCCAAGATGCAACCAGGATGAGCAGGAGCTTGTACAGAAACTCAGGTGTTGATTCAGAAGGTGAAATGCAACCAGTCTGAGGCTGGTGAGGAAGGGACAGCCGTGCAGAGCCATGTGGATGTTGCGCCCAGCAACCAGCTGCCATCAGGGGAACAAGAGCCAGAGTTTTTGGCAGGTGGTGCACCCTAAGTGAAGGCAGGGACAAGGTTTTGGTACGGCAAGCTATATTTGGGTAGAGGGATCAAAAGCCAGGAGGAGTTGTTTGGCTAAAATCTGCCAGAGCACCTTGTGCGCCATCCCCTGGAGTGATGGATGATACCTAGGTGGTTCACCAAGGCTCCACCATGTACCAGGTAACAGCTCAGAGCTCCAGGGTAGGCAGGAGAACAACTGCAGAAGTTCGTCTGACACCCACAAAGGGTGCATTTATAATCAAAGGTGATGCAATATTGCACCTGGGGAGAAGAGGGAAGTTAGGGATCTACCATAACTTTGGGATTTGTGAGGGGTAACGCATAGGCAAAGCCTAAAAGTCTGAATTGCAAGTAAGCTGGTTGTGACAAATGCTGTGATTCCTCTTCGTAAGCAATGCAAGCCACTGCTGGACCAGCAGACGGGAAGTCTCTTCCACAGTGAGCTGGTGTCCACCAGCCAAAGAACGCAGATCCCACCACAGAGACTTCATGCAGCCCATGACTCACCCAGCAACCGCTCTCCCTGTGCTTGACTCACACATGAAGAAGCTGCAGATGGCCCTGGCTCTGCTGAGGTTCAGCTGCGATTTCAGCAGCAAAGTTCAAGCACTGCTGGGGTTGAAAGAAGAACAAGACACAAAGGTCAAGCAAATGGCAGTATGGCCATCCTGAAGGAAGAAGCTAAGAAGAAAGGTCCAAGAGATAAGAACAGATCCCAGATGAGAAGCCAGAGATGAAGGAGACTACTGCCAGACTGAGGATTGGGCTACAGTCTGTGGACAATACAGACCCCTCAGCATTGCAGTCAGAAGTGCTGCTCATGACTGGAAGGGTCAAGAAGAGAAGTGCTCCAGCTCTGGACAAGGTACCCACAGGACTGCTCAGGTCAGGCCAAGCAATGGCAAATGTGACCTTTCAGGTCTATCCAGATATTTGGAGACATGGCACCAGCACTGCGATTCGGGAAGACCGGAGAGCATTCCAGTCTCAAAGAGGGACAGGGAGGAGGCACGAGAGGCAGGATCATTTCTTGGTAATGCTATCGAGCAATGTCAGCCTGGAAGAGCCAGGAACAGATTCAAAGGAGCAGGCAGGGTTTGGACTGGAGGGGGCACAAGAGGTAATGTAACCAACCTCTGGATCGTGAGGGGAAAGGCAGGAGAGCATTGGCTGTCTGCCTAGTCAGCATCACTAAGGCATTTGATTCAATAGGACGTTACATACTGCAGCTGATTGGGCTAAGGATGGAGGGTCAGATGCAGATGCTTTGGTGGATGAACTCTGCCACTGACAACTGGTTTAGGGAAAGCCCTAAGACAGCTGGTAAAGCTGGTAAATAATATGAGAGTACAGATCGTATAGCCCTGATTACCTCCAAAATATGGAATAATTTAGGTGGGAAAAGCCCTTGGGAGGTCTCCAGGCCAACCCTCTGCTTGAAACTGGGCCACCTCCCACACTCAATCAGGTTGCTCAGGACCCCATCCAGTCAAGTTTTGGAAATCTCCAAGGATGGAGATCCCTCCACTCCTCTGAGTCCTGTCCCAGGGCTGCACCATTCTCAGGGTGTTAGTTTATCCTTAAGTTTTATCCAGATTTCTCTTGTTGCAACTTGTGTCCATTGTCTCTTGCTGTTCCCTGCGCACCTCTGAGAAGAGTCCAGCTCCATCTTCATTTAAACTCCCCCCACACCTTTGAGTAGTTTTAGAGAGCAATTAGATCCCAGCCTTAGACTTCTCCAGGCTAAACAAACCCCATTCCCTCAGCAGCTCCTCACATGCCACGTGCTCCAGCCCCTGATGATCTTGGTGGACCTCCACTAATCTCACTCCTCCTAGCAATGAGCCTGTGCATACCAGCTGGGGACCAGACTCAGTCAATGAGCTGTAGGTAATAGGGAAGGGGGATGGACTCTCAACCACTGTGTCCAAAACAAAAACAATAGCCAAAAAAAGAGAGGAACAAGACCTGAGGATTGCAACAGAAGAGCTGGATTAAAGGAGCATTTGTATGTAGGATCAGTCATGAATCGAGGTACTTTGTGCAATGAGGATATTCACAGTAAATAAGACACAGCAAGGGCAGTCCCAGAAAAGTCATCTGGGATCTGAAAGAGTAAAAGGGCCAGCTTGGAAACAAGAACCAGAATTTGGAGGTAGTTTTGTACCTCACAGGCACATAAGCCCCTTAGCAGTTGGACCTCACACCAAGGAGATTCAGGAAGTGGAAACTTTTAAAATATAACCTTGGAGAAATGTAATGACTGTCCCGTGGAGAAGGCTCATGTGACACGGGATATTAAGTATAAGGAGAAGAAACCAAGATTTGAGGGAAAGTGCCTTTAGGAAAGAAGACTACTTTCTCCAGCACTCAGAGGTGAGTGAGAAGAGACTGGGAAGAGCATGGGCAAAGGACACAGAGGAGTGGATGAAGCTGGGTACCAGCCAGGGAATGAGATTAGCCATGAATACTCAATTGTGCAGAAATCTGGCTTACCAAACACCACCCCTTAAACCAAGGACAGCTGACAGCAACGGCAAAGAGGAAGCCAGAAGCTGTCAGTCTCCAGAAGGTCATCTTAGCTGGAGTTCAGCATGAGGAGGTCTGGCATGTCTCTCCCCTTTACCAGCTCCCCATAAAGCCCCCAGTTCACCTCCCTACTGAGACTCCTAGCTGTGATGGTGGAAAAACCCACAACCCTGATGCCCACTCTGACTGAACATCACCATGAAAGGACTGTTTCTCTGGACCACAACATAGAGCTTCATCAAGGCTTAGGCCCTGAATGAAGACCTGCTGCAGGATCTGAGCACAGCAGAGCTTTGTGTCTCGCCAGTGTGGCCATCCGGGGACCAGCAGTTGCTTGTCACCCTGCCCCGGTCACCATGGTGGTACAGAGCTGAGCCCTGGAAGACCTTGCTAAAGGTCTTGTGCCTGCTTTCTGCTAGGGAATGGGGCAACCTGGGCAAGCCTGCAGATTGTACTAAAGGTTACTGACTAGACAGAGACCACAGGCAGCTCAGGAAGTCCCTTGAGGTGAGACCAGGTGGGGACTGGAAGAGTATTTGTGGGAAGTATTGGGTACACTCCCCTATTCTTATATTCCTCCCGTGGCATCTAATTATAGTCATCATTGGAGGTAATGACCTGGAGTAGCATAGCCACTCTTTCATTCTGAAGGTGGTGGTCGGTAACATGCACCTGGGACCTGCTGTTACCTCCTCCCCCTCCTAGTGAGATCCCTAAAACTGGGGTCACTGCCCCTGTTGAGCAGCAACAGCCCTGCTCGCACATAGCTGGGACAGCCGGCTTTGAAAGAACATGGATTTGGGGCTCTGCCCAGCACTGAGTCAGCAGGACAAGCCAGGCTTGAGTCACCTTCCCGGAGAAGGAGGAGCGAAGCCACCAGTGTGTCATGGCCTGCCACATACCACAGGCATTTCCAGGTGCAGAAGGCACCTGAGTCCTCAGGACTCCCAGCTGCAGAGCTACTATTGGGGCATCTAAAGAGGGAAGAGCAAGAGAGTGCCTGGCGTGGGGCAAGTGGGGAACGGGAAGGGAACAGGGGAACTGAGAAGACTCTCCGCAATGCTTGGTCCATCAGAGCAGATGGCCCATGTCTGGCAAAGCTCATTTAAGTACCTGCCCACTGAGAAGACGGTTGTCTCTCCAGGATGCATCCTGCCTTTGCCATCCTTGGACCGTCCTTGCCGATGCAGCGGGTGCCTCTTCCTCTTGCTGCAGTGGATGCAGGGGGCCTGCGTGGAGCCCAGATGCACTGTGTGGTGATGTGGTGGGCCCCCGTCCTGGCTGTTACGGTGAGGACAAAGGCTGCAATAGGAGAAGGACATGACAGGTCGTGTTATCTGGAGGAGTCTTCCCAAACTTGGTGCAGCCTCACTGCGGCAAGCCCTGAGAAGCAGCAGCTCTGGAGGGGACCTCCTGTGAGGACTGGAATGAGAAGTGATATTACACTTGACAGTGGGTGAAGCACTCATCGCAGCCCTCGGGGGAGCAGGACTTCTTGTTGGGAAGATGCTTTATAACAAGCTGGAAAGGGGCTAGCTGCAAGAGTCTGCAGACTAAGGTGATACCCAAAGGCTGCTTCTCCCTTACTCTGCAAGAGCCACAAGCTGGTATAGGCTTCCCTCACCTGGGCACTGGCACTGGGATGTCCCCTTCATTGTCCCCCAGCATCTCCTTGAGGGCCTCCGCATTTGCTGAAGAGAGAGGAAAAAGGGAATGTGTCAGCCAAAGCAGTGAGCAAGTCTCCAGGCCAGCCCTAGGAAATGCTCACCTTCATTTTGGATTATGCATCTCACAATCTTCTCCACAGTGTCCTCATTCAGCTCCTCCTCTTCATCTGAAAGGAGAAAATGTGACACTGAGTGCTGGGATTCGGACACTCAGCTCACCAGTCCCTCCCAGGAGCAGCCACATCAACAGAGAGGTCAGAGAAGCCTTGTGTCCCCCATCATGCCGGGAAGCCCCTGGGGAACACCAGATCCCTCACCCTGGAAAATAAATGGCTAAAACAGCAGCCATGTGTGCAGGGAGAGGGGGGTTGTGTTGCTCCTTCAGAACTGGGGAACATCACGTGAAACGAGTGGGAAGCAGGTTAAAAACAAGTTGAAAGAGAAGGCTCCTCGTGGGGACAGTCCAGCCCTGGAGCCCCTGGGTGCAGGATGCTGCAGGTGCTATAAGTCTCCAAGGGTAAACGGGACAAGTTCACAGAAAAGAAACCTGGGGGCCTGTTAAATATGGAGAAAACCATCTCTGATGGAGAAAGCCCCAGAGCTACACACTGTTAGAAGCTTAAAAGTCTGCTGGGGAAACTTGGCTCGGTGTCTGCTCCATCGTAGTATTCATCCCCAGCATTCATCACAACCTGCATCTGGCCACTGTTGGAGGCAAGAGGCTTGGCTGGCTGGACCTTCAGCCCAGTCTGCAGTGTTGTATGTTCCTGTGAGCAGGTCAGAGTTGTGGCCTGGTAGGCAGTTGCCTCAAAGAGCATGGTCAAGGGCTGCCACTGCACTCCTGGAAGGCCACAGAGATGTTCCCTGGGCTGTGGCAACTCCAGCAGGCAAAGACAATCCCGGAAGGTTCAGACACTGTCTCCATGTCATGTGCGGCCAAGTCACTGAATCCAAGGACTCCTGGAAGCTCCCACTGCATCTGTGGGCAAGCTGAGGGAGCCGTGTTTCCCTCCCATGCATGAGAAGCAACAGTGGGAGGTGCTGACCCTCCTGAGCGCTGCTGATGGCATAGGGAAGCCAGAGGAGTTATGTAGCACCGTTTGGCTGTTTTCAGGCAAGGAAGCAGCCGGAGGAACGTGTCTTCTCCATTTCAGCAGAGACTCATGAAAACACTAAATGACAGAGCTTGCTTGGACTGAGCTCTGGCTTGCACCCACGCTCAATGCTGCAGTGACTTCCCAATCCTACTACCCAAGAGCCACCTACAATGGCCTGAAGCAATGGAAAAACCCCTAAAGGTCCCCTTCCAGCATGGGGCAGAGATCCCAAGGAAACACCCCTATTCCCCTGGCCTGCATGAGTACAACAGGGACAAGAAGAGCACGTAACTGATAGCAAACACCATGCTGGCCCCATGCCGGACCTCCTAAAGCCAAAGGGGCAGAGGGACATCTCATGCCCTGGCTGGGGATGCTTTCCTTGTAGGCAACATGGATTATACTTCAGGTGCTGGGGATTCAGCAGGTCCTGGCTGTTGATCAAAATTATCTTTTGATGATAACACCACTTTGGGAAGGGCCAGATGCTGGCTCCCACCTCCCTGGCACCACCAGCCTTCGCCAGCCTGCAGAGCCGGCAGATCAGAGGGCTCTCCAAGCCGCACACTCTAGATCCCTGGGGAACACCGTGCTGCTTTCGCCGCCCCATCCCTTTTTTCCAACCCAGTGGCACGTGATGGGTAACCCTCCCATCCTCAGCCCACATCGCAGAAGCGTGTTTAAGGAGCATCGGTCCATGCCGGTGAAAAGCAGTGCCCTAGCCCCCACTGAGCCCCCATCACCCCAGCACTCACTGGCCTGGAGCTCCGCCAGCGCATCTTTGTTATCTGGGTCAAGCTCATCCCGGAAAGTCCGGCACCGGTAACCCTTCTTCTTCAGGACATGGCAGATTAGGAAACCCACCAGCCCCATGATGAAGAAGATGAGGACGAGGAGGAAGACCATAGACAGGCTGTGCTGGGGGTCTGCCTCCCCATTGTCGGTGCTGTTCTGGTCTGACATGCGGATCTAGGAGAAGGGGGAAGGTGGATCAGAGACCCTGGTGCTCACCCCCCTCCAGGCTCTCCGTGCCCATCCTCCTCCTCCTCCTCCTGTCCGCCTTGGGCAAAAGCCAGCTCCTGGCTTGGGGTGGGCTGCCAAGGGCTCATCTCTCTCACCACCAGGTCCATCGAGGCAGGGGACCCGCGGAGGAGAAGGCAGGCTGGAGGCGGCTCGGCACGGTCTCCCAAGGACACCGCCGCCCAACACGCACCCGGCAAGAGGCATCCCAAGGGCATCGGTGGCAGCATCCCCGCAGGCCCGCCCGGCCCCGGGCTGCGGCGCTCCCCCGTCCCTTGCAGGCGGCTTCCCAAGGGCACCGGTCCCCTGGCCTCCCCCGGGCTCTGCAGAGGGCGGCATCGCCCCGCTCACCCTTGCGGGGGGATGAGCATCCTCACCGCGCCGTGCCAGCCCGATCCCCCCGCATCCCTCGCTACTCACGGCCGAGGGCCTTCGCCGGCAAAGGCAAAGGCACGGCAGGCAGGGAGCCGCGGCAGCCGGGCTGGCGGAGGGCCGAGCCGGCCGGCAGCTCCCGCATCGTCCGCCCGCAGAACCGAGCTCACTCCCTCCGCCCCGGCTCCCCTGGGCTTTCCCGTCTCCCTTCCCGGGGGCTCAGCGCTTGACCGGCTGCTCTCCGGCTCTGCTTCCCGGCGCAGGCAGGGTCTCCCCCAGCCGGCCCCCGTCCCCGCTGCAGCGGTACCTGGGCCTGCGGTCCTCCGCAGCGCTCTCCTCTTCACCTTCACCTGCCTCCTAGCAACCCCGCATCCCTGCAGCTGGGGACCACGGCGAGCATCCTCTGGCCCCCCGGCTCCCGGCTGCCTTCCTTCCTCGGGAAGGAACCAAGCTGCTTCTGGCTGCCGCGGCAGCCTGCCACTGTCTGCCAGCAAGAGCACCTGCCTGTCCCAACCCCAGAAAAATCTCTCCAAAGCGGTTTCAGTGGATGAAGGTGCAGAGAGAAGCTCAGGTGCAGAGAGAAGCTCAGGGAAGCACCGGCAGCTGCAGCAGGGAGCAAGCAGGAGTGCCGCTCAGGGAAGTCGGTGCTGGCAAGCTGCTGCCTGCCCCGGAGTGAATAACCTCGCCTGAATGCAAGCCAGCCCCTATTTCCCCTGTCACCCTCCTTTCCGAAGTTCTTGGCGATTTTTAGAGCACTGAGCCATGGCAATGGGAGGACAGAGGTGTGGAAGTGGGTCTCAGCAAGACCAGGACCGTTCCCACACCAGCGTGTGCAGAGAGACAGGGGTGCAGACACCTGCACCATGATCACAGCACCAAGGAGATGGTGAAAAAGGAGCCCCAGGAGACCCCGCAGCCCAACACCCTGTGCCAGGCCAACTGCCTCTCCCTCCTGGCTAAAAAAGGGATGGATAAGCCATTCAAAATCTCCAGCCATGGCAGTCCTGTGACCTCCTTCTCCATCTCCACCACATTATCCTCCCTCTGGGAGGCTTCACCCAACGCTCCTTTGCTACTGCAAATTAGGCTTGCTCCTCTCAGTCTTTCACCCAGTGGCCAGTCCTCCATCCAGGTCTTGAAAAGCACAGGCAACCCTTGAAATCCCTCCCACCCCATCTCTACTAACTAAGTGTCTATAAATACTCATTTGTGGCAATTATCCCACCCCACTCCATGTTGCCGTGAGGCAACCTGCAACTCCTCCAGGCTTTCAACTAAGTGATGATGAGGGCTCCTGCCCCTCTCTGCAAGTGACCAAGAGTCAACTCTCAGGAGCCCAGGAGCCTCCTCCATCACCGTGACTTCAGGAGGTCACCGCATCACAGGTGCCACCCATCTGTCTGCTCTCCTGACAGGGAGACAGGCCCTAAAATGGATTGACTATGGCAAGAAAAGACCATGGGCAGCAAGACTTACTGCTCCTGCCATGCATTCCTAGGGCTGCAGGAGAGCAGAGGTCTCCTAATGCTGGACCAACAAGCTGCAACATCATGCGAGTCTCAGCTGATCAAGACCTTAAAAGCAGTTTACTCCTTGCCCTTGTTTCTTTTAAAAGGGGGACCTCGCAGGTCTGGGTTCCTGCGGAGCCCCAAGGGGATGCAGTCGTGGTGAGCTTATTCCCATTTTCCTCATGCCCACGCGCACTGTCCTGCACAGTAAATTGCTCTTTCTCTTCCCGGGCGTTCCCACCCACCCAACACATTGCTGCACCCTACCCTGCCTTCCACCCTTCAGCCTTGCCAGGCAAAATGAGCCGAAGTTGCTCAGCCCTCCCTGCTTCGAGGGAAGATTCGGATTTTCCCATGGCCTCTGGTGTTTCTCACATTCCAAGCATTTCCACAACCCGGGGAGCACAGGATGGGGAGAGGGAGGACGGCGCAGCAGCCCGCCTGGGGACAAATCCTGGCCTTGTGTGGGGTGAACTGGGATGAGGAGAGGGCTCCGCTACCGTCAAGATGCTCCCGTCCAGCTCCACAGCTGGGTTGTCCCAGCTGATCACATTTCTCCTCCCAATGCTCCCCCCAGGCATTGCGTGCCCCCAGTCTCCATCCTGCTTCCACCACCCTGGCCTCAGCATCCCTCCAGGCTGCTCCATCCTCATGCTGCTGCGGGACCCTGTTAGCACTTTTATGGCCAGACCATGAGCCTTGTCCCACGCAGTGCCTCACAGGTGACCTGAGAAAGACACCACAACTCCTCTCTGCCCCAAGACCAGCCAGCATAGCAGGCATGAATCCACGCAACCAAGCTCTCCCTCCCAAACCGGCTGGCCTTGTCCATCCCAGCCAGTGGGGACAGTCCCTGCGTGAGGTGAAGCCCCACACCATGCCGGGGAGGTGTGAACACGGCTGTGGGCTAGATGCTCGTGGCATGTCCAGAGGCTGGACGCTGCATCCTCTGTCCCCTTCTGCCCCCATCCCAGCTCCTGTCCCCATCCTGTGCAACCCCACCAGCCAAGGCACTGCAAGCTGAGACACAACTCCAATCCAGCCACAGCTCTGGGACAGGCAGCTGCCCACTTGCTGCCTGCCTGCTCCACTCACCACCACCATCCTCCTGCCCTTCCTCTTCAGGTCACCCACTCAGTGTTCCCTGGTGGGTGCAGGTGTGAATCCTGGAGGGACCCCTGGAGGCTTCGGTGCCTCTCATGACATTGCCTAGAAGCCCTTAAATTTTAAGGTGTTGGGCCAAGAGGTGGCTGGGGAGGGAGGGGACAAAGCAACTGAGCAGAGGGTGGAGGGACAGCACTGTCCCCCCTTGCCCTGTTCTGCAGCTGGCTCCAGTCCTAGCGTATCACCACGTTACCTCGTCTGCTCTCTTTCCCGTTCCTCCTCCGCAGCCATTACAACAGACATCACCCCGCAAACAATGTGCACGCACCCGTTCTGGGGATCATCCACCCTGGCCCCGCTGGTTGTCCACGTGGCAGCTAAACGGGCCAGATTGCCCGACTCCGGCAATCCCGTGTGCAGGATCCTCCTGGGGTCTCCACTATGATGCTCAGCCCAAAAATTGCCATCATCTCTGCAAAAATGCTATATCCCATCGTGTCAAACATCTTCCTGAATCTTAAGCTCTTATTTAAGTTTTTCAAACATCCCCAGCAAGCTAATGGCCTTTAAACCACAGTGTGTTTTTGCTCTCTGAGCACAAATAGCATCTAAAAATATCCCTCTCTGATTCTTTCTTTGCATCGCTCCAAGACCTGTGAAGATGCTGACCAGCGACCAGCTTCCAGAGAGCAAGCTCAGCCAGCAAAGCGAATCCCACTGGGGGCAGGGACGCATTTCTCCTCTCCTTGCCCCTCTCCCCCAGCCAGGCAGCTCAGCCGTGCCGCTCAGGCAGCTTGGTGGCCCCAGCCATACACTATCTGGTGTTAGCACCTTGCGGAGCAGCGACCAGGTGATTGTCATGCTGAGTGAGCAGCCCCCACCAAGACATCAGCATGCTCCACAAGTTTGCTGCTACACCCTTGTTGTTCAGCCCATTTAAAGTCTATTTATTGGGTGCTGGGCTCAGTGCTCACTGTGCCAGGGATCACAGCTCTGAGCGTCCCTGACCACAGCTGTGCCCTGTGGGGTCACAGCCAGAGGGTCCCAGCATCCCCTGGAGCATCCTTGCTCCATGCTTGGGAGCCGCCATCCTAAAGTGAAACACGCACGAGGAGCAGCACGGAGGGAGCAGCATCCCCGCAGTAAGTGGCAGAGCCAGCCCAAAGCATCATTTAATAATCCCACTATTTAATCACACCTTGACACTAGTTCTCTCACCTGCTTGTGGCCAGCACAGCACCCAAAATCCCATGCCATCCCACCATCGCCTTGCTGCCCCACCAGCCTCACTCCACGCACTCCGGGCAATGCACGCGTGAAGCTCCCTTTGCTGCACGCCAAGGGGTTTCCCTCCCTTATATTTATTACCCAGCATCAAAATCCTGTTGCCGAGAAGCCAGGGAACATCCCAGTGCCGACCTGCCATGGTCTCCATCCTCAGCTGGCTCTTGGCATGCCCCTTGGGGGTCCTTGCCCTTTGCCTACTCCTCTTTATTGCGGGTGGTTTAAGCAGCCTGCCTCCAGTGCAGCATCCTTCTTCCCCAACCTCCTGCCCGCGGGAAGCAATCGGGCAGGAGACCAGCAGGACCAGGTCCTCACCTAGCACTGATTTCAGCTAATTTGTTGTCCGAGCCTTTGGGCAAGACTACCCTGCTCCTTTCATCCTTTCTTCTTTCCAGCCCACAGGGAACAGATTCTGCCAGTGTCACCTGTGGCACAACCCCGTCCCCATCCCTCACCAGCTCTGTGTGAGGCTCAGGGTTTTTCCCCCGTTCTCCATGGCTGCTTTTTTATACAAGGCAATTTTCTGCCCGGCTTTTGTTCTCTGCCTGCCTGGCAGTGCCTCCCTGTCCCCGCTCCCTGCCAACCCCGGCGGGTTGGTTTTGGAGGCTGCCAGAGGTCGGGAGAACCTGCACCCTGGCGGGGTGGGACCTGGGAGGGCTGCTTGGCCAGGTGACAGTCGGTGGTGGTGGTCCCTGTCCCTCACAGCTGGGGGGGCTGCTTCCAGGGAGGGGACGAGTCCCAGCAAGGTGTGGATGCCACACGGGGACCCCGCTGCCCCATCCCCTGTGCCCTCGGCAGGTGGGCTGTGGTGGCTGGGGGGTGACTGGGGTGATTGGGGGTCAAGTGGGGGTAACTGGTGAGCAGCTGGGGATGACTGGGGAGCAGCTGTAGAGTTACAGGAGAGAATCCAGTGGGCAACTGGAAGTAACTGGGAGTAACTGGAGGCAGCTGGGGGTGACTGAGGGCAGCTGGGGCTGATTGGGAGACAAGTGGGGGTAACTGGTGAGCGGGTGGGGGTGCCTGAGCAGCTGTAGGGCTACAGAAGAGAATCCAGTGGGCAACTGGGATCAGCTGGGAGTAACTAGGTTTACCTGGGAGTAACTGGGGGCAGCTGGGGGAAAGCCGGGGGTGCCTGGGGGTAGGTGAGGGGCAGCGAGGGGTGACTGGGGGCAGCTGAGGGTGATTGGGGAGCAGATGTAGGGTTATGGGAGAAAATCCAGTGGACAACTGGGAGCAGCTGGGAGTAACTGGTGGGAGTAACTGGGGGCAGCTGGGGGTGACTGGTGGGCAGCTGGAGGTAGTTGGGAGGCAGAAAGGGGTGACTGGGGTGCGGCTCGAGGTAACTGGAGGCAGCTGGGGGTGACCGGGGGCAGCTGGCGGTGCTGGGGCAGGCGGTAGGACCGCGGGGGCGCCGCAGAGGCGATCGCCCCGCCCTCGGCCACGCCCCCCGGCGCCGTCCGTCGCTCGCTGTCGGCGGCTCCGCGCAGGTGTGGGCTCGCGGCGCGGTCGCGGCGTGATGACGTAAGCGGGAGCGCGAGGCGGCGGGTCCCGGCTTCTCCGCCATGGCGAAGACCGTGGCCTATTTCTACGATCCGGACGTGGGCAACTTCCACTACGGTGCGGGCTGGGGCGGGCGGCGGGGCTGGAGGAGAACTGGGGCGGTGGCGGAGGGGCCGGTCCCGGCTCGGGGCGGGGGGACGGCCCAGCCCGGCCCTCGCTTGCCGGGGCGGCCTGGGGACGGTCCCCTCACCGCGTCCTGGGGCCGAGCGGCCCTGGTGGGGGGTGGCTTGGTGGGCCTCGTCACGGTCTTGCGCTGGGCCCGCCCCCGGCGGGGGGCGGCGGGAGGCTGGTGTCTCCTCTCGGTGACTCCCCGTGTCGTTTGCCTTCCAGGAGCGGGGCACCCCATGAAGCCACATCGCCTGGCGCTGACCCACAGCCTGGTCCTGCACTACGGGCTTTACAAGAAGATGATCGTAAGTGGGGCTTCTCCTGGGGTCTAACGGGGTTTCCGCCCCCCAGGCGACAGGGGAAGAAGGGGCTGCGGCAGGTGGCTTTGGGCAGGCAGCTGCCAGAATGGGTGTTTTCGGCTTCGGCATGTGTGAAAGGTGCTAGAGATCTGTGCGCTGTCCTGCTGACTTCAGTTGTGGCCTCCATGTTAAGGCTTGGTCCATGTTAGTAGGTTCTTCACAGCTTTTTTGTGTCTCTGCCTCTCCTTCAGCTCCAGTTTTGGTACAGCAGGTAACAGAGTTGTTGCAGACAAGGCTTTAAGCAGTCTTGGGCATTTTCATCAGCTTGAGCCCCCACCATACCACCCAGAGCTGATTTGAAAGGCACCATTGTTGGTTGTCAGTGTCTTGTTCAAACTTGTACATAAAGTGCTATGCCTGGAGCTGCAGCAGTGCTACTGGGGACCATACATGAAATTTCTGTGTCTGTAGCCCTTTCTATGAAGGACCCAGTGACCACTGTGGACCATGTGATTGTAGAATAGTAAAGCTGAAAAAAAAAACCCCTCAAGAGGCTTCCTAATTCACCTTGGTGCCTTAACGGGGTTCACTAATCCCATCTCATACCTGATAAATGGTTGTCCAACCTGCTCTTCGAAGTCTTTGTTGCCCAGCCAGCTCAGACAACTTAGTCCAGTGCACTCCGGTTGTTACTGTTAGAAAGATTTTTCTCTTCCTGATATCTAGCCTGTGTAAACCTCATAAAACATGATCAGCATGTAGCGATAATCAAAAAGAAAACTTAAATTTTCATCTTTCAAGAAACAAACTAGTTTTGGGATGATGATATCACTACGAACGTGTGGTACCTGTCTTGTGAGGTATTCTATTTAACTTCGTGCAAACGGCATTGAACTGTGCTCCTTTCCTTAGAATCCCTGTTCACTTTTCTGCCTGTTCTTGCAGCACAGAGCAAATGAAAAGCTCTTAGGAGTACAGGGCATGTAACTTAATGCCTCACGATGCAAGATCAAGGCAGGAGTGCTAAAAGTCTTCTACTGTTCTGCCCCTTTTGACATGGCTTCTGCCCCCCTTTTGATGCATAGAACATGCCACTTGCAGCTGCTGATCGTTTTGGGGCAACTTGTTTTGTCTCCTGTTGGCTTATTCTCGCTTTTGGTGCAGCGGGATTACTTCTAAGCTGTTTTGAACCGTTGAGCAACTTAATTCCTGGGCTGACTGGTGTGGTTCCAAGTTGTGCTATCTGATCCAGGGGCCGGGTGTAGCTGCTGCCTATTGTCTCCACAGCCTGTGATCTGTTTGATGTGCCCTGGGGAAAGGCCGCTACCCAGAATGTTATTCTAAATATTGTAGGCTACAGCTCCAGGCATTTCTGGTTTTATGTACATATATATGTGTATTTATATATATGTATATATAGGGACATCCATGCATTTACGGTGTCTTTTCATGGGAATTACCTTGTTAAAAGAGGTGAAGAGCGCTTCTGTCACAGTCATTGTTGTGCATCACTAGTAAACAGGGAGGGGAGGTGAAAAATGGGTACAAAACTGTGAGCTTTGCTGTGACTTTTCCCCATCCTTCCTCTTTGTGCTTGTGCATCCCATGTGCGTTCCTCACCCTTCTGCAATCGGGCTCTGCTCCATGTGACGCTCTGCAAACCAGCCACTTCCCCTGTTACTCATGAGCCTGAACTGGATGACCCCACAGGTTACTCAAAGGCGTGTGCTCTCAAAATGATTATAGAACTCAATTGTAGATTGTTGCTTGCAGTTGTAGATGATTGCAAGTAACTGGTAATAGACTCGGGCTTATTTTGAGGCTGTGGAGAAGAAAGCGTGGTCAACTTGTCTCAGTGATGCGTTTTCACATCTGCAGCATGCTTTACGGATAAATCATGAGCTGCTATGAAAATACAGTGATCGTGCAGAGCTGTCAGGCAGAAACGTGCAAATTCTAGTCCCTCTCCAGCTAGGCCAGGCACTTCTCCAGACTATGATTAGCTTCCCAGGTTCCTTCATCCCCACCATGAGACGTTAAGCAAAACCAACTTTGACTGCACCCTCAAAGACCTGACTAAATACTTAGTTGTTGTGATACCAAAAAAAGCCTGTCCTTAAAGGTCACTTCTGAAGCACTTGAAAATCAGGCAATGTTAAAATCAAAGTTGTATCACTGTGAGCACAAGAGAGCAGGATTAGACCAGTGGTTTTTGTTCTGGCATGTTCACAGTGTCTTCTCCACTATATGGGCGGGACAAAGTGCAAAATTCTTGCAAGCCTGATAGCAGTACAGTTTTCCTGCTTTTTATTTTTTAGGGGCAAAGTCTGAACAGCCAAACCAATACAAGTGGGGCAGAGGGAAAAGCTAGATCTCGGCTGCTTTGTACCTGCCCGTCCATGCTGCACAGCTTTGTCATTATCTCTAGCACTGTACAAGTGCCTGGCATTTGTCATGGGCTCAAGTTCAAGCTCTTCCACTGCCAGCATATATGTTTCTGTGGTGAGAGACTTATGGATTGAGTGAAAGCAAGTAGAAAAGAAGCTGTCCCAAAACTAAAGCACAATATCAGTTTTTAAAGGAAGGTGCTAAAAAGGACCAGTGGAACAGTTCCTTGATGCAATATATAAAATTAATTTGGTATGTTTAAACGTTAGAAAAGCTTCCCTGTGTAATTAATATAATTCCCTAGTAAAATCACATCCAGCCACGGTGACCTGCTGTTGTGCTCACAGGGGGATGCAGCTGGAGTACACTCAGGGCATATGGAATCTTTGCAGAATTTATCTTTCAAATGTTTACTGTAAATATATGAACATCTATGAATAACTTCCCTAGGGTTGGGATTTTTCTTGCAGAAACAGCAAAAAGCATATTCTGACATAACACTTTTAAATGTCAAATCCATGTCTGAATGGGGCAGTAGACAGAGCTGTACACTTCGCCATATTTTTGGTCTTGAAACCCTTTTTTGGGGGTTATATCTTCCACAAGATGCCATCATGAAGCTGAAAACCACAGAGGAAACTTCATCCTGAACAGTCAGTGACTGGCAAAGTTAGCAGCAAATAAAAGCGGGGATTATGGTCAGTTGTGACTATAAAAGGTCCTGTTAACTTTATGTTGTGGTTACATCATTATCCTCCCTCTCTGTCTCCTCCAAATAAAAGGCCGCTATCCTATCAAGCTGGGTTCGCCTCTTCGCACCTTTCCCAGCTTATCTGTGGCTGCAGTGCACAAGAACATGGTGAACCAAGGCTCAGCATTGCCGAAAGAGGGAGGGTTGTCCTGCTGCTCACCTTCTCTGCTCCTCTACTGCATCTTCCCGCTGCCTTTCTTGTGCTACATCTGGAAGCTGTTGGATCCCTGCGTGAACTGATGCAACTCAATAACTCGGCAAAGCCAGGAGAGTTTTCTATGGAGTTAGAAAAACAAGGCAGCGAACAGAGGGGGCTGAGTGCCAGATCTTGCTTAGGAAGGTGGGTGGGATTGCTGGGAGCAGGGTGAAAGGTGAAAGGCAGGTTTCTCGTTCTGCCAGCAGCTGAGTGAGTCCTGAAGCTTTTGGTCTTCTTTTTCACATGTCCCTACTTTTTGTTGTCCAAGAGACAACAAAAGCCTCTGAATATCCTGTGAGAGTTATTTCTTCTCCATGAGGACTCTTTAGCATTGGTTTTGGTCTTGTTTGATTTAATCAGCCGTCTGGATTCCTGGGAGGTACCTATGCAGAGCCCTCATGGGGAATAGGTCTTGCCTTCACCCTTAGCAGCTGCACTAATGGCTCATGCTTGTGAGCTGCCTCATCCTCCTTGTTGGAGTTGTCAGAGGCAGCAGCCTCTGACAAACACCAAACCCCATCTATCCATACCACATACAGATCAATTGAGGAAAGGAGACATGTTTGTTAGGGTATATTGTGTCTCTGAAAATTAACATGTTTCCTGCTTAGCCCAGGAAAGAGGCGTGTTGGTGCAGTTGCCCTGATAAATTTTCCCTTTGGAGACAAGCTCGTGCATCTTACTATTTTTTTCATGTGTTCCACTCTTTCTATAAAGTGCATGCTTTAATTAAGAGAAGTTGGGAAACACAAAAAAGATCTCTTATTGATTTCAGTACAACTTTAATTTCCTCTCGCCAGGTATGTGGTGTTAATTTTTAACTTCCTGTATATTGATGTATGTGCATTAGGTGCCAAACTGGCAAGCCTATATTGTCACAAGATCTTTAATTGGAATCCATTGAGTTCCCTGACCATTTTTCTCCAGCTTTCCAAAGGAAACAAAGCTTATGCAACTCTTCCGTCTACCTGTGAGCTTTCTCCAAATAACTTTTCAACCTATCAGCCCATTGCAGGCAAATCTGCAGAGGGACTGAAACCACCCCTATATCAAGGTCTTAAAATTATATGAAAGCTGGTGACTGATAAGGGAGTAGTGCCCCCCAGTGAAGAAAAAGCTGTAGTTTGAACTCAGCTGTTTTATTCTGCTGGCTTGCCAAAGGAGGGGGGGGGGGGTGTGCAGTGGGGGAAGGAGGGCTGCAGAGTATGTGGCAAGAGCTGCAGTTGTTATGAGAGGCAGGAGATGTGTTTATGGCTGAAAGAGAAAAATCAGTAGGAAAGCAGGCTTCATGGAGCAACTTGTTGAATTTAAATGAACACGAATGTCAGGAAGCCAATGTATTGGAACATTTTTTTGATATACCTCATACAGGTCATTTGTCAATTAGCCTGAGATTCCTTACAGCCAAAGTAAACGCGAGTTTGTATGGGAAGTAAGTCTTGCCTTTCTCTCTTGAAGGTTTTCAAACCGTACCAGGCATCCCAGCATGACATGTGCCGATTCCACTCCGAGGACTACATAGACTTCCTGCAGAGAGTGAGTCCCAACAACATGCAGGGATTCACCAAGAGCCTCAACGCCTTCAACGTGGGCGATGACTGGTGAGTGCTCTGTGCTGCCTGTGAACCCACAGTTGGAAAGGATGATCCTGCATTGCTCATGTCCAGAGAGCTCTTTTAGAATGTCCCATTTCTTATTTGCTTTTAACCAGAATAAGGTGCGTGTCCCTCCTGTGTATATTACTGGAACCTCCTTGATTCTTTTCCCTTCCCTTTAGACCTTGCAGTCCTCCTTTTTAGATCTGTATTTAGGCTGTAAGCTTGTTGGATTAGAGACTGTATCTCTACTTGTTCTTGCAGAGCCTCCAGTTCTTCTTGAACATGCTAACTTTTTTTAAATAATTGCCCGCCATTTTAGCTACCTTAATATGTGTATGTTAAATTAAAGACAACTTTGAGAGCCTGATTTTCAGGTAGAACTGAGGAGATACTCATGCTTCTGTACAAAACTACGTGAGATCTTGTTTAGAATGTTCAATTCCAGTCTTTAATGCTCATGAGAGATGAAACTTGAAAGAAATATGTGGAAGGGCTCTATGGGTGACTGAGGAAATAGCAATATGCCTTGTCTGGTTGAGGATTATAGGGGCTGTCAGAGAGTAAGATTGTTCTAATATATTTTGTGAAGGGGAAAGCTGTAAGTACTAGCATGGGAGGAGTTATGTTAGCTAGAGAACAGTGTTATCCCAAGAAGATACTAGTATAGCTTAGTTTTTAATATTTAGGCTGAGAATCAGAAGACTGTTCTGTAACCTTGCTGCTCTGATGATCAGAAACCATCATCTTATCAGAAATGAAAGGGGAAATAAAGCCCCACAGTCTTTAAGCCATTGCTTGTCCATGTATGTAATTTGTGATGTGATGCCAGCAAGCTGGTGACACAGGGGCTCCACATCCTGTGTTTCTGTACTCTCCTGGTGCCTGGGCTGGCTCTGCGTGGTGGGATGGATCAGACCTCAGCACTGTCTTAAAAGCAGCGTTCATCTCCGGTTGCAGTGTACTGCACACTGGGCTGTGTACTTGGAAGCAGAGGGGGGGCAGGATCTTCCAGGTACAGCGAGGGGGAGATAGTGCAGGAGCAGACCAGTCCTCCCCTCTCCTGATGCAGTGTCTCACATCATGTCCTAGCTCTGGGCACACGTCAGCAGGGCTGCAGGACAGACACCAACACACATTGTGAGCAGGGGGGAGCCTTTTCAGGACTAGCTTGGAAGCTTTGGTAATCATTATCAAATTCATTGAGTTTCCCATTGTGTTTGCAGCCAGATTGCTCGCTTGCTGGTACTCAGTGTGCTATAAGCAGGGTCAGAGTGATCCCAAATTAACTCTGTAACAGAGAATGAGTTTTGATCTTGCTCAGGTAATGTCCCTGGACAATTTTATTCCTGGCTTTGCTCTGGAGAAAGGGGGAGGAATGAGAAGTTGTTCTGTGTTTGAGTCATGGCTTCTTTTTTAGCCCAGTATTTCCAGGCCTCTTCGAATTTTGCTCTCGCTATACTGGGGCCTCACTGCAGGGAGCAACACAGCTGAACAACAAGGTAACTGAGCTGATGTGCTTATCTTTTTGAAACGCAGGCATAAGCCAACTGATTTTCAGTTTAAGGAGAACCTCATGGATGTATTTTGTAAAACAACATAGCAAGCACTGCTGTGTTGCAGTGTAAATACCTGGTGTTGTAGGACTGTTAAGCTTGAGACCATTCCTGTACTGTCAGAGGCAACCATTTAGTAGATGCTTAATCCAGAGGGAGTCACAGGACACTAACGCTGCATGTACTAAAATCTCAAAGTACTCTCAGCGCTGTAGAACAAACCTGGATTCTTTAATGAAACCAGCTGCTGGGAAACCTCAAGACTGCTGCTAGGTCTCCACTGTGGAAATGTACTAAATGAGATCATAGAATCGTAGAATACTTTGGATTGGAAGGGACATTTACAGGTCATCTAGTCCAACCCCCCTGCAAGAGCAGGGACATCTTTAACTAGATCAGGTTGCTCAGAGCCCCATCCAACCTGACCTTGAATGTTTCCAGCAATGGGGCCTCCACTACCTCTCTGGGCAACCTGTTCCAGTACCTCACCACCCTCACTGTAAAAAATTTCTTTCTTAAATCCAGTCTAAATCTGCCCTCCCTTAGTTTAAAACCATTGCTCCTTGAGATCCTGCAGAAGGTCTGAAGAAGAGGGTCCCTTGGGAGGGTATCAAAAAAAGCTACAGAGGTCTGAGTCTTTTAGAGACCTGAGAAAGGTCTAATGAGCGTGAAGAACAAGTGCAGGAACAAACTCCATGTGCCAGGTACTCTACCTGCTGCTGGCTGGAGGGGGAGCAGTGGTGGTGGGAGATGATCTTTTCTGGTCTAACAGGGAATGTAGGGCACAGGACTAATCGAGTATGGACATGATGGACAGAACTGTTGGCTGGGCTAATGACCAAGATGGAGCTTTGGAAAGGCCTCCGTAGGAGAAGGAAAGGACAGAAAGGTGTTTGTCGGCCACAGGGCTGGGCAGGTTGCAGTGGGTCCAAGGTTGTTGGTACCACATTGTCACCTTAAATTAACTTGTATTTCCTTTCTTAGATCTGCGATATTGCAATAAACTGGGCAGGGGGCCTGCATCATGCCAAAAAGTTTGAGGTAATGAGGCAAATCTGCATACTCCTCTGTCTTTTTGAGGCCCAGGCTCTGTGTTGATCCCATTCTAATGCTATTGGGTTTTCTCTGTCTTGCAGGCTTCTGGGTTCTGTTACGTTAATGACATAGTTATTGGCATCCTGGAGCTGCTCAAGTAAGGACATGGGGCAAGTGCAGTACTGTCCTGGCTGGCATGTGGTTTCCCTCTGCTGCTTCACTGTTCTCTCTCTCTCTTTCCCCACCTCATTTGCCTTTCTAGAGTCCAGGAAGGCCAACATCTTGATTTTTGGCCTGTCCTCTTCTTTAGGCACAAGAAGGGGGCCTTGAGAATTGGAATATCTGACTCCAGTTTTGTTGCATGCAGGTTAAGTGATGCAGAAGAGTTCTTCAATTTCATTTCTCCTTATCCATCTGTGAAATACTCATTTTGGAGTCTCCTGAGTCTCAGTGTTTTTGTCACAGTGAGCCTTTTGTAGGTAAATACAAATTATGGCTCACTGGAGACAGTTAAATGACTCAAATCTTTCTTGATTTGCTTGAGCGGCTTAAGAACAGGGCTTGAGCAACACATGGATGATCAAAGGACACTTGCTTTGAGTAGAAAAGTCGGGGGTTTTGGTTTTTTTGTTGTTGTTGTTTTGAAAATGAAAAATAAATTCAGAATGGGAGGAAGAGTTACAGAAATATCTTCTGTTTCTTGGATTAATCTGCGATTATTTTTCTCTTTGTACTCTCAAAGGCCCTCCTTGTCACTGAATCTGCGACAACCTGTTGTGGAATTAAAAAAGATTTGGGGTTGACTGGAGAACAGTTACATGACTGGTGGCAAGCTTACGTGCTCTCAAAGTCAGATTTATGGGATGTACTGGTGTTTCTTGTACCTCCTTCCTCTCTGCCAGTCTTCCCTGCTTTGTGTTTGGAACCTCAGGTCTTCACAGTGTATCTCTGCACAACCATTTTCTAATCTCATGAGTCCCATATGCCAGAGGCTTCAAATACAGCCCAGTTACCCCTCATGGGAGATTGTAATATGTCCCTATTCTTTTGTTCCCTGTTTCCAGGAACCATTTCTGCAGCAGGTGGCTGCATACTTGAGTTTGCTTCCCACCATGGGAGTACTGTGGTGCCTCTGCTCTTAGAAGGTCACTTTCTTCCTTTACCAGTGTGCAAGGGCTGTGTGTATGCAACCCCTTTTTCCCCTTGCTGTCATTTGTCTACAAGATGAATAATCTGGGCTGTCTTAAATAGTTTGTCTCTTGGGAGACTGAAGAAGGTACTGGTCTGCCAATCAGCATGGGTCAGCACTATCCCCAGTTTGATCAGATCACTGCAGACATGCTTAAAGCCATGGTTCCAATGCAGATGGCACAAACCACATGCTCCTCCTCTCTGCTTCAATGTTGTCTTGTTTTTTCAGGTCCCTCCCCAGTCCCCTAGGATTTTGGCATGGATGCCAGATCCCCTGTTCTTTGGGGATTGACCAGATGCAGTATTTCCTTGGGAAAAGTTGGAGAAGTTATCTCCAGCTGAGCAGACAGCTCTAGAGCTGGCAGGCAGGGATGGCTTAGGGCCACGTCTCCAGTGCTCAACAGCACATCAGCTTTGACCATTACCCTTTGACCATTACCCTTGTGATGATCTCCCCTTCTTCACCTTCTGTCTCTGTGACCCAGCAGGCGGCTTCTCCAGTAAATTTAGTCCAGCCTGGTGTTCTTGGTGCTAGGCAGCTGGGACATAGTGCTGCCAGTAGACTGGCACGTGGAGGAAGTAAGTGTTCCTACCTCCTCCTTGGCTGGCTTACCTTTAACTTCCTGATATGGTTAAAAATCGTTGGAGTGCTTAAAAATTAACTAAGGGCACGTTGTTTGTAGGGGAAACAAAACCCCACAACTTTCTAACCCCCAGGTAGTTAAAATAGGTTTTCTTTATTATGTGCTTTCCAAGATATTTCTGGCCCCATGTGAAAACCTTTTATTCTAGTATCTCTTTCCAAGCACATCAGAAGAAAATGTTTTAGTGGTGGGGCGTGTTTGACTGTATGCAAACGTCACATATCTGAAGCCATTTGATATACCTGGGGTGGGACAGGTGAGTTCTTTTGGCAAGTGGGCTTGCAGGTAGATTTCTGTGGTGGTTTTCAGAGCTCTAGGCGATACTGAGGTATGTGGGGAATAGTGAGGCTGGGTGTGGTGCAGACAGTAATACTGTTTTTCCTCCTGTATTATATAGATATCACCCACGTGTTCTGTATATTGATATTGATATCCATCATGGAGATGGTGTGCAGGAGGCTTTCTACCTGACGGACCGTGTCATGACAGTGTCATTTCATAAATATGGGAACTATTTCTTTCCTGGTACAGGTATGTATTTTGCCTTATAGTGTGAACCTGGTTGCTTCAGAATCCTTTGAAAGCTCTGCTGGAGTATAAAAATGTAAAATCACAAAATTAGAGCTGTGGGGAGAAGTGATGGAAAAAAGGGCATGGAAAAGCAATTAGAGAGGAACAGAAGTATAGTCATTTGTAAGAAAGAGGGATTCTAGCTAGGTTAACAGAGATCTCAACCCAGACCAGATCTGGCCTTTCCACACCAGCTCTGAAGTCTCAGATCTGTTGTGATTCTCCTGTCTTTCCCTGGCCAGGTGACATGTATGAAGTTGGTGCAGAGAGCGGTCGTTATTACTGTCTCAACGTGCCTCTACGAGATGGCATTGATGACCAAAGTAAGTAGGTGTTTTCTGCCATTTCTCCTTGCCCAGACATTTGCTGGTCCTTCTGTTCCAGAACCATGACTAATCTACCTTTCTCTCCAAAGGTTATAAACACCTCTTCCAGCCAGTCATTAACCAGGTGGTAGATTACTATCAGCCCACCTGCATAGTACTGCAGGTAAGAAATCAAGCCTCTGCACATGTCCATCCCTTTCAGAGGCTGTAGGTTGGAGGGGTGTGCTATCGATGTGTTACCTTCTGTTCCTAGGGGATCAGGGTTGGTGTGTCCTAGCTGAGCTTCCGTCTGTACCCTCTGGTGAATGAGGGTGGCCAAGGGGTGGGGATGCTGATGTGTCTGGAAAGCAGTGCCTCCATAGCAAAAATTCAGTTGTTCTTTTTCTGTTCCCCAGTGCGGTGCTGATTCTCTGGGTTGCGACCGTTTGGGTTGTTTTAACCTCAGTATAAGAGGACATGGGTAAGTACAGCGGGGCTGGGGCAGAGCAGTTAGCTAAAAGACTGCCCTTTAGTCTGAAGGGCTCTAATGAGTCCTCTGCTGTGAGGCTTGAGCTTTGATTTCAGCCTTCCAGCAGCACCAGCAGTTTTGGGGTTTTTTTAACTCTTGTGTGACAGGAGGGTGTCTCAGAATGAGGCTTTGTACAAGGCACTGCAGAGTAGCATGTGGTTCTGACTCCCTGGGTGAAAGCCCTGAACTCCACGTGTATCGCACCAGCCGTGGTGGGGTTTGAGTGTACAGTGGTATTTTTGACACGTGAATGTGTGCTGCAGTTAACAGCTCTGGTATTTTTTTGTTTGGGGTTTCTAGGGAGTGTGTGGAGTACGTAAAGAGCTTCAACATCCCCTTGCTGGTACTGGGAGGAGGTGGTTACACAGTCCGCAATGTGGCACGATGCTGGTGAGTCTCTTCTGTGCTTGTTGAAGGTCACTGGTTAAGCAGTTACTGTGGGCTTTGTCACTGCATGCACCACATAGCTTTCTCTGGCCTGAGCTCATCTTGTTCCATGTTTTCAGGACTTATGAAACGTCATTGCTTGTAGATGAAGCAATTAGTGAAGAGCTCCCATACAGTGGTAAGTTGGAGTTCCATTTTTTTCTCATTAGCTGAGCTAAAGTGTTTGTTATATCAGCTGAAGAATTAACACTTCTATTCTGCATTGACCAGAGATAAGACCAGGGCCAAAGTGACAGCAATTTCTGATCTAGAGATGGCCTTAGTCATCTCCTGCCACCCACTTGTAGGCTTTGCTCGGCAGACACGCTCTTACTGTGTCATGTATCATTCAATTTGGATTGTTTCCTATTCAGTGACCTGAGCATTACTTTTGCTTGCTCTGTTGTTTCATATAATTCCTTGTGGTTGCAGAGCTGTACGTCACTGTGCTTTTTAAGGTCTGGTCACACCTAGTGTGACGGGAGAGTGAGCTCTGCTTCCCTGCAGAGCAGAGCAGCTGGTGGCTGGGCTCCCTTGCCTCTGTGCTGTAAGTCTCTTGCTCGTTCCATCACAGAGTACTTTGAATACTTTGCTCCGGACTTCACCCTTCATCCTGATGTCAGTACGAGGATTGAAAATCAGAACTCCAGGCAGGTAAGTGCTTGCAGCCTTATTGCAATATGAGCTATGTACTCCCAAAACCCTGTGGGTGATGCTCTGTCCTGTGAAACCAGATAGAGCCCAGGCAAGGAATTCCTGTGGGTCAGAAAGCTGACAAAGAACAAGCAGAGCCTTTCCACTGCAATGTCAGGAAGTCTCATAGCATTAGAGAACCTTGCTGGGTTGTCTTACTGTTTTCTATATGCTTGAGTATCAATGGTTGAATTCACTCTCCCACCTCGTCTGCTCTGATAAATAGCTTTTTGCACAAATATGTTTCTCGTGGCCACCACATAGATGATGCAGGCAGGTAGCAGTGCTGACAGTTGTGACTCTGCAAACTGCCAGATCTCACTGTGGTGATCCCTCTGTTTTTTTTTCTACGTAGTACTTGGATCAGATCAGGCAGACGATATTTGAGAATCTGAAAATGCTGAACCATGCTCCCAGCGTGCAGATCCATGATGTCCCTTCTGACTTGCTCAGCTATGATCGCACAGATGAGCCTGATCCAGAGGAAAGAGGCTCTGAGGAAAACTACAGCAGGTACCAGCTCTCTTGTTCTGGAGAAATGGGTTTCCCTTTCTGTCCCTGCTAGGATGGGCAGATGATATACCAGAGACGGTCTGTTTCCTAGAACAGATACTAAGTCACTTCGGAGTCCCTGGTTTTATCCAGGGAGCTTTTCTGTAGAAATCCATGGTGTCCTCATATAACATTTCATGGGGTGTTTGGGTGCAGGGCATCTTCTGACCTTGGGCAGTGTGACCTAGGCATTCTTCTCTGGCCCCAAGAGTGCCAGGGCTCTCCTCACTGATGGTGATTGTCTTTCCCCCAGGCCTGAAGCTGCCAACGAGTTTTATGACGGTGACCACGATAACGACAAAGAGAGTGACGTTGAGATCTGAGGGCTCTTGTGTGGGGCTCTGGACTATGAGGGGTCCCGCATTGGACATGGGTGCTTGGAGCAGATAACTGTGCCACATAGGAGCCAGTTAGCCCTCCCTTTGTATTTGATTGCATGTAGTGGCAGCAGAAACAACACCACTGCAGGCTTCTGCTACCTGGAGAGGCAGAGAGCAGTGAAATGTGTTCCTTACTTTCCATCATGTGTCACAGTTCCAGCTGTCACTGCTCTGGGAAATGGAAATTCAAGTAGTGCTCGAATCTGCTGTGTACTGGCTGGCAGCTGTGCCACAGCTGAGCCTGACCCATGCTCGTTCAGTCAGCTCTGTAACTCCCATGCAGGCTTCTGTCAGCAAGGTGGGAGCTGGAGCGGTTGTGCCTATGATCTCTGCCTCTCTTCAGCAGCAACACCTGATACATCCTGCTCTTCCTGGCCCTCCACTCAGGTACCCAGTCAATTGTCCTCTGAAGCCTGCACTGAGGGTTGCTTCCTGATGTCCCTTCTAACCATCTGATGCTCCACAGCTCAAAGAAAACCATTCGAGAAGACAAGGCCAGTTGTGGGATAGGGGTCAGGAGTGTCCCTGCAGCAGGGAGCAGCTTGATGGAGCAGGATGGAAGAATGTATGCAGAGCATAGTCTTGTCCGTTCCCCCTGTACTCAGTTGTGCATTCACAAATGAGTACTGCAACACTTTGCCAAGTTGGACCTAACTTCCCTGTTTTCTTTATTCTTCGAGAGGCTAAAATCACTGTGGAACAGAGGTTTGGCTGCCAAGGTCAGTACATAGTGTCTCTTGTACCTCTAATGTAGCTTCCAGATGTGTTTTCCAAGTTCACACATGGCCCTTCTGTATGTTAGCAAGAGATTTGGGCTGCTTGCTCAGAGTGGAAACCATTCCCTCTTGACTGTACCCAGGAGACGTTGCTCTGCTTGTGGGTGAGGGAAGCTGCTTCCTCCAAGTCCTGTCGTCTTGCCCTCACACAGCAGAGATTTCTCTTGGCCATCCCTCAAATCCCAGACTTTGCTGCTCCTTCTCCTGAGTCGTCACCTGGTACCTGTCATGGTTTGGAGTGTGCTATTTGGGGAAGTGGGAGGAGTTTAGCCTCTGACTGTCTGTACTGTTCTGTTTGTTTACTGGTGTCTTTAAACATTAAATGAAGAGGCAGTATTTTCTTACCTGACCTGTTGTTCATCTGTTTAATGCTCACACCTTTTTGGCTCTTCTCCTCCCAAGGATTGAGAACGTGCCTATCATCCCTGGCAGGGTAGCGTCCTCTGCCGTCTGACCTGTCTGAATGAATGGAGGGCATTCAGCTCCTCAAAGTGTGTGCTGGTGAGTTTTGAGCATCAGTGCACAATGAGGAGAGCGCCCTGAATTCCCTTACAAGAGGACATGTGGGCTGGTGGACACTCTTGCTTATGCCTCTGATTCCAGTAAAAGCTTTGCAGAAAGCTGCAGAGCTGATTCAAGAAACCTTTCCTGCAGTTGTTTTAAATATCATGGTTTCTTTGAGTTGCAGTTTCCATAAGAGTCTGCTCTTTGCAGTCTCACTTTCCTAAAGGCCATATTAGTGACTACTTTTCTTCATTTTTAGACCTGCTGCTATCTCCCTCTTCGCTCCCCCTCCCCAGGTCCACAACATTTGGCCCTTATTTCATAAGTTTGTGGTGACCTGCATGGATTGACATTCCTCTTGAGTCTAGTCTCTGCCAATAAACCTGTGGAAAAACATGAGAGAGAAAAGAAAAAGAAGTATTGAACCAAAGGTATCTAACATGGTAGGTGCTGGCCAGAGGGAGACACCAACTTGACCCAGATCTGTTGATGTGTTCACAGGCGATGCTTATTCCTGTCGGGGTGTTTACACAACCACCAGCCCAAGGCTTCAGCTTTGTGGGGAGGAGGTGAAGCTTGGCCACAAGTGAGCTGCAGTTCATGTAACTACAGCATGAAGCAGGCCGTAAGTCAGTCTTACTCCCACGAGGTGCCCAGAGAAGTAATTTATGGTAGAAGTAGACTAGATGTGGAGAAGGATGATGAAAGGTGTAGCACAGCTCCTGTATGAGGAATGACTTGATGGATGAGAATTCTTCAGCTGGGGAGAGAACTGAGCTGGGAAAGGAGTTGTAAGGTCTATAAAACCACAAGTGTCGGACAGAGTTTCTCCAAATGTTTTGATATTAGAGGAGTATCAAAGGAAACTTGAAAGTGGCCAGCTCAAAAGAAAGGTTGCTTTGCACACACCTAGTTGAGCCATGCAAGCTTTTGCCACTAGGTACTGTGAATGTGGTTTCAAAAAGGGACTGGGGGAAAAAATAAATCAAGGTTGTTAATACAAAGACACTCTAGGTGCAAATTGTTGGTGACTGGGTGAGTACTCTGGAGAAGTATTGCTGTGTGCTTACCCTGTGCTTGTACCATTCCTGCGTTTGCTATTTGGCTGCTGTGAAGTGGGCACTGAGTTAGATGGACCTTACTCTGACCCCTATTTGGTCAGCTGTATTTGTTTCTAGTATTCTGTAGCCAAGAAAATGTTCTTTGCAAGTCAGAAGACACAAAATGCTGCTCCAGGGACTAGCCAGACTTGTGAAAAAGAAACGCTTTGTGTCTGAATAGAGAATAAACTTGTTTTATTCCAGCTTGCTGTCTCACCTGGTGTCAGAGAGCTGGCTTGTTCCCTCTGCTGCTGTCATCACCTCCTGTAGCAAAATTGATTTACGGGGGAATCCAAGCTCCCACCTTGGGTAGCAGACAGTGTTTGCTGGGGGGGGGGGGTTGGAATTTTTCCCTTTGTAATTCTCTCTTACCTGTGAAGTTGGGAATCAACTTACCTTGCAACCCTCCCAGCCAATTCTTCCCCTCAGCACTGTCCCAGCTTTCTCTTCAGAGCCCTGTTCTGTCCTGTATTTTGAAACAGGGCTGGAAATCTAGAGTATCATCTTACCTGGATTTCTAAAGGTGGATCAGTCTGTAGAGATTTTTTTTTTTTCTCCTTATAGTTGTATTTTTGCACTGCAGCAGAGCTGTCAAAAATAAAAAAGCAGGCATTACACTTGCTGTCCAGTATTTGCAAGGTTACTGGAGCCGCATTAGACCACCATTTATCCCTGGCAGTGCCCAGTCATGGACACCTAGTGCCAGGGTAAGACCAGGGTGAGTCTGACAACCCCTGCACCAACCTAGATATCCCAGATAGGGTGACAAACCTGCACCTCCCGGCTGCTGATGCTGAACGACTGGTAGGCTGCTTCCTAAAACACTGGATGGGCTGGCAACAACTGAAATTGAATGAGGCCTGATTTAATGCACTGTTTGAGAACATGTGCTTGTACAACTCTGTAGCTTACAAGGTGCAGGACTGTCCTGAGTTGCAGTGATGGATGTGCAGCGGGGGTCAGGAGAGGGTGAAAACACGCTAGAGCATGTTTTTTCCTCTCTTGCTGTTTTTTCTTGCTTTTTGCTCAGCCCCTCAGCCTCTCCTGCCTGCGGCAGTGAAGACCTGGGAGAGGCGCCGGGGATGCGCTCCCTGCCCGGGGGGGGGGGGGCCGGAGCGCGCGGAGGGGGGGCGGGGCCGGAAGGCGGTGCCTCATGAATATTAATGTGCGGCGTGACGCTCGGGGAGGCGGGGGCGGGATGGGCTCGCGGAGCCGGTGTCGTGGTTCCTCCGCCGCGGGCTGCCGACTCGGCGTTCGGGGGGAGGACGGGCAGCGGCCAGACGCGGGTGGTCCTGCCGGCTCCTCCTGCGCTTCCAGCCTTTAGAGCTAACAACAACTCGTTTTTTTTCCCCTAAATTATCGCTGATCGATATAAAAACACTTATTGTACTATTTTGGGGGTTAGTTTAGGTTTAGTTGCTGCTTGGGTGCTTGCAGGCCCACGGGACTTAGCAAACTGCGGCACTGCTTTCCTTTCTGGAAAGGAAAAAAAATAGCGTATTTCCATTCTGGGCTTTCATTCTTACCCTTTAATTTTGCATTTTCAGGAGACTCCAGAAATACTGAGTTTAGCCCTCCATGTTGCTTGGGTTGGGTTAACGCCTCAGCCCGGGGCCCTAAGGCTCTTTGTACATCGAAAGCCGGAGTAGGAAGTGTTTGCACTCCTGTTACAGCACCTGGCTGATGGATGGGGTGAAAATCTGCCCCTGTGAGTTCATAAATACCCCAAATTATGCTGAAACCTGAAAATTATTTTCAGGTTTTGGTGGATGGCCACCCGCGTGTGGGATCCAAAGCCTTTCAGGAGTTCCTTTGTCATGGAAAGGGAGAGGCAAAGCCTGGCTCAGTGGGGACCAAGCAGGGCCCTGATTACAGGTCTGTGGTTTCTTTGTGCTTCTCACTCTCCCGTAGGTGTTGGGCTTTTGGAGTTAATGAATCTGTTTTGAAGCTGCTGATTTTCCAGGCAGCGCTGACTGTTAAACTTTTGTCTCCTCTAAGGAGGGGGAGAAATGTTAATGTCTTACCTCCTTCTTTAGCCTCTAGTTCGGCCGGTTAATTAGTGAGAAAATCTGTACGTCTTGCAGGACTTTTCTCTTTGCTGCTAATATTAATGTTATTATTATTATCCTTCCCCAAGGGTCCCAACTCCTGAACTTGGATGGCATGTGCAGGATTTTGAGAGTGCCGTGGCCTTTATTGATTCCAGAGTGTGTGATTAAAATAATAAAATCTCTCTCCCAGTCCCTGATACTGTTGGATTGGACAAAGGCTAACAATTATAGAGTAAATTTTCCTAACAGCAGCATGCAGAGATGAAGGACGCTGCCTTGTTTTTTCCTCTTGCTCAGAAGCCTTTGATGTGAGCCACGACTCCTACCTTAGGGAGGATTTTTCCATTTCTCTTCTCTACAGCCTGACACGGGCTGGAAGGCAGGTTTCCTTCTTCTTTCCTAATTTTGTTTTTCAGGATGTGGAAAACAAACTCAAGCTCTTCCAGACAAAACACAGCCTTGTTCTGTGATGGTGGTGGTGGGGAAGGCACATTTTAAGCTTATTTGGCCAATAGGTGTTAAAAATGCACCTTTTCCTATTGCAGACCCTTTGAATAATGTCTGTGCTGGGTGATGCTCTTCCCTTCTAGCTGCACAAGCAGAGGTGAGAGGGGCTGGGGTGCTCAAGGGGCTATGCAAGCCTTAAGGGGTGCAATGATGCCAGGAGAGATTTGGTCCCCTGGCTTCATTCAGCCCCAGCAGCCCTTCATGGCCCTGGCGTTACCCTCTTTCGTCCTTCTTGTAGTCCTTGTCCCTTTCATTGAGCTTGGACTGCAGGGAGACCTTTCATTCCTCTTTAGTGCCTCAGGGGTTCACCTGGGATATCTTGTGTTTAATTGCTTTTTATTTGCTGTGCTCTGTTTTAAAAGCTTATTGTAGCTCTTTCGATTTCTGTCAATAAACTAGGTAGCATTTTATAGATGAAAATAAGGAAATTATCTAGGATTTCTACCCAGGGGTTACACGTCCAGAAAAGTGTCCTTGCGCACTATTGTCAGCCTTCAGCCTAGTGAAATATTTAACATATGTTTAACGGTAATGTAACTCAAATGCCTCTTAAATATATGTACAAGCTCTCCCTTTGTTTCTGCTCTGCCTGGGGGATGATTCCCAACAGGTCATAAACGGTATGCTCTGCTTTACCAGTTTAAAAAAATAAATAACAAAAAATGCCTTCCTTAGTGCCTACACAGAGCACGAACCTGCAGCAGCAAGGGCATGGATGCTTTTGGGCGGCTCCAGAGCCATGGGTAATTGTACACAAGTCACCAAATTGATACCCTGGTTAGTCCACAAGACTCCACACTTACTCAGCATGGCAAAACTTTTTCTGGATGGAGGTGGATGAAGTCAGTGTCCTGTATAAGCAGGTATTACAACTGGCCCGGCAGCTTATCGACAGAAATGAAAAATTGCCTTCAACTGGAGCTGTATGTCTTTGAAGCATATTGCTTTTTGCTTTCTTGATCTCGCCACGGGCTACTGACGGCATCTGGGGCAGGGAAATTCATTTACCAGCTGTCATCAGCCTCAGGGTTTGTGGTCCTTGGTGGAGGCTGAACTGCTGAGGACAATTTTGCTTGCTAATTCTGCTTCTAGGTTTTCCCATTAATGTTTGCTGTTTGGTTAATTTGCCTTTACAGTGTTTTGTAAATATCTTCCATTCCTAGCTCTGAGTACCTTTTGTGTTTCGGTTTTATTTAATGGCACTGTGAACGGCATGTTCCTTTCTTTGAAACTTTGTAAACAGCTTTGGAGGAGCAATTTGTTTAGGACAGGGTTTAGCAAAAAGAGAAAAATAAACTTTCCTCAATGGGCCAAAAGCAGGTTTTGGGTAGAGCCACATCTCTTGTTTCTCTGAGTGGATTTTAGCTTTCTAATGAGACTAAAATCCGATGGGTGTTTGGTAAGCTTAACAGTAGTGATATTTGCTACCACGCTTGTGTAATAACTTGTGTTGGAAATGGTGCTTTGCTTGCTGAACTTGCTCCCTTCATGAATGCGGGTGTTTAAAAACCAGTGTGCTTTTCTTCAATAGCTGGAGATGAACCTGAGCGAGGAGAAGCAGCAGCCTCTGAAGGAGAAGGGCATGATGACCCGGGTGAGATAGTGTGCTGTTACCTGCATCCAGTGCTGTGAGTATTCCTGACCCTTGCTGCTGCCTCTGCGCTGGGGTCACCAGGAGGAGACACTCCAGGCTCTGCAGCGGCTGCAACGCAAAAACTCCAACCTGGCTTTTATATACAAGTTTCAGAAGCTTCTTAAGTTAAAAAAGGACCTAAAGCAATAGTCCCTTGAATAAGTTGAAAGAAATGTACATACCTAGACAGTAAGTGTTAAACCTTACTGCCAGTAGTGTATGACACCACAGTTCTTTATTTGGTTGCTTACTGAAGCCCTGCAAGAAGCTTTCAGGGAAGTGGTTGATCAGGCAGTAATTAAGCCAATCTTACATTGTAATAGTCAGCTGTCCCTTGTTTCACTATTTGACCAACTTCCATAGCTTGGTTTTACAGGAAAAGGGGGAACCATGGAGTTCTGCAGCCAGCAATGGCATTTTTTCTTTTAATACAACTTTCTGAAAGTTCCTGAAGATGCTCTTTGTTATTCAGACTAGATTTTTTTACTGTAAAGAAAACTTTGATGCATTCTGAATGTTTTGGGTATATCTTGGTGTATTTAAAAATGTCTCTTTGCAAGAGAGAAAATTAGTGAAACTCCAATTTCAGAAATATGTGGTGTTTATGTGTTTAAAAAAAAAAAGTCCAATGACAGGCTCACTTGCACATGTTTAATTTGGGGCGAAGCCCCCTGCTATCAGCATGCAAGTATCTTCTGCCCTAAACCTGAATAAGCCTTGACTGCTTTAAGATCCTTTCAAAACTTTGGCTGGACATCTTTTTTTAGAGGGGGGAGAGAAAAAAAATGTGTCTTGGATCAGGATTTCCAGTGAAATTTCCCAGTAATTTCTGAGGCTGGGGGCTAAGCTATGTGGCCGTATTGCCTCTGAAGTTCACTTGATGCTTTTTTGGACAGTCTCTCTGAGCAGTTTGCACTGAGACATTGCATTTGTGAGCTGAGTGTTTCTATACTTGCTTTCTTGACCCTTTCCACTTGACTGTTTTCAACTCTTCTGCTGTCTCATTACCGCAGCTCTCCTCCTCTATAAACACTGTCAAAACAGGTTGCAGCTCAGCCCTTTCTTCCTACCCTTGTGCCTGGCAGTGCCTGCCTTTGATTTCCTCTTTCTTCTCCTGCCACTCCAGCACTTGCGGGCTTTGCTTTTTCATGGCAGATGATAACATTCACACATCTCTCCTGCAGTTCTTGAGTTTGACTTCCTGTCTTGGGATCCCACTATTTTTTTTCTCCACGAGATTTCTGGAAAGTGCTAGGATTCACAATGCCACTGTGGTGCTCTGGGGTGGGGGGGGAAGTACCTTTTTTTTTTTTTTTTCCTCTTCCCACGATGTCTTTTTGTGGCATCTCAGCTACGTAAATCTGGGCTCAGATCCGTGTTTGGGATGGAGCTGAGGGATTCCTGTGCGTAGAGGGAGGCAGTTCGTAGCA
The DNA here is from genome assembly GCF_034638445.1 of Ciconia boyciana. Lineage (NCBI taxonomy): Eukaryota > Metazoa > Chordata > Aves > Ciconiiformes > Ciconiidae > Ciconia > Ciconia boyciana. Next base: position 21,032,336 of record NC_132942.1, read on the forward strand.
ATATCAATATTATCATAGAATGGTTTGGGTTGGAAGGGACCTTTAAAGATCATCTAGTCCAGCCCCCAAATATTGACATATATATCTGATATTGGCTATATCAGAGCTCAGCCTAGAGGTTTCCTGCATAAATGACCTATTCTCCTGTCTTTTCTCTATAAGATGGAGTTAATGTGGGATCTTGGTGTGGCTGCTAACAGCCTCATTCAAGTCTTGTCAAGGAGCTCAGGAGGGGAGAGGGGATGTATCTTGTTCCATAAGTTTGTCAGCTGGCTGATTGTTTTCCTCACAGCTCCTATGGGACATGGAGCAGACGTGAGATCATCCAATGCCTGAAGGCTTTTGTGGACAACCAGGCAAAGGCCTTGTCCAGTGCCTGAAGACAACCACCCCCAGCCACAGCTTCTGCCGTGTGGTGCCTGCCTGGGTACCTCAGGGCAGTTGCTGGAACGAGCAGGGAAAATGGTGGTAGAATTTTTTTCCTCTTTAATAAATCCTTACTATCCTCACACTACTTTGTTTTGCTTTTTCCCCTGCTGTATGTTTTCTGGTACCATCACCTCAATCATATACTTATCCTGGGACTTACAAAATACTTCCCATCTCTTTGTCAAGCCCTGTGGGACTGCAACTGATCCTCTCTCATGGCAGGGATGTTCAGGCTCTGGAGACATTGACTGAAGGAGCAGGAATAGATGAAGTGGAACAATTCCAACCTCTGTTGGATGGCCTGAAGAGTGGTTACTTGGGGGCACTGAAAGTACTTAATTCCTCAGATTATTGTGGACATGGCACTTGGCAAGTTATTGTGGACATGGCAAAATTACCCTAACACAGGAGCTGGAGACCTTGTAGCAAGATGGATTTGGTATGGATGAAAAATGCCTTTGGCTGTACTGCTTTTTTTCTGCTGCAGCTTTGTGCGTGGTCTTCTGGCCTCCTTGTAGGTCCTGAACCACTGACTTCCAGCTCATGGTCAGAAGTTGTTGCTTGATTTTTTTGTTTCATTGTTTTTTAGATGGCCTGTGTGCAGCTGATCAATTCCACAATCAACCCTTCTCATGAGTGGGACTTCAGAGTTGACCTTGGTAGGGAGTTGATGCGTCCTGGATTTCAACACCTCCTTAAGGTGAGGAGCAGCTCACTTATTGACTTGATCTGGAAAGTGGAGACAGCTGGTGGTTCAGGCTTGGCTTTGGGATGGGGTGGGCAAGAGTAAAGAGGTGAGTCAAGACCCTACTCTTGCCCTACTAACTCCCGAGCCCTCCTCATGAGTGAGAGACTCAACTGAAACCTTTCCATCCCTGCCCCAAGAAGTGGCCCCTGCACTCTTTCCCCTCAAAGATCAGTCCTGATATCATTCCTTGGGGCACTAAATGGACTCATTGGAAAGCAGAATGGGATTTTTAGGGTTGTTTTTTGACAGGAAAGTGAGAGGCTTTAAGGAGAAGGTGGCAGGAGTCTGCTTGCATGCAAGTCTATGCCATTGTCTGGGACCTGCAGCCCAGGAGCTGAGGGTGGCCTCCTTCTAAGGGCTTTGGGGATGGCATGTATGCCTAGCACTGCTTGACTATGGTCTGCAGCCAATTTGCTGCTGTTCTTCCTCCAAATTATTCTTAACAGCAGATTAACAAAATTGCCATGATTCTTCTTGTGCCTTTGCCTGCAAAGAGCAGAAAAGAGAAAATTCATAAATTCTCTGTTTTTCACAGTTCTGTTTTCCTTTTTTGTTAAAGTGGCTTTGTTTTTTTCAGTTGTGAGGAAGACTTGTAAGACTAATATTTTTAGGGGGAAGAGAGAGAAAAGGAGTATTATGCAGAGGATCCCCAGGGAAATCCTCATGCAAAAGGTGATACTCACCTAAAGGGTTATTGAAAGCTTAAAGTTATTTGAAATTAGTTTTTAAAAAAAAAAAAGTTAAATAGCCTTCAACCCTTTGTTTTCCATATCTATGCGCATACCCCCTCCATATGTCTGCCACTGTGCTTAAATGTGCCAAGGATATCATCCAGCAAGTTTGTGTGTAGAGCAAGCTCCTTTTAAATTGTTATTTGTGTGCATCCTTGCAAATGGTTGCAGAGTTCATGACTTTCTGTAGTCAGATGATTGTTGTGGATTTTTCTATATTTGTAGTTTATGTACTCCATTTCTAAATAAGTTGACTTTCAGAAGAGGAAAGATACTGTGCCAAACCAAAACAGGAGAAATGGTTAGATGGAGGAGAATAAAATAAAGCAACTAAAAGTCCCACATAAAGCAAAGGTGAAGGAAGGAATTTGTTGCAAGGTCTAAGAATAGCTGAGATAAATGCTGCCTTCCAGTGACTGCTGATCTCTGAAAGTTGTTTTCTGAACTCATTCAGTTGTTGTTCCTGGGTGAATGACTGTAAAGGTTGCTGCCAGCAGGAGGGGTGAGCTTGCTGCTGCCTGTGTGAGTAGAGAGGGAACCTGTACTGCAAGGGCTGAGGATAAAGGTTAGTTTAGAGAAGAAATAGATGATAGCTAGCAGTAGGGGAGATGCTAGTGAAAAAGCTGAGGGTTAACTGTTATGGAGTCTACTTGCCATTGATCTCTTGACACTTTATTGCTTCTATCAGAGATTCTGAGAAATAAGAGACCTCACGTTATCTAAAAAGCAAGCTTGTTATTTAAAAGAACATACTGTAGGGGATCAGACCAAATGTTTGATTACTTGGTCTGCCTGTGACAGTGACCAAAAGCTGGTGCCTGGGGAAGTATGTGAGGAAGGGGGAGCATCTATAGCAGTTCCCTCAGTGCTCTTCTGGCCTCCAGGCACATGCTGCTCCAAGACTGTTTGAGTCAGGTGTAGTTTTAATGAGTAACCTTGAGCAGATCTGTTTTCCATAAACCTGCCTGGTCCCCCCTTGAAGCTGCATCATCTCTGAGCATCTGTAAGATTCAGGGCAAGGGAGCCACAGCTCTGCTGCCCCTAACATGAACAGCTCCCTCTTGTTTGTTTTGAGCCCAATTCCTGATCTTGCAGGATTGCTCCAGTCTTGTTTCAATAGACGGTGAACAGGAGAATCCTCTCCATCCTTTCCATACCCCTGCAATTCGTCATTTTAAACCTCTGTTGTTCCTCCCAGTCTGTCTACTTGGAGAAGTCCTAGCTTTCTTGCTTGTCCTGCATGGTAATGCCTTTCCACGTTTTCCTCATTCATGTTCTCTGAAATCTTGAAAAGTTACAATTGGGCATCTTTATGTAAACTCAACGGCAAATACTTTGTTGTGAGACCTTTCCTTATTTGAACACAACTGCTAGCAGGAATATTAATGCTTTGTTGCTTTGTCGTCTTCTGCTGCAGACCTCACTATTATAAGCTGGCTGATGAATGTGACTCCCAAATCATAGTGTACAAGAATGAAGCTGACCCTGACTTCAAGTGCCAAGCACCTTGACGTGAACCCTGAGCGGTGGATAGGTAAGTCCTTTCGCTGACTGTAGCTTGGCTGAAACCAGCCCTGTCAGATCATGGTCCTAGAGCAAACCCTGTTCCTTCATCCCTGTACTCACTGGAGCTGTTGGCTATCATTGCTTCTTGCTTTTTCTTTCCATATTTTTTCCTTGAGCTGAGCTGTCTTCTGGTGTTTTCAGCACATGGGATGGGTATCAAGGCCGATCTTCACTACTTCATTTGCAACATGTCTCCCATTGCTTGGGGCCCAGCGATTCCACCCACATTAAATCCAGAACGCTGCTGTGTTTGGGCAGGGAGTGCTGCCAGAATTCAGTGGTTTATATTGACAGCAGCTTCCAGAAGAAACCATTGTACTGTGGTGTCCTCCCTAAGAGAAGGGCATGTCAGTCTTCAAGCAGAGGTTTTGCAGTAGCAGATAGTGGGCAGATGGAATTTTTCCAGCAAGGGCAGAGCACAGCCCTGCAGTGAGTGGTGTGGGGCATCATGAGGCTTGTAGGATGTATTGGAGAAGGAAAAGGGGAGTGTGTTTACAGCACTGCTTTTCTTAATTGTATTTCCCTTCCTTTTCTTTTTAGATAACTCGATTGATAAAACCAAGGTGGAAAAAATTGAAGCGGAGTGGTGGAACTGGAGACAAAGGTCTTTTGCTGATGTGGTTGGGTAACAGATAAGTTAGGGATCAAACTAAAGCCTGTTCTACCTGATGCTGGACTACAAGCGCTGCCACTCACTTCTGCATAATTGATTACCACTGTATATGGTGTGCTTGATCTTTCTGACAGAGCATGTGCTTACATCTTAATTAAAAAAAAAAAAAAACAAGTTGTAGCTGTCACAGTGAGGGAAAACAATGTTTGAGCTGTGGGCATAGATCTCCCCTACCTCTTGAACTCACAGGCAGTCAGATAGTCCCCTGCAGCTTCTGTCTGGTAGGAAATAATGGAAGCTGTGATGGAGTGGAATTGAAAAATGCTGTTCCCGTCACTGCGGTGCAAGCAGCTGCCTCCAGACTGTACCAGATCTGTAGTGAATCCTTCCCAGCAAGAAAGGTGTCACTGCCTGTGTTTCAATGTGAATGTGTGGCTTGGGAAACTTGGAACCAACACTGCTAGACTGGAGATGGGCTGTTAGGAGTTTTTTTGCCTCTTGGGTTAGGCAGAGGCATGAATCTCTGATTGTGACTGGAGTACTGCATGAGGGCTGGGTGGTCGAGGTTTTGAGAGGTTTTTAGGAAAAGCAAGGAAGCCCCCACATCCCTATATATACACATACTCCTTGTATATCCCTGCTCAGCCCTGTTTGTTGCCTCTGCAGCTGGACTCAGAACTGACTGCACGGAAGAGCTGCAGATTGAAATGAAGACAGGCACCAGAATGGAGCCCCCATAATCCAGGGGGAAATGGTTAGTGACCTGCTACACCAAGTCTATGGGGCCTGATGAGATCCACCCAAGAGTACTGAAGGAACTGGCAGAAGTGCTCACCAAGCCCCTTTCCATCATTTACCAGCAGTCCTGGCTAACTGGGGAGGTCCCTGCTGACTGGAGATTAGCAAATGTGATGCCCATCTACAGGAAGGGCTGGGAGGAGGACCCGGGGAACTACAGGCCTGTCAGCCTGACCTCGGTACCGGAGGATGGAGCAGATCATCTTGAGTGCCATCACACGGCATGTAGAGGATAACCAAGGGATCAAGCCCAGCCAGCATGGGTTTAGGAAAGGCAGGTCCTGCTTGACCAACCTGATCTCCTTCTACAACAAGGTGACCCACCTAGTGGATGAGGGGAAGGCTGTAGATGTTGTCTACCCAGACTTCAGTAAAGCCTTTGACACGGTTTCCCACAGCATTCTCCTGGAGAAACTGGCTGCTCATGGCTCATGGACGGGTGTACTCTTCGCTGGGTAAAGAACTGGCTGGATGGCCGGGCCCAAACAGTGGTGGTGAATGGAGCTTACTCCAGTGGGCAGCCGGTCACAATTGGTGTTCCCCAGGGCTCTGTGTTGGGGCCAGTTCTGTTTAATATCTTTACCAATGATCTGGATGAAGGGATCGAGTGCACCCTCAGTAAGTTTGCACATGACAGCAAGTTGGGCGGGAGTGTTGATCTGCTTGAGGGGAGGAAGGCTCTGCAGAGGGACCTGGACAGGCTGGATCGATGGGCTGGGGCCAACTGTATGAGGTTCAACAAGGCCAAGTGCCAGGTCCTGCCCTTGGGCCACAGCAACCCCATGCAACGCTACAGGCTTGGGGAAGAGTGGCTGGAAAGCTGCCCAGCAGGAGTGTTGGTTGACAGCCGACTGAATATGAGCCAGCAGTGTGCCCAGGTGGCCAAGAAAGCCAATGGCATCCTGGTTTGTATCAAAAATAGCGTGGCCAGCAGGACTAGGGAAGTGATCATCCCTTTGTACTCAGCACTGGTGAGGCCGCACCTCGAATACTGTGTTCAGTTTTGGGCCCCCCACTGCAAGAGAGACATTGAGGTGCTGGAGCGTGTCCAGAGAAGGGCAATGAAGCTGGTGAAGGGTCTAGAGCAGAAGTCCTATGAGGAGCAGCTGAGGGAACTGGGGTTGTTTAGCCTGGAGAAAAGGAGGCTGAGGGGAGACCTTATCGCTCTCTACAACCACCTGAAAGGAGGTTGTAGAGGGGTGGGGGTTGGTCTCTTCTCCCATGTAACAAGTGATAGGACAAGAGGAAATGGCCTCAAGTTGCGCCAGGGGAGGTTTAGATTGGATATTAGGAAATTTTACTTCACTGAAAAGGTTGTCAAGCATTGGAACAGGCTGCCCAGGGAAGTGGTTGAGTCGTCATCCCTGGAAGTATTTAAAAGACGTTTGGATGAGGTGCTTATGGACATGGTATAGCGGTGGTCTTGGTAGTGTTAGGTTAATGGTTGGACTTGATGATCTTAAAGGTCTTTTTCAACCTGTGCGATTCTGTGATTCTATGAGAAAGACGAAAAGGGACTTTGAGGAGAAACTACTCGATGCACATGGTAGGAAGGAGATGCTGGACATGGAGAAGCAGCAGATGACTGTAGAGAAGCAGGAGCTGGCAAGCAAAGTCTCCCATCCAAGTGAGGAGGTCCTTCTTGGGATGAGACATGGGTTGATGAGTTGGGAATGGGTTACAGCAGGCCAGAGACTGTGTTCTCCTTAAAGAGCTATGTCCCTCTCTGGGGAGAGGTGACATTGGAATGAGGAGAAACAATGATGAGAGTCTTCCCTGGTCAGAGATTTGGGGAGTGCCCTCAGGAGGCTCTGAGCCACTTTTGCTTGAACAAGTAGAGACAGGAGAAAGATGAAGAGGCTGAATGACACTGGTACTGCTCTGGCTGCTCCCTGCTTTCATATTCTCCTATACTTTAATTTCTCCCTGGTCCAAAAGTAGTCTCGGGGTCTGCTTTCCTTGAGCTGATTCTCGTCCTTCTCTTCTGCTCTGCAGGCAGCTCTGGTGTTTTGTGCTCTAAAGAGGTTTGAATCTTAGATTTAACATGAAGTGAGTTGTTTGCCTTGAATCTTTCCTCCTGTGCTTTGTCCAGCATTCCCCTCGCACGCTTCTCTCAGCTCAGCATCACCCAGATCTGCCCTGGAGAGACATGGCTTATGTGGGACTGACCCTAGAGTGTCTTGGCTCTCCCCTGGACAAACAGACTTCCCCCAGAAGTTGATAAGCATATTCTCAGAGTTGCTTTTTTGTGTTAACAAAAGTGTGGGGGAGGAAAAAGCAGAAATGTTGTGATCATGTTTTTCAGGATGCCCAGTGTTAGCTGGCGTCCTCAGTTCAAGCAGTCTCCTGTTGCTGCACCGAGTGCCGTGCTCTGCCTGGAGCCTAGGCATTCTGTGCATACTTGGTTTTGCTCTCTGGAGAGCAAAGAATGAACAGTTAAGGAAACTTTTGGATTTGAATGTGGACATTTCTGCTCCTAAGTCCCTTGTCTGATAGAATAGAAAATACACACTGGTTATTTTTTTGGAAATGTATTGAGTACTTTACCCCTGAGAAAAATAACAGAAAGCAAGATAAAGCTTCTTGCAATTGTTTATACAAAACAAATGGTCTTGAAATCAAAGTTCTATAGAAATCCCTTTCTTGGTGTGACTGCATACTTTTGTAAGCAGCTCCTCTGATGGAGGAGAGGAAGAAAAACATCTCCATTATGGAACCTTCTCCCTCTGGCTGTTTACCTTTGACAAGTTCAGAAAGCACAGATCGGAGGGAGGGAAACATTCAACTAATTTTGCTGCAGTTCTTGGGCTGCTCAGGACTGGACAGTTGGTTGTGGCAGCTCCTGCTCTGCCTCTGCCCCATCACGAGGCAGGAGTGAGCTGACCAGGGGACACCTCTCCTTTCTGAGATACCGGATACTGTGGGCAAGAGGTTTCATCTCACCAGGCTTGTGGTGCCTGATGCCAGGGTCAGGTCAAAAGCTGAGAGAGGAGAGGAGGGCACATGGTGAAAAGGGATCGTGCAATACAAGAGAAAGTCTGTCAGGTCTCTGAGGTGCTGAACAGCAAGAGCTACAGGCTGACTGTGGTGTGGACAGACCACCATAAGAGCACAGGCTCTGGCTGTCCTGCAGATCCACAAACTTTCTTCCCTGTTTATCCTCAGTGACGCTAGGATGGTGCAAACAGAGAACTGCAGTTTTCTTTCTATGCTACGCAGTGCGTCTCTAGCACCCTGTTTGATCTTCATGGACATAGATTGCTGGGACACTTATATATATATTCACCAGCTTCCTAACAGTTGAGACGGACCTAATAAATCACCACATGTCTCTGAGGCCTGTTTCAACCACTGAATTTTGAGGTTGGGAGTAGACTCTACTTCACTATTGTGCTTCCACCTGTAGCTTGCTCACCAGACCTCTTCTGAGGTCACCCTGCTGCAGGAATGGATCTTTCCCTCTATCAGCTAATGGGAGGAGGATGTCAAGTCTCCAGGTGATGGTACGGGTCACCTGTTATGCTGCCTTCTCATTTTTCATTTACAAGGGAAGTTGGCAGCATCTTGTGAGGAGAAGGATGGGGATTCAAGATAGACCTGATCATCTGGGACATGCTTCAGGGTGGTACCCTGTTTGCTCTGGACAACTGAGCATGAAATGACCACTGGCATGTTCTTGTTTCTGCTTCAGCTGGAGAGGCTGGAGGAAGATCTTGAAAGCACCAAGAGAGAAATGGCTTCGGGCTCTTCTTCCCTGCCTGCAGCTTCACTTCCAGGCACTGCAGGGAACATCCAACCACCACCCCCCATCCACTACCAGCAGCTGTTTCTGGAGACTTCACACCAGCTCCTCTGCTCCTAGGTTGTTCTGGCATCCCACCACCTTCATGAGGAATAGGTATTCACCCTCCTGCCCTTGGCTTCAGATTCTGGGGAGCCTGTGCACCTCGACTGCTTCTATGGGGATCGTCTCCAAAGAAGTTTCTCAGCCAGCTATGCAACAGCAAAGACCACATTGGACTAAGGTAGGACTTACATTTTAAAGGCCACCTTACACTTTGTTCTTTCACCCCAGCAAGCTTGTTCTTTCCCTTATGTTTCATCTCGCATCATCCTGGCTGAAGGGGTTTCATGGCCCTGCTTTCTGTACTCTATAGAAAAGCCAATTTTCTGTAGGAGGAGGTGATTTCTTCTTTGCCTCTGTGTGCAGAGAGGGCAGGGCAGAGCACACAGGGACCCAAAGTGCTTGGTCCTCCTGAAACCTTGCAGGAGACCTGGCTTGCAGCATATGGCCATGTGCTTTCCTCTGCCACCTTTGAAGGCTCTGGTGGACTGGAAGTTCTTCATCATTGACCTGAGGTGTCTCTCCTGTGTGAGTTGGCTTAATAAGCTGGAAGTCCTTAGTAAGATCTCTTGAAGACCTGGAGGCCCTTCCAGATGATGTGGTCCTCTGTAGCTATGAGGGGAGGGAGGAATCTCCTGGCTAAGCCACGGCTGCACAATACCTGCATCTCAGTGTGACTCGCGAGCAGCCTGTGAGGCAGAGCTGGGTCAGCTGTAGGCAGGGTTTGTGGCAGTGGCAGGACGTTGTGGCACGTGGTGCACTGCTGCACCATCTGTGCCTTGCATCCTCTTGAGTATGGATATTGTGCTTTCTTTCTGCACCATCCCTCTCACTTCTGCTTGGTTACCTGTCCCAACAGTTGTGTTAAGAGTAGGCTGCCTGACAGAGATGTCTGCTTGGGACAGTGTACAGCCAGTTACGGCTTTTCTCACTGGTCTTCTCTCCTCTCCTTTCTCCAGCATTACCAGGTAGATGCTGGGGCTCTCGTCCCCCATCTCTGAGTGCTTTCTTTAACATCTCTCTCACTGTTAAACATTTATGGATCTATTTCCTGACCTTTGCACTCAAGGCAGGAGAGCAGCAGGACCCAGGCTCTGTGTGTGCGCATTGCCTGGGGAGAGGGAGCGCTCCTGTCTGCATGCTCTCTGCCCTTCACTCTCCCTGCAGCTCCAGGCCCTGCCCTTTGGAGGGGACTTGCTCCTGCCCTGAAGACAGGGTTTGGGACTGTGTTATGTCCTAGCGCTTAGGGCAAGCCCTGCAGCTGGGCAGTAGAGGGGATGTATAAATAGGAGGGCATGAAAGGTGATTAACACAGACATTCCCAACCTTATGTTCCTTAAAAGGGTGGAAGGGGAGAAAAGGCTTGTGCCTCTGAGCTTTTCATCTTGGTCAGGGGAAGACAATGGCACGTTCATCAGAGAAATCTGTTATTCCCCAGAAGTACAAGGCAAGGGCTGCAGGAGAGACCACAGCCGAGAACAGGCTGCCTTGCAGTTGTGAGCAGGTGATGCCTGTGGTCTGGATGCGGCCCTCTTCCTTATGCTTGCTTCCCTGAATTCATTGCTTCCCCAGCACATCTTTCTCTGCCTCAGCCTCTGGGTGTTTGCTCTAATCTCCAAAAACTTGTAAGATCAAATCCTGAGCATGACAAATGCACTGCGAGGTCTTAGCACATCAGTTCACCTGTTCTGGTCCACACATGCATGCAGGATTAACGTGGCCAAAGGGCTTGAGAGGATAAGGGGACCAGGAGGATTGCCTGCTGCATCTTCAGGCACAGCCTGGGCTGGGTGTCCCACTCCCACCTCGGCTGGGTGCGCTGATGCTTTGTGCAGCATCGCCATGGTGGTGTCGTCTTCTCCCCTTCTCTCATCTTTTAGGGACCGAGAGTTTGAGGAGCAGAAAAGTGGTTTAAAGTCATCTCCCTCCCTTTGTGCTGAGCGAAGGGACAGCTTGGCAGGTAACAACCCACTGGGCAAGTTATCATTACCTGCTTTGGTGGTGGGTCTGGGAGAGCTGTTTGTTCTCCAGAGCTGCCCTGGTCTCTGCCCTGCTTCTGCTGCAGGCAGGGCTCTCTAGGAGAAGGAGTTCGGGTTTGATCCGGTTGTGTGCTTTCTCCAACTGCCTTGTTTTGTCCAGATTATTCTGCTATAAAACTGCTTTTGCCTCCTTCCTTTAAACCTCTGGGCTGTTGTCTTTAGCAGGCAGACACCACGGAGCATGTTCTGTTTCCTCTTTGAGGTCTGGGCAATGTAAGAGGGATGTGATGGGAGCAGAAGGTCTCCCTGGAGAATTTCTGAGGAGCAGAGTGGCTGTAGGACCAGTAAGGGCTGTGCCTGCCCTATGGGTGTTCTGGGAACAGATCAAGGGGAGGGGAGAGAGGGAGCAGTGGCATATCTTGGTTGTCCTCTACTGTCAAACTGCCCTCAAGAAGCAAGGCTGGCCTGCCAGAGACTGAAGTTTCTGGAGATGCCCTGACACTCGTGTGCTCTGGATCAGCTCTGCAGCACCTGCAGTTACAGAAACACAAAAGCTGTTGTTCGGTGCTTTGCCCCAGGCCCAGCCCTGACTCCTCTGGCTGCTGAAGGGCACGGCCCAGGACCTGCCTCGGTGGTGGCACCAGCTGCAGGGACAGCAAGATTTCACTTTAAGGCCATTTTATGCTGCTTTTTTTTATCAGCAGCCCCTTGCTCTGCTGCTGGTACTGAAAGCATCTGCTTTGTGTTTCCCCTCTTCTTTTGATTTCTAAGTTGAAGGCTTTTTTTTCTGCATGCTCTGATTATTTTTTTACCTAAGTTTCATAGTTTGACGTGTCCTTAGGACTTGGGAGCCTGTCAAACATTTTCCTACTGGGGCAGAATTAACCTGCGTGAAGGAAAACATACAGGTGTTTTCTGAAGATCTGTGTTGCTGTGCTCTAGCCTGCAGGTGTTTAAGACAGGTAGGGTGGCCCTCGATGTTTCTGCAGCAGAGTAGGGTGCTGCTTGTCCCGATGGTGATATTATTTACATTTTAGACAGGTTAAAATCTTAGTCTCTCGGCAATTCAGGTCACGGTGCAGACCTGCTTTTGGACACCAGGTGGCACATGGATCTCTTGGTTTTGCATGGAGGCTTTGTGTCCCTGCTGCAGCCTGTGTTTACAGCCCTGCTTCAGACTGTCAGAGTGAACTTCCAGTCCTGGGTGTGGATTTTTGGGGGGAGCAGATTCCTGGCTGTGCTCTTGGAGAGATCTGGCGGTGCCAGCACAATGTAGCACCTGCAGAGCCCATCAGAGGCAGGTTTCTAGCATGACTGTCACCAGGCTGCAGAGGAGCGGAGTTTGCTCGCTGCTGCACATCTGTGTCTTTCCTGTGTGAGTTTCCACAGTGGTCCAGCAAATCCTCTGCCACTAAGAGTGTGGCCACCTCGGTGACCAGAGCTGTGTCCAGGGTGGCACTGCCCTTTCTCTGCACTAACTCCAGCAGCAGAACTACCCTGTCACCCAGAGATTCCCTCCATGGGAGCAATCAATTTTCTTTCTTATCTGATTCTTTACAAGCAATTAAAATAATTTTATTTCTTTAGTTGATTCTTTACATGCTCCAGCCCCGCAGAGCTGAGCTGTGCACTGGGGCAATGCTTGCCCTGGCTGTGTTGATAACACAGTGCAGCCTGGGTGCTTCAGCCTCAGATATGCTGCCCCAAATGACTCATTCAAGAGCATGCAGTCATTTTCTGTATTGGGTTGTTTTCCATGTTGTGGATGAAGGTTCCTTCTGTATTTATCTGTTTTATTTTCTGGTAGGTGTAATCTAGAGAGACAGGAGGTAGTAATATTGAGAGACCATAGAATGGTTTGTGTTGGAAGGGACCTTCAAAGATCATCTATTTAACACCCCGCACACACACACACACACCCATGGGCAGGGATGTCTTCCACTAGATGAGGTTGCTGAAAGCCCCATCCAACCTGACCTTGAACACTTCCAGGGATGGGGCATCCACAACTTCCCTGGACATCCTGTTCCAGTGTCTCACCACCCTCATTGTAAAGCATTTCTTCTTTATGTCTAACCTAAAAAATCTACCCTCTTTCAGTTTAAAACTGTGTTGCCTCTTGTCCTGTCATGCCAGGCCCTGGTAAAAAGTCTTTCTCTGTCTTTATTATAAGCCCCCTGTAAGTATTAAAAGGCCACAATAAAGTCTCCCCTGAGCCTTCTCTTCTTCAAGTTGAACAACCCCAACTCTCTCAGCCTTTCTCCATAGCAGAGTTGTTCCAGCCCTCAGACCATTTCCATGGCCTCCTCTGGACCTGCTCGCACAGGTCCATGTCTGTCATGTGCTGGGGACCCCAGAGCTGAATGCAGTGCTCCACCGGAGGCCTTGTAAGGGCAGAGCAGAGGGGGAGAATCCCCTCCCTTGACCTGCTGGCCACACTGCTGGTGATGCAGCCCAGGACACGATTGGTTTTCTGAGCTGCGAGTGCACAGTGCCTGCTCATGTCCCATTTGTCACCCACCAGTACCCCCAAGTCCTTCTGTGCAAGGCTGCTTTCAATCCATTCATCCCCCAGTCTGTATTGAAACTGAGGATTGCCCCAACCCAGGTGCAGGACCTTGCACTTGGCCTTGTTGAACTTCATGAGGTTCACATGGGCCCACTCCTCCAGCCTGTCAAGGTCCCTCTGGATGGCATCCCTTCCCTCAAGCAAATCAACTGCACCACTCAGCTTGGTGTTGTCTGCAAACTTGCTGAGGGTGCACTCGATCCCACTGTTTGTCATTAATTACAATATTAAATATTGAAAAATATTAATTACAACATAAAATATTAAATATTGTAATTAATGGGTCCCAGAACAGACCCTTATGTGACACCACTCATAACTGGTTTCCGTTTGGACCTTGAGCCGCTGACTGTAACTCTTTGAATGCAGACATCCAGCCAATTCCTTATCCTTATCTAATAAGATCCAGAGCTTTGCTGGGAATCGGTGACTCCTTAGCTCCAGAAGGTCAGATCCAGAAAGTATTTAGCTCCTAACACATGGAAACCGAAGATACCGTTAACAGATAGCCGGACTTTATACACCCAGCTAGGGGTCAGGGCCCTGAACACCTTGTGTGGACCCAAACCAAAGTTTCTCTTGAGAATGAAACTTTAGGGTTTTCTGAAAATGCTGCCTAGCACTGTGGACTAGCTTGTAAAATGTCTGTTGCTGGTTTGCCGGGCCCTCCAGGTGCTCACAAATGCATTCAAAGCATCCCCACGTGCTCTTCACGTGTCCTCAGATTTCCAGGATGCTGGGAGGCATCACTTCCTCTTGCTCACAGATGTCTTGCTGCAAGGGATCCCTGGCACAAGTGCCTCCTCTAACCAATACCTCCCTCTCTTTTCCTTTTCCACCCCAGTGTCCCCAGCTCCATCACCTCTCTCTGCTGAGGCAGAGGCCTTCAGGATTCTGCAGTTGTAGCTTCTCTCTTCCTCAAGCATCCATGCGTGTTGTGCCAACGTTGGCTGAGAAGCAGCAGTGAACAGGGACAAAAAATTCTCTCTTCCTCTGTCACTCAGGAGTATTCTCGGACAAAATTGAGAAGTCAATTGAGGAGTGGTGTTGGGGAACACACACTAACAGCATCAGTGTACTTTGACAGGGCTCTGGGAGCAGTGCGGGTGGGAAGCTGAACATTCATTTGCTTTTCGAAGGAGGCAGAACCTGTTTGGAGAGCTTTCTTCCTAGATCTTGTGTTTCATCTCTGCAGAATACATGGGGTATCTGCTCCCTGTATCATGCCCTAGGAGAGGGTTTTGAGTGTGTACCCTGGAGTTCCTAGAAACTGAAGTCACTCCTTATCGCACTTATGCAATCTGTATGTACAGGTACAGCGTTGGCTGGTCTGGGAGGTGTTTGTACGTTCCCCCTCTTTCCCACCTGCGTGAATCAGAGTGTGGAGAGAAGAACCACAACCAGCTCACAAACTTTCTGTAGCACAGCCATGTATTTTAGCAGTTGATGTTTTCATCTCGCAATAGGCGATGGTGTTGCCTGTATGTCTTGGACTGACCTTTCCTTATGCTTTAGGGCAAGCAGCATTTCTGACATTGCAGTGCCATCCCTGGGGTATCCAGCCAATGCCCAGGCACTGGTTTAGCTGCAGGAGATGTCCTGGTGCGGATGTTTTGCCAGGTAGAGGTGGCGTTTCTAACAGGATGTGTAGAAAAGTAAGTGGGAGTGAGGTCAGGCTGTGACCCAGGGCTGCTTCCTTGGCAGTGAGGAGCTGTGGCTGTGCCCATCGGTGCTGGCACTGCTGCTGTTACCTGGCAGCAGTCGGCTGCTGGCGCTCACTTTTGGGGTACTGTGGGTGACAAGTGAGCCCAGCCCTGGGGTGCAGCTCCTGCCTGTCACAGGCTGCCGCCACCACAAGAACCACTTGGGGTGTTACTGGTGGGCTGTGTGCAGGTGTGTGGTGCTTACTGGGAGACACTGAGAGCCAGACTGTGCCTGTAGTGCCTGCTACGCTCATCCATCACGTTTGCACTGGGGCATCAGCGCTGGGCAGTGATTTTATTTGCAATTTGACCTTCGAGAGGCCCCCGGGTGAACCCCAAGTTAGGGCCAGGCATGCCCTAGGGTTTTTTTGGCTTCATGTGGGCGTTGGGGTTTCCTGGCTTTGAAAACTGGGGGGGTTTCTCTGTGCTCTCCTTGCTGTGTGTGTTAATATTTCCAGGTCCATTGCAGTGCTGTTTTCATCCGCCAGATGCGCGCAGTTGAGCCATGTTGGCTCAGTTCCTGGGGATGAGGTCAGAGAATTGGGATTGGGAGAAGGGATCAGCTGCTTTCCTGACGAGGGGCTGACGCAGCCCTGCATCCTCCCCTGCATCCCCCCATGTTGTTGTCGTCGAAGTCCGTTCCCCCCCCCCCCCCCCCCCCCCCGTGACCTCCTTTTCCAGACAAAGAGGGGAAGTGCTGGCTGCGTGCGCATCCTGCCCTGTGCCACAGGCAGCCCCGGCCCCCCCGCCTTGTGCTGTGCCCCCCCTCCCTCTGTCCCCACTCTGAACCTGGAAAGAACAGCTCAGCTCCCATTTCAAGGAGCCTTTGTCCTCTCAGACAGTTTTCTTTGGGTGATTTGTCTTTCTTTTTTCTGCCTGTGACAAGACCATAATTGGGAGGGGGTCTCCATCTGCTGCTGGGGAAAATGGGGGGGTTGCAGGGAGAAATCCCCTGCCCTGACACACAAAGGCAGCACTTGCTTCTCAGCTGGCATCACCAGCCTTTTAGGTGCTTAGTTATTAGGAAGTTTGAGAGCAGGAGCAGTGATTAGCAGTGTTCTGTGCCATTAAATGAAACCAGGATCTCTGGAGCATTGTGCAAGCCCCTCCCTATGTCCCTCTGTTGTGGGGCTCCCCGCATCTCTCCAGTGCACCTCATTCCTGTGCTCTGAGCCATTGCTTTTGTGCTGGTGTAGTGCTCTTCTGTTTCTGCACCCCCCCATCCCCCCTTTCCTGCTGACATTATAATCTCAGGTGGCTGCCCAGCAGTGCCAGCGTGCCCCGGTCCTGGGCTCCCCCAGAGCTCTGCCCATCTCCATCACTTCTGCTCTGTGGCACCATCTTACCAGGCTGGGGTCCACCCTGATGTCTCACTTGTGCTTTCCCAGCACTCCCAGACTGAGTCACCCAGGGTGTGCTGGGAACACACCCGTGTTTAGTAGCCCCAAAGCTATGTTTTGCAATTTTTTCAGTCCCCCATTGCTCACGGGATAAGGTGTTCTGGCACCTCATCTTTTGATACCCCTTCCTATGCAGCAACGCTGCAAAAATTCCCACTCGTCAGTGCACCCATGATACTGATCCCCCTGCCCTGGCAGCCAGTTCCAACCTGCCGAGCTCCCTGGTGTCCCAGTGCCAGCCTTGCTTGTCTCCTGCCGTGCAGGGGGACGTGCCCGTAGTTTTTGCAGCTGCAGAAATGACAGTAGTAAAATCAAGCCTCCCTGGGTATCCTATCCCGGGTGTCCCACAATCTGTCTGCACCCAGGCATGCTGCTGTGGCAGGAGCATCACCACAGAGCTCTGGCTCCAGGATCACCCAATCCCACAAAAAGGACTGTTCTCTCCCTGAAAAGGCCCTTAAAGGTATTTTTGTAGTTAGTTATATAGCCAGTGGGACTTTCTGTGTGCTTCTTTGTGGCATGTAAGTAAAAGCAAGCCCCAGAACCAGCACTTGCCAGGCTCTGTCCTTGCAGGCTGGATGGGTGCAGCTATGGTGCTGAAATGTGTGCTGGGCACCCTGCTTCTTGCCGAGTTTAGTCCTTCAGTGTTAGGATATTACTCACTGTCACCTGTATAAGTGCTTTCTTTCTGTCTGTCTTTTCCTTTCATTTTTTTAAAACTCCTTGCTTTTCTTTCTCGTGGTCCTTTGTGTTTAAGTTACTGCAAATGACTTGGGATTCTGGATCTATTTGTACTTTTTGTCTCATAGCCGAATGATGCTTTTGGTCCTTTTTGAACTGATTCTGAGAAAACTTCCTGTGAGATTCACATGGGAATTTAAGCCTCAAATTCAGCTGGATTTGGCCCTACACCGACATACTTCTGGCTTGAAAGTTGGATGCTCAGGGAGCAGCTTTCAAGGTATCCTTGTGCTAGTTTTGCATGTATCCTTTGGTCCCTGAACCTTTCCTAGGGACAGCATCTGGTCACCCTGATTCAGGTGGGTGCTGGTTCTCCCCCCATGTCTGTCTTCAGCTGTTTCTCCCGTCCCTGGGCCTGGGCATGTTCCCATGAGAGGTAACGCCGGGCTTTGGGCACTCGCCCTGATGTGGAACTTGATACAGATGAAATTTGGTGGTTTTTCTCAAACCTGGAAAAATACGTAAATATGGAGGGTGGTGTGACATTAGTTGTTGGGAGGTGTATGTGTGAAACACACTGGTTTTAATACAAAATACTATCCTTTTCCTAAGGATTGTGAATGTAACATAGTGAGAAGAGCAGAATATAAATGGGGTGGTGGGGAGAGGCAACTAGGAGAGCTCAGGAGGCAACAAGGCTGCTGAAGTTTTTAAGCGAATATTTTGGCTATAACGATAATTTAAATGACCCAGTAAGGGCTGATTGGGGTCTCTCTTTCTGCCTGGAGCCTGTGGGGCTGGAGCAGGGCTGGAGAGCTGCTTCCCCCCCCACCCCTCTCCGAGCAGCTCAACCAGCGGCAGAGGGTGCTCGTGCACTACTGTGCAAATCTTTCTTTTCCCTCAGCCATCTTAGGCAAAGTGTTTTCCTTCCCTGCAGTCTCCATTTTATGTTTCTGACGCAGAAAATAAAAAGGTTGGCAAAGGGGGGGAGGATGGGGGGGAGTGGGACGTGCTGATACAAAGCTTGGCAGTGGCTTTCTCGGTGCTGGGGCAGGGGTGGGGGAAGGTAGTGAGCCCCAACTTGTACCCAGGGGGATGCAGAGCAAGTGGCGCTCTGGGGGGGATGCTGGAATTGGGGAGGGGTGAGTCTGCAGAGAGACATGGTGTTTCAGATGAAATGCTGCTTGGAGCCCCCTGCCCCTGCCAGCCCCCGAGGCTGGATGGTGCCTTCCCTGCCTCCCTCCCCCCTTGCTGTTGCTGGATGCTCTAGCTGCAGTATTGCTTTTTTTAACCCACATCACCATAGGAAGCTGAGCAGACCCCACAAACTGCCTGCAAGCGGGATGGAGCTGAGGCTTTGCTGCAGAGCTGCTCTTGTCTGGGGCTTCCCAGACAAGAGGGACTTTCCTGTTTTCATTGTTCAGGACACTGAGATCTATTCTTGCTCTTTTTTCCTTCCTGCCTGTGCACGTTGCAGGGGGGTGGGTTGCTGCCCCAGGTTCGTTACCAACAAATCCTGGCAGCAGCACCTTTCCCAGCTGTGTGGAGAGCCCCAGGGGAGCTGCCAGCATGTGATTCTGAGTAACTATTGTCAGTGTCTCTGTTTGTAGTAACCATTTTTATGTTATTAGTCACTGGATCCTTCGTTTTGTGCAGTGGAACGCTTGGGGCAAGCAGGCATTTCCCAATCCAGGATATGAAAGAAGCCATCAATCCAAACTGCTGGAGGCTTCTCCAACAATGAACTTCACTGAACCAACTAAACAAGGATGTTGCAAGCTCAGAGATGGACTCATGCATCTGTGGTCTGTTCCTGGTCGCTGCCTTTTTGCAGGTTCTTGCTCTGCGATGAGCACAGCACATCTCTCCCTTCCATGAGAGGCGTTTGG
The DNA here is from genome assembly GCF_034638445.1 of Ciconia boyciana. Lineage (NCBI taxonomy): Eukaryota > Metazoa > Chordata > Aves > Ciconiiformes > Ciconiidae > Ciconia > Ciconia boyciana. Next base: position 21,051,286 of record NC_132942.1, read on the forward strand.
CAGGAGACAGTTTTGGGAACCTCTGTAGGGCTCCTGGGTTTGTGGGTTTTTTTCAGACTAAGGAGTGCAGTTTAAGGGTTTTCTTTTGTGGCATCTGTTGTTCCAATACCTGAGAACCAAATTGCTAGGTCCTTACCCTTACAGGTATGTGCACAGAGATAGTAGCTGGCATAAATGCATCCAACTAACTTCAAACCAGCTGAAGCTGCTAACTCCAAAACCTGCCGGAGGTGTGGATTAAATACTTTGTAATTTGGTCCAAGTCCATCAGCAAACTTGAACAAAAATCCCTGGGAAAGCTGACTTGTTTAAAGTCTGTTTAGATGAGTCTGCACAAGCAGCTCATCCATCAGTGACAGGGAGGTGGGGGATATCCCTGCAGGACTGCTTAGTCACTCCATGTTATAGAAATTTTTTCCTTCCATGTAGGTGAGTCGTGGTCACTGTTGTGCTTATCAAGTCCTAGGCCCAGTTTATTCTCAAGTTCTTACATCCCCTTTTGTTGCTTTCCTAGAAATGTGATTTTGCAGCTTAATGGAGCTTTTTGGTTTGCTTTTACCCAACTGCTCTGTGCTTTTTTTTTTTTTTTTCCTTCCCACAGCCATGCACAAGGATGCTTCTCAGGAAGATAATAAAGTCATGAGTGTCTGTGGTTTCTGGGGATAGTTAGATGAGTATCTTTTCCTTTAAACATCCTGAACTAAAGCGCCCTTTGTGATCTTGTGCATGCCCGCATATACGAAAATAGGTCAGTGATTCTGTGCTGGCAGCAACCCTGCTGTCTGCTGGCTGGCCCAGGGCGTCAGCGTGTCTGCAGAAGGAGGCATGGAGGAGCAGCACAGCGATAGGTCAGCTCTGAGGGAGGGATGCTCGTCCTCTCCTGCCTTGTTACTGGGCAGCATCCTGCCTCCGGGACTGGCTCTAGCTGCAGTATTGAGGGCGAGCGGGGTAGGGGGCAGTGCTGGGGGTGGTATAGGCTCCTGCAACCCCCTTGCCCAAGGTGTCGAAGGGTGAGCACCCTGCGGAGCAGGTCAGGGTTGGGTTTCTGTGCTGATTCTCCCCCTCCCTATGGTAGAGGTACGGCAGGAAGGGGTGTCTTGGCTTTCATGGTCACCCTGGGATGGGTGCAGATCCCCCTGCTTGTTCCAGCCCACGGTGAAGCAGTGAGTTTTTAGGCATCTAAGCAGTGAGATGCCTCAGTCATCCTTCTCGTGGTGTGGAGCTGGCAGAGGCAGTTGGAGTCACAGGACAGAGTGCAAACCCTTTCCATGCTCTTCGATGCAAGTCCCAGGAGTGTTGGTGGGCCTGTTCATGCTCCTGGAGAAGGGGATGTCTGTGACAGCCTGACTCCGGTGCAACGCAGAGGAGGGGGCCATTAACAAAGGGCAAGAAAGTCTAGGGACTGTGGTGATGTCAGGCATCTGTCAGTCTCTCTTCCAGCACCAAACCTGCAAACATGTCTCCTGAAACACTTCCCCTCATGCCGCTCCACAAATCCTTTGACATTGAGTGTCTTGCACTGAGCTTTGATATGCTGGTAGATATTGTGGATATTGTCAGGTGTGAAGTGTCTGCATTAATTTAAGGCAATATATGTCTTTAGCAAGGTTATCTTGCTCTTTGTGGGAGAGTCGCCTGTGTCCGTACCTGTGAACACCAGGGAGACCAGCAGTCTGATCTTTCCATACCCCTTTGTAAAGACATTTGTTGCATGGGGCAGCAGAGCTTTGATACTTATTAGGAGGGCAGTTCTGGTCAGCCGTTGCATGAAGAAAAGCTGCCTGGTTACTCAAGGAATAACTCCTTCAACAGCTCATGGCTTACCCGGATTTGCTGTACTCAGAAAAGAAAGACCAGGAGGGCGACAGAAGAAAGAACCAAAGAAAAAAGGGGAAGGAGCTGCACTTACTGAGTTTGGACAATCCTCTGCCAGTAGGACCAAGTTAGAAACTGCTTCTCTTTGGTGCTCATCAGGGGGTTGTTCCTAAAGTTTGACCCATGCTTCTTCCTGGGCCCTAGCAGATGTTTTCCTGGGGTTTCTCTGCTTGCCTTATGAAAAGAACAAAACTGTGGTCCTGGAGCTGGATGAGACTGTGCTGAGCACTAGCGTGGTGCAGGTGAGTTTCTCTGCCTGCCCTTTCATGTAAGGATGGGAGAGGCATATAGTCAGGGAGCTATTTGTACTCTGCATCTCTTGGACTTTATCCGGGTGCTGGTCCAGGCAGCTCTGTCGCACTGCTTTGTGCACTGCTCTTGCAGAACTTGTTCAAGCCACGGCTACAGCTGGTGAAGCTCAGAAAAATGCAGGTCTGGCAGCCTATGAGCAGTTTGGGGTTCTGGTAAGTGACTTTTCCTCTAGTCAGACAAATTAAGATCACATCAGCATCTTCACCTAACAGAAAAATTGCATTTTTCACTGTTTTGTTCCTTGTGTGATGCCCCACTCCACCTCCCACTTCATGCTCCTTGCAGTGTCTCTGTTTTTTCTCTGTCTAGTGTTGCACAAAAGATGACGAGACAGGCTGACGTGCATACATATTTATTCTCAGGATCTGGTGCTAGTGGTAAACATCAACTACAGCAGTAAAAGTTTCTTTTTTTGGAGTGTAATAAAAAGAATGAGAGAAAAGGGAAAGTGAAAACTCTCCCCAGTGGCCACGTGGGATGAGAAACAACAGGAGTCTCCCTGATTAAGCACTTTCTCCAGTGCAGCAGAGAGTCCCCCAAATACTTTTACTATAGTAACTCTTTGGACTCTTCAGGTCTTGCTCAGTCTCCCCATTGTCAGTCCTTAGACTGAGAGTGTCGATTGGAGCAATCTTTGATTAGGTGCAGATGTTTTGTCACTAATTGCCCATTAAGCTTAGTGCTGCCCATCCTTGGGTGATGTTTAGTGGTTGTTTTAATGACCCTTGTCTCCTATTGTTGTCCACTGAGGGCCCTGGTACGACCTTACAGCTCATGGCACAAAGCAAGGGTGAGAAAAGGAAGTTAATCTCTCCCATCAGTGGTAATTAACTAGTCTATTCTAATTGATTCCCACTGCAACACACAGCACAACAGACCTGGGCTGCGGGGCTGATTTAGGGGAGATAAGGGAGGGGCTTCAGAGTTATACAGGTTATGGCACTGCGTGGGCTCAAGGGTTAGTCTTAGGTCTTGTTTTGTAAGCCCTTACACGCTCTCAAGGAAAATAACTCTGGAAAATCTCTTCTGCGTGGTCTGTCTGATACGCACCCTGTCTTACAGTAGGATTTTATTTCTGTAATCTCCTTTTCTTCCTCATCCTGCTTCCTGATAATGTTTTTTAGTGTCCTTGTGACCAACCAGTGATGAATTTAAATTCTGTGCTTAATTTGTCAAAAAAATGGCTACCAATGTCTTTAACCTACTTGGACAGCAGTAATTCTCTTTGGACTGCTTAATCAGTACCAGCTTTATTACCTAAGTTTCCAAATAGACTGTCTTCCTGTAGAGAAAGCAGCTTTATCATCTCACTTTGATGCGGGGAGAGTCTAGATTGAGTAAATTCTGGACTAGATGGATTTTTAAGATCCAAACAATATCTGTCCTTATCTATGTGTTCTAGGAAATCTATGTGCCCTGTCCTTGTTCCCTGTGTACAAGTTTTCCTAAAGTGTGTGGTTGCTTGGCTTCACATGCCACCCTGTGTTTTTTAAAGACAGGGGAAAAAAAAGAAGAGTTCAGAGCTCCCTATTTGTCTTCCCAAAACACCTTGAGAGTGTCTCAGTTGTCCTATTTTTTAAGACACTCAACTCTGTGTTGTCCACGTAGGAGAAATCTGATGTTTGAAATGCAAAAACATCTTGTAAAACTCTAACATAATTAGTCATTTTTCTCCTGCCACATTTAATTCAAAAAAAGTAAAAAATTGGCAGTACAATGCCAGTAGGAAACTCCCATCAGGAATTTTTTTCCCCCTTTCTTCAGTGCAAGAAGTCTTCAGATTGTCAGATCTAAAAAGCCTCCTTTGGCGGAACGTTAAGTTTTCACAATCCCGTTTAGCCTTGCTGTGGGATAACGGGCAAGAAGAGAACGAGGTGGGGAATGGGAAGAATAGGACCCCATGTCTGATGAATCCTGTGTCGAGGAGGACTGGGTCTCTAGGAGTTAAGATGGTGACCTCAAATGAGAGCACTGCTGCTTGTCAGAAACAGGGGAGTGGAAAATAAATCTGAACTTGTTCCTAATGATGGAACCTTTATAAAGTTTGAGAAGTACAGGAAGGATTAAATACCTCAGAAATGCCTGTTCCTGTAATTTTTTTACTTTTATTGATCAGAGTACTATTTTTACAGTTAAGATGCACTCAGGGCTTAGAAGGACCCTCTCCAGGAAGGATGATGATTCTGCCATTGCTCAGCCCTTGCCACTGCTCTTCCTGGAAGCATCTCCTCCTGTGCCCAGCTGTATATAACCTGTCTAGTGTCCGCAGCCTGAACTTAGTCTCATTCCTCCTCCTTAGCTCCTGGATAACCTTATAAGCCCATCCTTGGGCATGATAACATACACTCGGTCTGAGGTCTTCTAAAGAGGATTGATTTAGATTAGATATTAGGAGGAAATTCTGTACTGTGAGGGTGGTGAGGCACTGGAACAGGTTGCCCAGAGCAGTTGTTTTTCAGTAACTGCCTGTATTCAGTCATGTGGCAGTCCAAAAAGCAGAATGTCCTGCCTAGCGAGCTGCTTCGGAGACATGCCTGTGGTGCTGCAGGACCCTGTGGCGCATGCTTGGTGACTGTCCCCTGAGATTCAGTCAGTCGGTGCTCATCTCAGGAAGCATTTCTTCATCTGTGTTTTAACATATCTTTCTGCATTATCCTCCTGCTGATTTCTGTGCTCGTCGCTGTGTTGGACTGTGGCTCAGGTCAGCAGGAAACAAGTGCTTGATAGATCTTGGAGTCTGTGGGACTGTAGGCATTGCTTTAATGCTTTCTGCATTTGATCTTACAAGTGGGAGCTGGCGATGGCAAAGAAAAAGATTGCTGCCTGCCAGTCCTAGTGCCTGCAACGCATCCTGCACCTACTTGCTTACCTGCTGCATCTGGCACTAAGACTTAATGGGATTTTTTTTTTGCTTGGTAGAGTGGGTCTGAGCATGATACGGTGTGTGGACTCAATCTCTTCAGCTAAAAGCAGGACCTAACGTGTGGGTCTCGGAGCAGGGATTGCTCTGGGATAGCTTGGGGACTCTGGAGCGGGTCTGTACAGAGCTAGAGAAATCAGCTCTCTGCAAGGTGAGGACTTTTCTGTAGGCAGCTCAGGGAACTGGTTGGTACCCTCTGGGTTTATTTCCCAGCCACCTGCATGTGGGTGGCTAGGAAATACATCCAGAGGATTTCCAGCACTTGGAAATACCTGCTGGCTAGGCTTTCAACACCTTCTGTATGGTCCTGTTTTCCTGACCAGTTTTTCTCATGACCAGCTCTGAGGCACAGAGTCCTGGGATCAGAAGTGATCCCAGTGAAGGTGAGGTGTTTGCTGTGGCTTGGGGACAGGGGTTTGGATCTCGGCTGCTCTGAACAAAGACAGTTTTGGTTCATTGCTGTGGCTGTGGCTGCAAAGCCTGAGGCTGCATCCCAAAGATGCCTTATTTATGGTGTCATAGTAGAAGCCTTTTTCCTGTTAGTGCTGTGGCTGTGCTGTGCCGCACAGGGCAGCGAAGGAAAGAAACATCAATGAAACAAGCGGATGCGATACCTGGAAGGAAGAATACCTATTGTTTTGTCCTGTGATAAAAGGTTGATGATGCTGAGTCCAGGGAGGAAGGAAAGCAAGAGGCAGCAGCAGGATGTGGACTGCAGATGTATCGGTCCCTCAAACAGAGGATGAAAACTCTCTGCTGAACGCCTGACTACTGCCCCTCCATGCACCCCCAGTGCTCTGCTCTTTGTCTTACCTGGTCTAATATTTACCTTCAGCTAAAAAGCCTCCTTCTAACATGCAGTAATGTCTCTAGTATAACTCTGTCCCATCCCTTGTCCCAGGCTGCTGACCCAACCCCGCTGTGCTGCACTAGAGTTGGGCAGGTCACTTCACGTGTCTTTGCACCCTTCTCTGGGGCTGTCAGTCTTTAATCAGCTTTAAATAACAGGTCCAAAGTCACCTTTTAATCTCATTTTAGAGACTGGAGCATGCAGACCTTTCCTGTCGTGTCCCACCCCTTACCAAAATACTGGGGGGAAAAAAAAAAAAAAGAGAGCAGCCTTGGTGCTGGCTTGGTATAACTTGGTTTGTATTTACACCACAGAGCTCTCCCATCTGCCTGTGAAATGCACATGAGAGTATGTATGAGTAAGCTTTGCCCTTAGTCTGAGCACACACACCGTTCAGGAGCAGAAAGGACCATATTTCCCGGAAGATCTGCTGCTGAGGGAGCATTGAGGTGTTGCCTGAAGCAGTTAATTTTCAGTGCATGGGGGTGATTTGCCTGGATCCAGACAGGGGGTGAGCCACACTTCTGGTAGTGAGGTCAAAGGCATTTTCAGGGGGTGTGTCTGGAGTCCTGATGATAGTTGCAGGGTAGAAACTATGCTCCTGCTTAAAGCAAATATTTTAGGAATGTCCTTCTCTGTTTCTATATTGTCATTTTTTTTATTTTTTTTTTAGTGTCTGCTGAGAACTTGGAGGAAAGCTTAAACGGACAAAGCTTAAATCTGACAAAAGGACAGATTGTGAATGTGTAATGTAATATTCAGAACTTTCCAGCCAGCACAGATGAGAGTGACAAATTTGTGGGAAAAAATGACAATATCCTTTTGCTTTTAGGAAGAAAAATGTTTCAAAGTGGATGTGAGCTATGGCAGAAGGGATTCACGGGTCTCGGCAAAGTTTGGAGAGGGAGCAGAAGGAGCAGAGGGAGCTGTGAGAAAAGGCATTTCTGTCATGGTGTGGACCATGGAGTGTTCCTCTACAGCTGTGGGGGGGATCTTGCAGTGCTGCAGGGATGCTTTTTGCCATCAGCAGGGGATCTTATGATCATTGTGAGCCTCCCTGACAGCTTTGGGCAAAGGGATTGCTGCTCTGTTCAGTTGTTGTCTAAAACTGAGTTACCTGACTGCATTCCTGGAGTTTCTAAGCTGATTCGAGGTTGATGGTTTGCTGGGAGTGCTGTGTGCTTGCCAAGGAACACCCCAAGTTGCTGGGTGTTGTGGTGCTGTGATGGACTTTGAGCAGTTGGGGCTGTACCATGAAATCTTGCTTTTGCAGGAGGGTGGTTGCAGATGTGTGCCCACAGGTCTGCTGTCCAGCCTGTGAGGTGGAGCATGAGCAAGATGCTGCTTTTTTGCCAGCTGCATATTCCTTTATTTTGCCTTTGACAGAGGAGGTGTAAGCCTCACCCAAACACTGAGCAGATTAGGCTGGATTCATCTCAGCATCACCGTCTGGTGATGGTAGTGTCTGTGTCTTTGAGTGCAGAGGAATCACAGATGAAGTTGAATGTTGCAGTACTCTGTGGTCTGTTGCTCACGCTGGTGTTTTCTACCTCATGTTTGGTTTATGGTCCTTGACTTCTGGGTTTCGCAGCTTTGTCAAGGATGCCAAGACACAGTATGAGGAGTTGCAAGTGATGTACTCAAGCATGGAGGACCTCTATATGGAACTAGGCCAATACTTTGTTTGACACCCAGAAAATTACTGTTGATAGCTTCTTCATAGAACTGAGTAACTTCAGAAATACGTTTCTGGTGAGCAAGATGGCCTTTCCTTCTCTTAACTGTTTCCTTCACTGCTCAGATCTGCCATGCTTCTTACTCCCCCTCTTCCAAAGAGGGATTTTAATTGCTTTTGTGCATTTTTTTCCCCACTTCTCCATCCTGCAGCCCCTAAGCAGCTGTTTCTTCCATTCTGCAGCAAGCTGTCAAGGAGAATCAGAAGCGGCATAAAACAGATGATATACCATGCAAAGCTGGCAAAGGAGGAGGCAGGGAAGAAACACCAGGAGTGACAGCAGCAGAGAGAACAGCTGGTAGACATGAATGCAGGTATGAGATGCAATTGGGTGTTTGGGACAGCAGAAGTTTTGGACTGGCTGCAAAGCCCTACTAATAACGTGCACGGAGAGCTACAGGTGAAGAGAGAAATGCTCTGGAGCTGGATTCCCAGGGATGGAGGCTTAGGACAGCATGAGTGGTATTACTCTCTTCTTTACTGAGAGGGTAAGTCCCAAGAGCAGCAATTTGCAGGTTTGCCTGCAGAGCTTTAAGCATAGGCGTTAGACAAGTCACAGTAAACCCATCTTCAGCAATGTGCAAAGCCTAAGAAGGTGCAGAGAACCTTACCAAACCTGAGGGCCTTCTTGAGAGGCTCTTTGCCTATATAAAATGCAGCAATTTGCATGACACACCAAAAGACTGTACGGCCATTCAGTGCTGTCGTCCTGCGCTCCTTCTCCTCCCTTGTTTTCTTGGGAGGCCTGGTGGGTATTAGGGTCAGAGCTCTTCTCCCTCCCTTCCCAAACCGTTATGCTGTGCTCTATTAGTGCAGGAGTCTGGCATTAGGCTCCTCTATTCCAACCACATACGTTTCAGATTTTTTTGCAAATGTGTTTTAAAAGGGGGGAGGGAGAGAGGCCATAAACAGTCTTACGAGCTTTCCCAGTGCTGTAGCCTGAACCTGGGAGCACCTAAACCAGGTGCAGCTCTGTGGGATAGCCTTGCGATGATTGTGCAGACTCAGGTTCCTCCTTCATTAGCCTGTCTGTGCCCTTACCTCTGAGTGAGTGAATCCTACAATAGCAGGTACTCCTGCGTCAAAGCTGTACTGCATTCTGAGAGCAGAGTGGACCTGACATCGCTCCCTTTGCCAGATGAATGGCAAAATCATATTCTGATGTTACTGTTGTCCACTTTCCTTCCTAGCTCCATACATGCTCAGCACATGGGTATAGATTTAACCCTGTCACTTTGTAATAAAATAGCCATTTCCTTCACCTTTTTGCAACATTATCTGTTACATTAAGATGTTAATGAGTTTCAGGTTGGAGGCCTCTTGACCTGCAGCTACTACAGGCACAAACCTGAAAGCCCACACAAGTGACAAAAAACCCGTGTCAGCAGCTGTGCTTAGTTTGAATGCAGCCTTGTGCTTGGTCCAGGAGGTTAATGTGACTCTGCGAGCACCCTGTGCTGTCCCTACAGCATGGGCTTTCTCCCTTAGTCTGCTCCCTACTACCAGATGCATTCTTTGCTTCCAACATATGGACTCAATTACTGTCCCTCTCCCTTGATTTCCTGCCTCTTTGGATTTCCTGAAATGCATCCCCTCCTCCTGGCAGTTTGAACTCCCACAGTGAGATGCTTTGCAAGCTGTCACATTCCTCCCTCCCTCCCTCCCACTGCTTTGCTGCCTCTAACAAGGTGGTCCTGATCCAGAGCATGCACAGATAAGGCTGCAGACCCATGCTGTTACTATAGGCAAGCCCAGGAACCTCAAGGGCTTGGCTTCTCACAGCAAAACTAGTCAGCTCCCTAAATGCTTGTTCAGTGACTGGCAGGGCTGTGTCCCAGCTACTCTTGACGGAGGTCCCCACCCTGCCTCAGCATTGTTCCTGGATCACCCTGTAGTTTTCAGACAACTGCTTCATTTGCAAGACTTTAGGCTTTTTTCCTATTCCCTTCTGAGGCCATGGGCTTTCTGAGCCTCTGTGCTTTGAAAGGAGCATCAAACTGCTCTGGGTTTCTCCTAGGTGCTGTTTGGCTTCTTTCCTGGACAGCTACTCCTGCAGAAAAGCCATGTGCCCATGGCTTCTGCCTTTAAAAGCATTTGAGGAGGAGGGGAGAGGGAGCCCTGTCTTCTCTGTTAGTGGTTCTCTCAACCCTTGTCTGCTGCTCTGGGGGATCCCCAGGCACTGCAGCATCGAGTTACTGGAAATCTTAAGAAATCTGAGCTGATTCAAGGGGCAGGGGGAGATGGAAACAGTTAAATCACGCAAATGAACAAGTTAATGATTTCCATTCCCTTGCTGGCATGTTTCAGTTTTCGGAAGGGGGTCTGGCCAGCAGCTGTGCCAGCAATTGTAGCTCAAAAAGAGTATTTTCTTTGTCAGCTTTCATCTGTGGCCCCTTTAGATTCCCCTTACTCACAGAGATGTCAGAGTTTCCAGGGCTCCTGCTGCTGCAAGTCCCTGTGACTGTTTTCCCTCCTGTACCCAGCAATGGAGTTAGATGATGGGGAGGGGGTGAAGAAGGCACTGTTTGCTCCCTGATTGCTTCCTGCCCCATCCTTCCCCAAGCAGAGGAGAGGCTTTTTCCCAGGATCCAAGTGACTCAGCAGCACTTGCAAATGGGAGGAAAACCTGCAGCTTCTGCGCCTTTGAATCCAGGAGCAGAGTGGGGCAACTTAGGGTACAGCTCGGGAGAAGATCCAACAATATCTGTGGCTGAGCAGTCCTGCAGTCAGCTTCAGATGCAGGAGCCTTATTGTATTAATAAGGCTTACATATTGTTTTACATATATATGTATGGCTTATATATTATTATATGTTGTATAATAAGCCTCGACACTGTGTGTCCAGGTTGTGGCATCTAAGATCACTGAGCCCCAGCAACAGTCTCACAGGAATGGGTTGTCCCTGTGGTGGCTGTTTGAGCTTCCCCTCAAGGGATGGTGCCCATTCTCTCCCAGACCGCTTCCCCCGTGAGCAGTGGTAACTCCTTAGGATGTCCTGAGCGCCAGAGCCCTGTTTGCCCAGTACCCAGGGAGCCCTTTGTGTGATACCAGACTAAACACAGCACTGCTTTTCTTACCCACAGCAGGAACGCATCGGTTGAGCTCTGCCATCAGGAGCATCACCTTAAATGTGTAGCACCTCCCTACCTTCCTACTCACCTTCTCCTGATGCCTTTTCCTATCCAGGCAGTGGTGGAAGCACGGAGAGGGAAAAGCCTGAACTTCTCAAATCAGGTGAAGTATAAAGGGTGTTTAGAAGTATTGGGTATGCTAAAGCTGGAGGAGGAGTAAATGAAGCAGAGAGGTGAGGCAGGGATGACAACTACCAGTGTCTCGGCATCCTTCCTCAGCCTTCCAGTCCCGTTGTCTGGCTTGGGCTGAGTTCATTCTGAAGTCCCTGTTGGGCCACTGCCCTGTCTTACCCTCAGAGACCCTTCACAGCAGCCCAGACCCTCCACTTGGGCTTGGCACAAGCGGACGGGTAAGTGTAAGAAACTAGAAAGCCCTAATAGATGCCAGTGGCTTACTGCTGTCACTCAAACCTGCCCTCAAAACTTTGAGAGCCGCCATGGGTGAATTTGGACTGTTTTGCTCTGAGAGGAGCATCTCTGTTGTGTCCCTCCTAGGAACCACCAAACCTCCCGTGACTTGTGGGATGTATACCCACTCCCTCAATCCTTGCAGGCTCCCTTCGCTAGCCCAAAAGCCGGGTCTGGTAGCCAGGTTTCATGCCCCAGGCTTTGTCCCAGCATGCTGGTGCTATCCCTGCTCCCCTCAGCCGTGTTTCTGGGGTGCTGGGTGCTGCCAGCTCTGCCCCGATGTGGACAATGTGGGTCAGCCTGGTGGGGCTGTTTGCCAGCAGGTGGCAGCCTGTGCAGGCAGCACAGGCAGGCTCTGCAGATGTTTAATGGGATTTTATAGCTCTGGGTTTCATCCGGAGCTGTTGTCATGGAAACGGAGATCTGCAGAGAGCCCGTGCATTTGGCGTTAACCACCTCGGTGCCGTTCTGATGGCCAAGGGAGGATGCGCAGGGTAGTGAGCAGCCCCAGGAAGCTCCTCGTAAAGGTGTGTGGTGGGTGATTTGTGCCTGGAGCTCACAAACTCCGCTTGGCTTTGCAGAGGCAGGGGGAATGTGCTGTTTTATTTAGGTCTGGGGTTTTAATGGCCTTTTAAAATCTGCTCCTGGAGCACAAGGGTGTGCCCCAGGGAATGTGCAGAGGGGCTCCATCTTCTGCCTGGGTGTCCTGGCCCTCTCGTTTTCAAGCTTGGGAGAATCCCACACAAACAAGAGGTGACAGCAGGTGAGGATGGGTGCAGGTCTCCCAGGTTCCCAGCTTGGGGGGGAAAAACGTCCTACCAGTGCATGGTCCCAGTGCATCTCGTCCTACACTGCGGCTCGGGCACCTCCTCTGGGTCTGTGGCTGGACAGGAGAGCGCACTGGAGCTGCGCTGACACTGGGGTGGTGGCAGCACACGTGTCACCCCTGCACATGGCTCCCCGAGGGGTGACATCCCTGTTGCTAGGGAAGGCAAGCAGCTGAGGCCAGGCTAATCTCCTTAGTGGCCTGAGCACCATCACAAGAGTGAAAGGGAGATTAGAGGGCAGGGTAGCATTAGCAACCCGGGACGCTCATTGGAGAGGAGCAAGGAGACAAGTGAGTCAAGCAGAGAGGGAGAAGACCCTGGTGGAGATCAGCAGGGGAGCCAGAGAGGCCTCCATCAGCAGCAAATAACCTAACAGCTGGGATCTCTGAGGAAGTGAAAGGCTTTAGACAGTGTGCCCAAAAATCCTGGCGGAGCCATCCCCACACCCTCCTCCCCGGGGAGAAAGGTGTTGCCAGGCGGTCTGGGTCCTAATCCATTCCCTCGCATCCAGAGGGGCAGAGGTGGATGCCTTCCCATCCCCCATCATACCTATGGGGCATGAAGATGTTCCCTCAAAGCATATACAGAGTGAGGACCCACTGGATTTTACCCCATACCTGAGAGATGTGGAGGAACAGGACGTGGAATATTTGTTGTCCCTTTCCATGATACAAGAGGCAAAAGATGCTATTTTCTGTAGCAGAGCAGGGTGTGAGGCTGTTGCTCACAAAGCCTCCGTGATGCTCGGCTCCGTTCCCTGTTCCTGCCATGTGGGTGTCACAGAGTCCTGTGTTTTCTTTGCAGGTGGCTAACGGGAGTGATGGATATTTTACAGGAAGCTTTGCAGTCTGGCAGCCTGTCCTGCTGGAGCAGGGGAGTGTGGCAGGATAGGTGCTGCTCGCCAGGCTGTGCTGCCTCTGCGCTTCTTCCTGCAGGGAGCTCCAGGGCTGGTAAGGGAAGGAAAAAAATGGTGCCTACTGTTACTACTTGGTGTTTGTTCCTCCTCTCAGCTGTCAATGAAATCATGGCGTGGTTCACATACCCAGCTGATATTAATGCAGTTGCTGACGTGTTACATCCTTTTAATCCATATCCAAAATAGCTTCTCTACCCCTCCATTCGTGCTGGTTTGCACAGCACCTTTCACTGTGCACTCCTGCCTGCCATTGTCTGTTCTCCCGCCTAGTGATGTGGACCGGGACACCAGACTTTTTCTTAGAATCATAGAATAGTTTAGGTTGAAAGGGACCTTTTAAAGGTCATCTAGTCCAACCTGCCTGCAATGAGCAGGGACATCTTCAACTAGATCAGGTTGCTCAGAGCCCCGTCCAACCTGACCTTGAATGTTTCCAGGGATGTGGTATCTACAGTCTACAACCTCTCTGAGCAACATGTTCCAGTGTTTCACCACCCTAATCATAAACAATTTCTTCCTTATATCTAGTCTGAATCTACCCTCTTTTAGTTTAAAACCATTACCCCTTGTCCTATCGCAACAGGCCCTACTAAAAAGTCTCATTTCAGGCCGAGGAAGCAGGATTGTACCTTTTATGTGCATGAGTGTGGTCAAGACAGGACTGTTACACTTCCACCAGAAAGACTTGCAAAGAGATGGAAAAAGTTGAGGTGGTAGTGGGATATATGGAGATACTCCCAGGTGCCAGCAGCTAAAGGAAAAGATAGAGAGAAGGGGCTTGTGCCATGTTAGGAGCAGAAGGAAGAGAGATCAAGAGGGTTTGGAAAAGGAGACAGCTTGGAAGCAGGTTCAAAAATGACAGGGTTTGAAGAGAACAGTGTGAAGAGATGTTAGAGCAGCTTACGTTCAGCTGAAAGTAGTCCCTGTATGGAAGATTCTGGGTAGAGTGGTTGTGATGTGCTCAGGGTGCAAAAGAAAGCAGAGAGAAACAGGACCCAAAGTGGGAGCGAGGACATGTGGTGCTAGATCTGTGCCACAGAAGTGGCTGCAAGCTGGTGACCAGGCCAGAAGAGTGAGGAAGGAAGATCTCTCAGCCAAGCATTTGGAAAAAGAAAACCAGAGTAGAGGTGTAGAAGCCACAACTTTTCTGTCTCAAATATAGGAGGAAGAGGGTCAGGAGAAGCATGGAGAGAAATCTCCAACTCAGTTTCAGCAGCCTACAGTAGCAGTGGGGTGTTTGCTCATCTTTTACATGCAGAAAAGGGCAGGGATTTAAATTAATGGGCTGTTCTGCTTTTTGTCCTCAGTGGGCTCCAAGGCTAATGCATGGTTGGCATAGCCTTGCTGCCCCATCAGACCCTGATCAGCTTGGTGTCTGCATGGCAGACTTGTCTTGGTGCTGTTGAATGTGCAGGGTGCCTGTGGTCCTCCACCAGTGACGGGACCGTGGCTGTGAGTGGCAGCAGCCCAAAACCTGTAGGTACGTATGACCGTGGCACCATGTGTGCTCCCATACGCCGCCTTGGCTGTTGGTGAAGGCATGCCCTGTGTCCCATTGATGTCTCCCCGGCTTGGTTTCACCCCTCTGGCCCTTTCCCTGAGGAGCACTATGTGCTCTGATCACAGGAAGCTCTCGTGCTGTAATCAAAATCCTGGCAGAACACTCGCTGCATTTGCAGGTGACCCAGCTTCCCTTGGAGGTGAAGGATTTCCCTTTCCACAGCTGCAAAAAAAAAAGGATCCCTGACTCACTGCCTACAGGGTGCAAGGGCCAAGAGGGCTCCCCTTACGCCATGCTCCCAGGAGTAGGAGCCGGGAGGGGGCGGGGGGGATGGGTACCAGGCACGTGAGCCTGAACTCTGCCTGTCACCATGGGATTTTCTTCCCCTGCCCTCTGGGTTTTCCCCTTTTTTGCTCTTTTCAGAAGGTGATTTCAGTACAGTGCTGTATCTGTGCAGTCATGTTGTTGTGATTTAAGGCCAGTGGGCAGCTAAACACCACCAGCTGCTAAATGGCTGAACACCTGCCTGCCGATGGGAAGTGGTGAATGAATTCCTTATTTTGCTTTGCTTGCATGCTCAGCTGTCGCTTTACCTGTTAAACTGCCTTTATCTCAATCCTTACCCTTCTAATTCTGCCCCCCATCCTGCTGGGGGGGAGTGAGCGAGTGGCTGTGTGGGGCTGAGCTGCTCACCGGGCTTAACCCACACCAGGTCCCAAGCCTGTGCTGGTTTTGACATTGCCATGTGGCGCTCCGAGAGCGTGTATTTGCAGAGGATCCTGCTGGAGCTGGTGCTTCTCTGAGTCCTCCTCCCTGTGAGCCTCCCTCCTGCCTGATGCTTTGCAGTCCCCAGGAGCTCTCCCAGTAGAATGTATTGTGCTTCTCCATTGCCCCGCTACTGGTTGTCAGGACACTTCTCCATCTCCTGTCACGACTGCTGAGGAAGGCAGGAGCTCAGCATGTGAGCTTTGTCAGCTCTGATCTCTGACTCCCATCCTGCCCAGGCAGCTGTGTCTATTCAGCCACTAGCACCTCCAACCCTAGACTGTAAAGGAGTGGGAAAAGATGCCAGGCTTCTGCTTAATAGCTTAAAGGACCTGTTCTGGGGGAGCGAGGTCAGCGAAAGGAAAGTGCTGCAGCCAGCTCATTGAGAAAGGCATGCGGAGCACAGCAGGGCATGCACACAATAGCTTGGTGTCCTCCACTGGTCTGGCTCGGCACTTGTCCTACCCTCAGAGCTTCACCCAGATGATTTGGAATTGGTTTGTGGCTGAAGTGACTCAACTGGTGTCCTTTTCTGTTGCCTTAATGTCATGCATATGCTCTCTGCTCCCCACCATACAGCAAAGTGAAGGCAGAAAATCAATCATTAATCTGTCCCTCCCACCCCGAGCTTGCTGTTGGCCTGGGTATCCAAAGGAAAGAGGGCAAGTGTTGAGCTGGGCTGGATGCAAGGGGACTCTTCTTCCTCAAACAGGATGAAGCTGTCATGTACAGAGCAGACACGTTACCCCTTGCCCCATTGCTCAGGCTGTTGCCTGGTTTGTGGGAAGGATGAACATGCTCATCTTTAACCCAGGCAATGCTAACCACAAACCAAGCTAGGGGAGCAGGGCAGGTTGCAGCCTTTGCCAGTGGGTGTAGTCATGCCATGGCAAAAATCTGTGTGTGCTGTGGGAGGAGGAAGTGATTTCCAAGTCTTTCTGAAATGTTTTGCCAGTCCTCTGCAGAGCCACTGCAATCTCAAATCAGATCTGCTGGGGATGACCAAAAATAGCATCTTTGGGCCTGGGTTTCCAGCTCAACTATCCCTTGGTCAAGCCATAAATACTCATTGCTCAAAATACTATTAATGTTCAGTAGCTCCAGTGTTTTCCTGTTGTCCTGCTGATGATGGTGATGGCATGAAAAGCCAGTTGATAAAACCCACCTGGATTTCCAAAGGGGTCTCTTGCAGTCTCCTAAAGAAGCTAAGCTCCCGTGGGATGAGAGAGGAGGTTCCTACCTGAGTACTGACCCATTATTTAACAGGCTAAAAGGCAGGAAACAAAATACATCAGGAAGACTGTGAATAGTAGGAATATTTCTGACAGTATTTCAGTAGGAAAAAAACAAAAGACTAACTGTGAAGGGCTGTGGAAGGACCTTACCTGGATGCTTGGTGGTTTATAGCATCTCAAAGGGGTTGTCTTGCCCTGTATGCCTTTCCCTTTTAACTCTGTGAGCAGGGGGATGCTCCAAGCTGACCATTGCCACTTGGAGCAAAACATGAAGTTTATGGGGTATCAATGGCAACATCAGCCCAGTGCTCTGCAGTAGTTAAAACCCAAAATCCCCGTCCAAGATCTAGGAATCCCTGGGAAAGGAAGGAGAGGAAGGAAAAGCAACCATAGAAGTGGCTTTTTTTGTTTTAAATGTGTTGTGCTGCCTGCAGTTCTAGTTCCCATGCCTGAGGAGGGATGTCATAAGCTAGATAAGGTGCAGAGGGAGGCAACAAGGATGACTGGGTAGACCTGGGGCTGCTTAATCCAGAAAAGGACCATGAAGGAGGCATATGAAATTATAAACTGGAGGTGTTTGTGTCTCTTCCACAAGAGCTTGAATGAAGCTGGGAAGGACAGGCTTAAATGCTAAGCTGTAGTTTCACAGCCCTCCTCCTCACAGGATGTTGCAGATGCTTACAGTTTACACAGGTTAAAACAAGCAACCAAATACATTTATGGAAGAAAAAGGTGGGAGGATGGGAGAAAATTCACTGGCTGAGAAAGATGAGAGAGTGTCAGTGGGGGTGTGAGGGAATATTTGGGACCTGCAAGGAGTGGAGGGAGGGAGCAATCTGCTGGGTTCATGCTGTGTTTTGGGAAGGGATTTGGCCTGGGGAAGAGCCAGGCTGCAGGAGGAGGATGGCTCTGCCCAGAGAAGTGAGAAGCTTCTGTGGGTTGGAGCCTGGGAGAGGGGTTGGGGGATGTTGGAAGAGCCTGGAGGGAGAAGGGGCTGCTGCATCAAACTGGGGCTGTTGGGGAGAGGAGGCTTTGCTGAAGGATGAAGAAGACAAGAAGTGCATTGAGTACAGGCTCCTGCTTTCTTTCAGCTCTCTAGCTATACTACAGTCCAGCGGGCAGCTGGGGGGGACGTCTCTCACACCCCCCCACCCGGCTTCTTTCTGCTGTAGCTCTAAGGGGATCAGTGCACAAAGCCTGGCAGCTCTGAATGCTCCCTGTGTTGTCTGCACAAACCAAATGCTTCATCCCCGCTCACTGCTGGACTGAGATGGGAGAGCAGCTCTTGGGAAGCTCTTGTGCAGCCCAGCAGCAGGAACCTGAGACCACCCGAGGGACTGACCCATTAGCAGCACCCACACAGGGTCCACACACCAGGGTCCAACACCAGAAAATGCCTACCCTGCACAGGGGACATCTTGCCAGCAGACCCTGAAGGGGAAGGGAGATGGTTGATGTCTAGGTTTGGAGGCTATCAGTCCCTTCCCAACCAGGCTCTGCATGTGATCTGCGTGCATCAGACCTGCTGTGCACAGGGCAGAAGTGCTGTCCTAGCCATCTCCCATGTACAGCCCATGTTTCTCTTGCTTTTCTGGTTTTCGAGTGAGGGACAGACCCATAAGTGATGTTTCCTGCCCGCTGTGCCGCTGGTGAAAGGGACACTGCTTGGGGCTGTGGCTGGGGAGCAGGGCAGGGAGAGGCAGAAGTGGCAAGGAGAGATGAGGGGTAGTTTCAGGGATGCTTCAGCGCATGGCAAGGGTGAGAGAGGGGTGCTGGGTTTGTCACAGTTGTTTAGCAGCGTCTGCAAAAGGCTTTTAAATCCTGCACAGGAGCCTACAGCTTGTCTCCTCTGCACGGTTTCATGTGCCTGCCCTTGGTATTTCAGGAGCTAGGGTGAGAGCATGAAAGATTTTCAGTCCTGAAAGAGTTAATTTCTCATGCCTGCAGCATCTGGGCAGTAATTCAGCTGCTGCTTTATATTCCTGAGTGGATCTCCTCTCTTCTGCCGTCTCCTCCCAATCATAAAAAATACATCTTCTGAGGCACTGAAGGCAGGAGCTTGTGCAGGCAAGGCCACATGGCTGTGCTGGTGCCTGCCCCATGGCTGTGCCAGTAGCAGTGCTCAGCAGGTCATGCTCACCCTGTGCCCTCTTCCACCAAGTGCCAGTTGGCACTCGGCGGCTGCTCTAATTTGGGGCTGCCTGCTTGAGCATGGCATCATGAGCTGGATGAGCTCAGGCCTTAAGCTATAAAGGCTTCTTAAGGGTAGGTGCTGTCTGGGCCTCATTATTGGGATGCCAGCACTTGGCTGTGTCTGGAAGGCAATTCCAGGCTTATATGGATAAAGCTAAAGCACAGAACATGGGGGGACTTGGGTGGCTGTAATCCTCTGCTGACACAACCCCGTGAGAGCCTGGTGGGCAGCATCCTCTGTTACACTGCTGCTGTCCTCTCCCATAGGGTGCACGGGGGCCTCCTAAGGAGGTTGTGTCCTGAGGTATGGAGTCCCATTTGGGTCACTGTGTTACCCGTCGGGGAGCTACGCCTGCTGTCTGGAGTTGGGGTGAAGACAGGTGGAGGCCTGAACCCTTAGCATGGTGCATTTTGCAGCGCTGGACCCCATGGTGGGAACTTCTTGATTCCCCAGTGTCCTGAGGTCAGGTAGCTCCTCCAGCCCAGCCGGCTACTGCCCCTGAGGAAGGTGGTCTGTACCACAGCTGGCCTGGAGGAGCTTCTCCCCTCTGTTTTTACCTGTTTTTAACAATGCCTTGTCTTCAGAACCAAGCAATACCAGCAAAGGCAGCGAGAAGACAAGAGACAGAGGCATCCTTGAGGAGACCACAGAGACCGTCAGCTGCTCAAGCTAGATGTTGCCCTGGACAAAGGCAGAAAACTGCTGCACCTGTAAGAGCTTTCAGTAAGTAAAATAAAGTTTCACTCTGGGATCTGTGCATGCCTATGAAGGGTAATTGATTTTCCTTCTTGATCTTGGGGCCGTTTGTGCCAGTTTTGGTGTCGTTTTAGCTCTCCTGTCTGATCTTTGGTCTGCCCCTGTAGGCAACTAAGGCTCAAAGGCTTCAGCCAAGGGGAGGAACATCATCTACAGTTCTCGTGCTGGAGCAGACTGGGCAGAAAGGCAGGGACAGAGGGTAAAGCCGTAGCCTTCCCTACACATAGCTCAGTGCTGGGGTGCCATAGCAGGGACCCCAGGTCATCTCTTGCAGGGTGCTGGCTCTTGGTGCAGTAGTTTACAGTGGGAACAGCTCTGCCCCAGCTTGTGGCTTCCAGGCGTTGAGTTATTTTCTTGTTCTAATTTAACACATTTGTAACATTGAAGTAATGGAGTGATCCATAACAGTCCAGCATCACCTGGGACTGGCACACGGCTTGGCTGCTGGTTGTATCCCTGCAGGAGGAGGCAGGCTGATCCCAGCCCAGGTAGGAGCTGGGGTACCAGGAGTGTGGAGAAGGAAATAGGGGGGCTGAGAATGCTCTTGGAAGTTGGCACCCTCTGATCTGGGAGAGCCACCCAAGGAGAGCTGAGCCAGCGCAGGCAGTGTGGCAGGGTCTGGGGGCCTTTCAGCATGGCTGGGGTCACTCAGCACAGGGCAGGCTCTTTCCTGCAGGAGCCTGTGCCCGCCTGAGCACTACTGGGAGCACTGGTCCTTCCTGGGGTCACGCCGAGCCTTTGCAGCTTTTAGTTTTAATGCATTTCTATGTTCAATAATAACACAGTTCTATTTTTTGTAGCATTTCGGGTGTTCCTGGGGCTTGTTATCACATCACAGGTTGGAAACACTAATAAAAAGCTGGGTGAGCTGCAGAGAGCATGTGCCCCTGTGCTAGGTCAGCCTGGCAGCCCTGCGTGGCACATGGCAGGGCCGCTGATCCCCTTGCGGCAGTGGTTGCACACAGCGGGGCTTTTTCTTTGTGCGGGGCACGATGCCTGCTCCCTGCTTCAAGTTTACTTCATGTCTATTATCTCGCTTCCATCTCAGGTGCTAAGGTCTGGCATGCAAACCCAGCGGTGCATGAACCGGAGAGAATAACAGCGAGTGAGTGGCTGCAGATGGGCCCTTGGGAAGAGGTAGGTGCATGCCTGTGCACAAGAGGTTTGTGCTTGAAAGAGAAAAACACTGATTGTAGAGGGGAGAAGAGTTGCTATGGTTCAGCCTCGAGCAGCTGGTTGGGCAGGATGGTGCTGGCTGCAGTCCAGGGACTCCCTGCACTCAAACATGGGTGAACCAGGAGCCCCCACTAGAAGCAAGGCTTGACCCCTTCCTATGTCCCCCTAGGAAGGGATGAGGTAGTCAAAAAGGGCAGGTAGGATAATTAAGGCATCCATCCCTCTGCCTTCTCTGTGCCTGGGGCATCAGAGGGCTCCTTGCAGGGCCAAGAGCTGTGCCACCCTCATGTCAGGGTGGTGGCAGGCTCTGCCAGGCTGGTGAGTGCAGGCAGGAGTTGCCTTTGCACAGCCAAATGCCCATGGCTCCATTTAGCAGTCCCTGGAAAGATGCAAAATGAAAGAGAAATTGGGATACATGAGCTGCACCTGGGCCAGCCTGAAGCCTTGCCTGAGAGCTTTTTATTTTCTTCTAACAGTTCCCTTAATGTAAAGCCTTTTTTCATGGCTTTGCAGCTGTGGGCAAGTGATGCTCTGGTAGCACTGTGTTATCGTGACAGTTTGTATGCACAAAAGATGGAGAAATAAATATTATTTTTGGTACAAAAATGTAATCTTGTCTCCATATTGTAACTTTGCTGGTGCAGAGATGAACCTGGAGCCTTGTGGCACTGAGCCACAGGGACCTTGTCTGGGCTGGGGTGGGCTGCTGGGAAGCTGGAGCAGCATTGCAGCTGCCTGTGGTGGGCTAGGTGCTGCCACCACGTCCTGGGAGGAGGCTGGAAGTCCTGTTTCCCACACAGAAAATTCACCTTGGCAAACCTGGTCTGGTGCCTGAGAGCCCAGACGTGGAGTGGGCTCTGAGCAATGGAGGTGTCCTCCCTGCCCAAACATCACCCAGGCTGAAAGCCAGGCAGGTGGGAAGCTGGTTAGGACAGGAGCCACCCCCACTCTCCAAATACTTGCCGTGATGGATATTCCCTGGAGATAAAACAGTAAGCAGAGCCCTGGTCACACCGCTCAAGCTATTCTTTTCCCCAGAGGTGTATGTGCCCATGTGACAGCTCTGTGCCAGCCGTGTCCCTCCTGGTGACCCCACAGAGGGGTCCTCCTGCCCTTGCTCTCATGTGAGCAGCACCAGCCTGGCTGCCAGCTGAGTTTAGAGGTTGACCTAGCCAGAAATTGGCCAGGCTGCAGCTTCCTGCTGCTCTGCTGGGATGAAGGATGCTTTCTCCCAGATGGCCTCTTTGGAGGGACAAATACTTCGCCATGTGCTGGTGGCCCTGGCTTGGTCCAGGAAGAGTTTGTCCTTGTGACTGGTTCTGTGTATGAGGCTGGAGCTGACTGCGAAAGGCTGCATCCTTCTGACTGCATCCAAAGGCTGCATGGACAACCAAGCCTGAGCTGTGTTCCTCATCCCAGGGCCAAGTGTACGTTGCAGCAGCTGTTCTGCTGCTGAAGTCCTGGTAGCATCTTGTAGTAGGTACCCCATGGGGTGTCTGAATCCCCCCCCTGCAGTCAGCCTGGCCCCTCCTGCCCAAGGTGGTGCTGGTTTTACCCCTTGCCTGTGGCAGGGAGCAGCCCCTGCTCCCCTCCCTGCCACCGTGAGTTTAGAAAGGGGGTGGTGGGACATCACCAAGAGAGTCCTTCGTGTCCCCTGGAGCTGCTCCAGCCCCTCCTGCTGTAGCAAGCTGCCACCAGCATCTCCTCCCCGTCCCCAATCCTCCTCCATGTCTTTCCCGTCCCCCCACAGGCACAGTCTTGAGGGGACATGGCTACCAGCCAGGCCTGTGCCCCAAAATGTCCCTGCCTCTTCCCCAGCCCCCTTTCTGCTTCAAGGCATCCCTGTTGCTGCAGCAAGTGTGGTATGGGGCCAGCTGGCTAGTGCTTGCTCCACAGCGCTTTCGGGAGCTGGTCCTGCCGGCATGGATGCTGCGGACTGCAGGGGTAATCTAAAAATGAGGACAGAGACCTGATTATTGCCCTAGTTTGTGACAAATCTCCTTTTTTTTTTTAGCAGCCTTTTGATGAACTCATCAATGACAAGTTGCTAACTGGGGAGCAGGAGGCCCTGAATTGGGGTGGTGGGGCAGGGAGCAGGGTCTCCCAGGGTGCCTCATGGCTCAATGTGGCCACGTTGTCCTGTGAAAATGGGGAAAAAAAAGAGCCACGATAAAATAATCGTCTAAACCTGGTGCTGGGCCTGACCAGAGGGACCAGGGGGATGGAAGAAAGCCAGGCAGGGGCAGCCTCAGAGGAACATGGGACTGATACTTGGCTAGGGGATGAGGACACCCCAAAGCTCTGCAGGGGCCAGCAGAAACCTCATGGGCTTCAGCAGGGAGAGGTGCCACGTTACCCCGGGGTGCTGAAGTGGTGGTGGGGGATTTCCAGTTTCTAACAACGTGAGGCACCTGCCAGAATCATGTAGAGCAGTGGGCTCCAAATTTTTTTATTGCACTCTCCCAATATATTTATTGACTTATAAATTACCTACACGTACTACTGAGCTAAGATGTACATTGTAAAGAAGAAACTAAAATAGAAATTTAAAAAGGATGGGGTAAAGAGAAATAAGCACTATGTTTAAAAGTACTTTTTTATTTATTAACAGTACAAAAAATATTTTCTTCCTGCACCCCAGCAGACTATATCGTGCAGCCCGCTCTGGGGACCATGGAGTTGGAGTGAGCCAGCCCGGCCCCCTCTGTCTGGCACCGGTGGGGCCCTTCCCCATGCCCCACTTCCCTCTCCCCCTTCCCCCCCGCCCCGGACGCTGGCCTGCACAAAGCAGCTTTGTCTGCCTCTTCCTCTTCCTATCCTCCCATCTGGCCGCTCTCCCTCCCTGGCGCCCATCCTGTCTCCCTCAGCTGTGCCAGGACCCTCCTTCTCTATTCATCTCTGGGGAGGGAGTCCAAACCCCTCTGTTGCCCCATTGCAGCTCATGGGGACCCCTGGCTGTGCCCTGGTCTGGAGGTGATGGGGGTAATGGCAGGGTCCCCACCCTGACAGCCCTGGCACCTGTCCATACCCTGGGGACCAGTTGTGCAGCTGCCACCAGGAAAAGCAGTAGGTGCCGCTCCCTGAACTCCTCTGGAGCCAGGGCAGCATGGTCCTTTCCTTCCAGCACAGCTTCACCCATTGCTTTCCCTTCCCCATGCCAGCAGAGCTGTGTCGCTTGGGGTTCACCCAGGAGGGGTCCCCCAAAAATCCCATGTGTTGTGAGCCCTGTAGGAGAGGAGGGGAGGTCCCTGGGACATGTCTCTGCTCCCCGGTCCAAAACTGGCAGTGGCTTCCAAACTTTGGCCAGTGGAATGTCCCCAGCATGGTGCCACCCATGTCCCTGTCCCCTGAAAGGGGGATATGCCCCAGCACGGCTGTCTGCAGTCCCCTTCCTGCTGCCAGCTGCCCTGACAAAGCCCTAAGTGGTTTGACTCAGCATCGCTGCTCATTCGAGTGGAGAGGGTGCCAAAAACCCCCTCCCCACGCTGGGCATAGCCACTTTTGGCATGTGCTAAAGGGAGAAGGGTTGGATAGGCAGTGCTGGGCACAGGCAGCCCCTGCCTATTGCTGTGTGTGCTGCTGGAGGGACATTCTGGCAATGAGTGGCTTTTCTTGACTTTTTTTTTTTTTGGCTGTGGGTTTCCCAAAGCACTGCCCCTGCCCAGACTCCCTGGGGGCCAATGGGGGCTGGGTGCATCCATGAGGGGATTAGCCCTGCCTGGCTGTGTGCCCCCAGGGACTCCCTGGGGTGGGTTTGGGTGGGCTAGCACTAGGCTCCAGGGCAGGTGGAGGAGTATTCTGACTACAGAGGCAGCATCAGACCTAGGGGCCAAGTGCATGGGCTGGCTCCTCCACCAGGAGCTCAGTGACAGTGACCCTCGCAGGTCCCACCCATAGCATCACAGGGGCCTCAGCAAGTTCCAGAGGAGTGTGCAGGCTCCCAGGGGGACAGCAGTGTGCACCATGGCCCAACAGCACTGCCCACAGCATCTCCCTGCTCTGCCCCGTTTGCCTTCATCCTGCCTGGCATCCCTCTCCTTCCCCTGCCTGCCCCTCCATGCCCTCCCCTCTCCCCAGCTCCACAACTTCAGGTCTTGGCTGCAGCTGCTATCGGCTCCTCACAGCGCCCGGCCACCAGCATGGCCGGGGCAAGGGCTCTGCTGCCTCTGTCCCGCAGGGGAGGATGGACAGACAGACAGAGTGGGCTCCAAGCAACTCACACCACTGCATGGCAGAGGCCACCACGAGGTCACATAGGCTGCAAAAGGGCGAAATCCCACTACATCCTATTTTGCCTGGTCTCCTGCAGCCTGAAGAGTGTCTGAGAGCTGGCCCTGCCCCTCTGCATGATGGATGAGCTCTTGGCAGCCCCGGCAGGGCCGGCGAAGGGCAGGCAGTTCCCTCCCTCCACCCTCTCCTCCACCGCAGCCACAAGGTTTCAGCCAGCAAAAGGCAAATTTTATTCCATCTCCACACGCTGGACTTAAGCTGTTAAAAACAATAATAAAATAAATCAAAGCGTCGGGAAGTGGATTTATGGAGCAGGAAGAGATGCAGAGGATGGTGAAACACCTCTCGTTCCCACCTGGGAATGTGAGGCTGTGAGAGGGGCCAGCTATGTCAGGGGGAGATTAAATCCCAGAGGAAGTTATGGTGAGGGGCTGGTGGGCAGCCGGGTGGCACAGGCTGTGGGAAGGGCTTTCCCACTGCACCACCCTGCTACGGACACCTGCTCTCCTCGCCTAGCCCATTTGCACCCGCTGCCCCAGTAAGTCCCTTTTAGGCCCTTTCTATTCCAAGCACCAAGATTTCTAAGTGCTTTTTGATGGCATTGGCTGCCCTCCCTGCATCTCTGCTCAGAGCAGGCTCAAAATCCAGCCGAAGGCTCTTGGCACAGGAATGCACGAAGACCCACTTAACCCTGCAGCTGCCAGTGCCTGTGTCAGACCCAGGGCGACCTCCCGACTGCCTTCAGGGACCCTGAAGGAGCAGGCGAGAGGGAGCTGCGTGAAAACTCAGCTTTTTTGGTGATTTTTTCTCCCCACTCTTTGCTGGGTGAGGTCACGGCTGGAGGAGCTTCCTGATGGGACTCAGCCTGTGACCACAGCCTGATGCCAAGGAACATGTCAGCAGGCAGGATGCTAGCTCCCCACTGAGCACTCTCCAGGGCTGAGCAACCATGGGTCAGCTCAGCTCACAAATCCAGTGGAAAACTGTGTTTGCTCACTTCCTTTTTGTTGTTGTTGTTTTGGTTTGATTTTCAAGGTCAACTGGCCGAAAAAAGTGACTGCTACAAACAAGGGCCCTACAAGCTGGTGACACGGGGCTGTCACTGCCCTCTGCATCTGCAGGCTCCAGCCCTACCAGGAGCTGGCAGTGAGTTGGAAACAATCCCTGGGGGAACAACGATAGGAGCTCCAGCCTCAGTGTGACCTGTTCCTGCACCACCAAGGGCTTCCAGCTCAACTGCCTGCAGAGAAGCCCAGGGCTCCCCGGTCCCATGCCATGGATGTGCCTGGGAGGGTGACAAAGGACAGCAGGAGGGGGAAGAGGTGCTGAGCTGCTCCCAGTGTGAGAGGAAAGAAGGAGATAGAGGAGGAGGAGAAGAAGCAGAATGAAGCAGCAGCAGGAGGGCACCAGGGTGGAGGAGGATACGAGCTCCTTCTGGCTATTGAGAGATGTTCAGAGCATCCCAGCATGGCCCCTCATCCTGATACCCCAGCCGGGACCCAAGGCCCCCCTCTGCTTGCCATCTGGGCTGCCTCAAAGTTTGCTGATGAATACACACACACTCCCCATGCATACCTGGTTTGGGGGGGGGAGGGGGTATAAAACCACTCACCCCCCCCAGCAGTCGACACCAGGCACATGGGCTGTAACCCAT
This sequence comes from Ciconia boyciana, assembly GCF_034638445.1. NCBI lineage: Eukaryota > Metazoa > Chordata > Aves > Ciconiiformes > Ciconiidae > Ciconia > Ciconia boyciana. The sequence continues at coordinate 21,077,771 of NC_132942.1, forward strand.
GGCCCCACTCCAGCCACAGAGTCCCTCAGTCTCCCCCATGGCTGGAGGTGAAGGACACCCCCCACCTGCTCACTTGCTCCCATCCCACATCCAGGATTGTCCCCTCCTTTCCAAGGTCAAGTCACCCTTCCAGGGAGCAATACCTCTAATCCCCCAATAGCCACTCAGCCCAAGCAGCTGCTGGGGGCTTGGCCTTGACACCCTCTTTGCATCCCTTTTGTCAGGGCTGTGACTCTGGCTCTGTTTCTGTTGGCCTCCCTTTTCTTATCACCTCAGTTCAGGAAGTCCTCCATTGGCTAACCATGCTGCAATGAATAAGTTCCCACTCCTGCCTGTCCTTGCTAATTAGCACAGCTGACTGGCTTCCCTTCATCACCACTAATTGGCAGGTTTGTGTGTCTGTGCCTTTCCCTTCCTGGTTTTCGCAGTGCCCTTGAGTGATTTTAGTGCAACAGAGAGGAGAAATAAAATGAAACTAAATAAGCACCCTCACATTGCACGCATCCTTACACTGACACCAGCAGCTGGGGACACAGGGACACCGCAGGGCTTAGGGCACTGGGGAGGCTGTGGGCTCCTGAAGCCAGACCCACGCCTGCAGCTCTGCAAAGCCTCTTTGCTCCTCACCAGCAGTGGCCATCACTCAGCCAGGGACCCACAGGCCTGACCGTCCCCTCTTCCTCCACCTGCACTACCCACATCACCCCCCTTCCATCACCCAGCTCCAGGTGCCCAGTGGCATCACTGGCAAAGGAGACGGTGATGCCCAGTGCCCTGGGACAATGTCACCCTGGCTGGGGTGGGTGCTGGGGACAGCCCACGGATGGCACCTGGACGTGGTCAGCCCTGCTCCCTATTAACGCTGGGTCAATGTGATTGTTGTCCCCCTGAAGCTGCCCCTAATGCACTCCAGGTGTTCCACCTTGCGAGGGACGGTGGCCCCGGGTCTGGGGGCAGAGGGCATGGCATGACAGGGGCCCTACTGCACCAGGTACCTGCCCTGTTACCACCCTGACCCCAGTGCCCTCCCCTGTGGTCTGGGACTGCGTGCCCCAAAGGAGGATGCTCTGGCTGGAACCCCCTCCCACATGGGTGCAAGGGGTTGTGCATATGTGTGCGCATGCATGTGCATGCATGTGTTTGTGATCAGGGCTGTCCCCATATGCACAGGGAGGGGAGGAGGGTTGGCTCTGTGGGGTGCAGGGGAATTTGATGGGGGTGTCGCTGTGAGAGGTGCATGGGGATTTCTGGGGGTCTCTGTGGGAGTGCAGCAGAATTTGGGGGGTGTCTCTGTGGGGCGCAGGGGATTTTGGGAGTGTCTGTCAGTCTGCAAGGGGGTTTCAGGGGATGGTATCTCTGCATGAGGGCAGTCTCCAGGGGTGCTGGGGGGCAGGGATGTGGAGGCCACGGAGCTGCAGCCCAGACGGGGGCACTGGGAAGGGACAGGATGCGAATTCGGGGGTGGGGGGCTGTGCCCTGCACTCCTGGAGCCTCCTGCACTCTGTTAATGGGGCGGGGGGGACGGGACCTGACCTGACGGGGGGGGGGTGTGTGTCTGCCTGTCTGCCTGTCTGCCTGTCTGTCTCCCAGGGTTGCTCTTCCCCCACCCCCTCCACTTTCACCCTAACATCTGGGCAGCAGCAGCTTATTTTTTCCTCCACGGTTGCAACACCCCAAGTCACAGGACGTTTCTCCCGCAGGGAGAGGGTGGGGGGCTCGTCTTGGCCGGGGGGCCCCGGGCACAGTGCCTAACCACCACCCCCCACGCGTAGAGGGTGGAGCCCGGGCACCATGAAAAGCAGATCACCCTGGCATTGGAGAAGGGAGTGGACCCCTACCAGTGATGGGGAAGGGTGACCAGATCCCCCCAGGGTTGGGGAAGTGTCACCGGCTCCCTGCCAGTGATAGGGAAGGGCAACTGGATCCCCTTGGGGCTGGGGAAGGGGCTGTAGCTGTGGACACCATGGTCTCCTCGGTGGGGTATGCCAGGTTCTACCCCAAAAATGCTAGCCAGGAGCACACTGGTGCCACCCCTGCCCAAAGACCTGGGGGACCTGAGGATGGGGGGTGCCCCAAGAGCATCCCCACCATTGGAGCCAGGCTGGGCCCTCCGCCGGCAGCATCGGCACAGCAGCAGCATCGGGAGGGACAGGCCTCATCTGTGGCCCCCTCTTCCCATTGGAATAAATACTATTTATTCAGAAGAAACCATTTTATTATTTTTTTTCCCCAAAGAAAAAAAGCAATATAAATATTAGAGTATAAAACTTGCATGTAGCACATCAACATTGGTCTATATGGGTATAAGAAGGATATAAGCATATATATAATATATAAGTATAATTCAATATTAGACACATTGAAAGGGCGGATGTGTTTCATTTCACATACACTTGGAGCACAGACCACATGGAAAGAAGATACAGAGAAAATTGAAAATACTGGTGTTCACAAGTTAGTTACCGAGACTAAAAATAACACACCACTAAATACGCGACACTCACTACGCTACTTCAGATTGCAGATTAAAAAGAAATATAAAGACTACAATTCAGCTACAGCATTTCTAGAGGGGGGGCAAGTGGCAGCTGCAGGGGACAGGGTGGGAACCGCTCCCAGTGCAGCCAGCACCAGAGGTGGCCAGATCTGGATGAAACACGGCAGATGCTCCTGCTGCCCTGGGTTTGGGGAGGGTGCAGTGGTGGGGTGACCGCTGTCATGCCAGAGCCTGGCCGAGAGGGCTGGATCTGCTTGGGTGAGTTACGTGTTAGTGATTAAAAAGGGAAAAAACAACACACACCCCCTGGGAAACCTGGCGCGGCCCCTTCCTGGCCATCCCACAGCCCCTCTCTTCCCTCTGGCTACACAAAGTCCCGCTCTGCCTCCTCAAGGGGGCTCAGAGCTACTTTGATATGGGAAGCTGGCCCGGTGCAGGGGTGATGGGCAAGTGGAGAAACTCTGTTCCTCATCCTTTGATTCCCTCCATGGTGGAAAGCCCAAAGCTAGCAGGAGCATCACCTCCTCCAGGCTAGCCCAGCGTGGTCCCATGCGACCATCCCCTTGTCACCCCAGCTCGCTGGCTTTGCAGCATCACCCCATGCTTACCCCCAGCTCTCAGGTCCCTCCTCCGGGTCTGGTCCCCAAGCGCCACCAAACCAACTGTCACTTACTTGGTCACCAACTTTCCACCAAAGCCATGCGCTGGCAGCTCTGCGGATCTCACCCCTTTGGGTGAGACCCCCAAATAACCCCCTTATTTGGGGTCTACATCCCAAATAAGAAGCAATGAATCTCTCCATCCCACTTGACCAATCCCACCCCCCACCCACCTCCCAAGGCAGCCCTAGCACGGAGGCTCAGGCAGCTGCCAGCACTTTCACACCATACTGCGTGGGCATGCAAGGACTTCTCTGGATCCATGGAGCTAACTGTGCTAGTGCAGGTGTGAGGTGAAGGATGTGCACGCAGATGCAGGGTGCAGAAACATGAAGCATCGTCCCCCAGTCCCCTTGGAGGGTACTTGGCCAGACGTCTGCCTGAAGCAGCCTGGCCATAGGGGACTGAGACTCTCTTAGCTTTAATTCCAGAAGAACATTGACTGTACATATAAATATTTACTGCAAAGAAGGGATGAGATGTGTCTGCTCTTCAGAGACCCCTAGAACCACTGGGGCAGCTGCCGCACACCTTGGCACGCTCCTCATTGAATTCCCTACCTCTCAGACATCAGTAGGGGGTTTTTTGCCTCATATTTCAGGCCATCGGTGGTTGCACTTTAAAAAAAAAAAAAAAAGTTTAGGATGCAGCTTTGCCATATTCCCTTTGACTCATGCAATATAAACACTCACTTTTTTTTTTTTCCGGGTAACAGGTAAGCAGGAACTGAAGCACACCCTACCAACTTCTCAGCAACTAATCCATCGCTATTATTAACTGGGGGTGAATTTTACTAATGGAAAGTTTAAGAGCAAAGATCTGGAGCATGAGCTCTAAGCTAGGAACTTTCTTTTCCTTTCCAAAAAATGATTGAAGGTCTATAAATTAAATGACCCACATTAAAATTATTTACACTGGGCAAAGCTGAGCACAAGCCTTGTGCCTTTCTTGGACTATCTGGGAGCAAATCAAATCCAAAGACATGGCAGAAGACCTTCCGCCCTTGCATATTCTAATACCCGGGGGATCATATACATTAGCAAGTATTCACAGGGCACTTGTTTGTGTTCGGTTTAGCTTCCGGATTGGTTTTCATCATGAGATCTAACAGCAGCAAGACCCTGCTCCTAGCTCTGATGATGATCAGATACATTCGCAGCATTTACTACTTTTTGCATCACAAAAAATTCACATTCGTCCTCCGGCCTGGGCTGTGGTTTGGGGGAGTGCTGGAGCTGGCTGCCCTGTAGCTCTAAGGTCTCCTTCTTCTTTACTTCTTCTCCTTCTTCCCGGATTTCTTCTTGTTGCCTCCCGAGGAGCTGGCGCTCTTGGCGTCACGCTTGCCAGCAGCATTGGTGAGGGTGGCAGTGCTGCCTGGGATGTAGACGTTCTGCCGGTAATCAGGAACGTGCTGCAGGGTGAACTGGGGGCCATAGCGGGTGCTCAGCCCCATGGTGCCCGTCCCGCCGCCCAGGGTTGAGTTGCCATCAGCAGCTTCTGTGGGGGATGTGAGAGGGGTGGGTAAAGAGAAGGGCAGGTTGTTAGTGCCTTCCAGAGCCCACCCCAAGCCCCAGCAGTGCCAAAAGGCTCTCAATGGGTGTCAAACCCAGGCCTCGGTCCCACCAGCTTTCCTCCCCACCCCTCATTACCCTTCAGCACTATTGCTCCACAGGACAGGTGCAACGTGTGCGTACTGGGGAGCACGGTGCAGCCAACACCAAAATCCCTTGTTTCCATTTCACATCGTTGCCAGAGGTTTGGAATTTGGGGCTGGAGGCTGGCCGGGGTAGGGCAACCTCTCCTGCTCTGCCCTTGGCAGCAATGGGCCTGCCTGTCCCTCCCTGCCTGCCTGATGCTATCTGCTCTGCCCCCCTCCCCAGCTACTGCCTCCACAGAAAAACATACACACACCCCCCTCTGAAAGCAGCCCATTACAAACATATTGTGCAGCCACAACCACTAGTAATGCATTAAGAGAAATCCAATATTATTTTTTTTTCTGCTGCATTTAAAACCCTGCCCCCACTATTTCTTCAGCCAGGCTTATTCAGGGAGCAGAGCACATGAGATGAGAAGAAAATCCCTCCCCTGCAGTACCGCAAAATGGCTCTAGGAAGCTGAGCATGAAGCAAATCAGTGCCGTGTCTGACGGTCCAGATCTGGGAGCAGGGGGAGGGGAAGGCAAATTCATTCCTGTCATTCTGCAAAGCCCCAGCACCGAGACAGCAAGCGCAAGGGCAAGGAGGGGCGCAGCCCCCCCATCCCTCCGGGGATGCTGGGGCACTGCTGGAATCTAGAGACCAGATGGAGACAAGAGGATGCACAGAGGCAGGGGGAGAAATGAGCATGGGGGGGGACGGCAGAGCACAAGCGGTGCTGTTGCCATGAGCTGCTGCACAACCCTGCTCCAGTGTGACTGCCCATGCACAGCCCACGGTGGGATCCTTGCACAGCCCTGCTCAGAAATAATTTGCTAAAACCCTGTCTTTGCATTGGATACTGTGGATCCCATCTCAGCCTTTTGACTGCTTCATGCATGTGGCTACCAACATGCTCTCCTGGGAGGTTGGAGAAACCAGCAAGGGCTCCTGAAGGGCCCAAGGCAGAGACTGGTGCTGCTACTCCCTCCTTTCACAGGTAGAGAGACTGCTGGAATAAAGAAAAACAATGAGCAGAGAACGTGGGCTGGGCCCCTCATGTTTTTCCTCGCTCCAGACCAGATCTGTGCACGCCTCCGTGTTGCCTTTGCTTTCCCCTGAGCAGATGGAGGTGGCTAAGCCAGTCAGAAAGCTAGACAAAAAGCTGGGCCACATCCCAACAACCCCCTGAAATATTGCTGTGTACACATCACAGAGGTTGGAAGTATGAAGCAACTGCAGTTTGAAAAGTTACAGCTGCTCTGCTGGAGCAGGCAGAGGAAAACACACAGTGAGTCTGAAAACAAGCAGAATATTGTGCACCGAGGCCAGGAGACATGCAGGATGGTGTACAAACACAGCGAACCAGTGTGGGGAAATGCCATTTTTCTTTCCACTGTGGAAGCATTCACCAGCAGACTTCTACAGTCCCCATTAAATGCGTCCCAGACCTGGCACGGCTTTGAGACCTTGGGCTGGAGGAGGGCTGGAGGAGATGTGCATATAAAGTTAGTGATATTTATCACTAATCCTCGCTTGCCTCATCAGCAGCTCACCTCATCAACAGCATTAACAACCAACTCAACCCCACAGCCATTGGGGTGTTACAAACGGGGATGGGACAGCTGGAGATGTGCTGTCAGGCCAGGCTGCAGCCAGGGACTGGCTCGCAGGTGGACTATGGCCTCTGGCAGTGGGGAGATTTTTTTTCCTGGGTTCTCCCAGCTGGAGATAGCCCAGCTGGGGGCTTGGGCACCTACTCCTCTGCCCTGGGTGCTGCTGCCCTGCGTCCCCCCCTGGGCCCTCCCAGATGCACCAGGACTCTGAGCAGTGAGGGGACTGGGGGCTGCCAGCCCCATCCAGGACAACTCATCTCCATGAACTAGTTTGCAGTCACAGCATAGCCTTCAAAGGGGAGAAAAAGACACCCATGAAGTTCCCAGCCTGCCAGTTGGTCTTGGGTAAGAGCAAAGGGCTGTTTCTAGGTAACATTGACATTAAGGCTCAAAAGAAGAGAGAACAGGAACAACAGAGGTTTATAGATGGGCACGGAGCTGCTCTTGCCAAGCAGGGCACTTCAGCTCTTGTTGCTGGAAAGGTTACTCTCAGCCTTTACGAGCAGCCAGCCATCATCCCAAGCAGTCCTGAGGAGGAAAACAAGAATTTGGGCTTCGGCAAAAATAACCAGCTAGTGGCTCCATCGCCCTCATGAGCAGAGGGGAGGAGAGGCCAGCCTGAGGCAGCCCCAGAGCACGTGCTGCTGCAGCTGCTGGTAGGGCTTTCAGGAGAACCCAATATAGCACATCTGCCCCTACCTGTGGGCAGCAGAGCTGGGGAGAAGGACCTCCTTAGGCTGCCTTTCCATCTGCTCTCCCACCATTTCATGGCACCCCTATAAATTCTCACTGAAAGCCAGGGTATTTTAAGGACGGCATGTCTGCCCTTTATTATCTGGTGTCCTGGAGCATCTGCTCCTTGGTCTGTCTTAGCAGCTGCCTCTGCCCCTTCAGATGGCTCAAAACACTGGCTTTTCATGTTGTTCCCAGCTACAAAGGAAGAAGATCCATAGAAAAGGAGCCTGTGAAGGGAGACAGAAGCCCTACAGCAGGGTTGCAGCCCTGGGGTGAAACCAGCTCCCCAGGCACTCTGGCTTGGGAGGGTGATTTAACCATTAGGCAAGCAATTTAATCCTCACAGCAACTAGAACACGCAGGCTTGGCATGGCAGGGCCAGCTTTGCCTCTTGCTGAAGCAAAGGATAACCCCTGGCACAGGGTAAGGATGCAGGCAGAGCATCACCAGCCCCATCTGGGAGGCATCCCTAGCTCATGGAGCAGAGCAGCATCAGAGGAGTTTCTGCCTACTGGGTGGTCTCTGCTCAGTGCGTACTTGAACATGGGCTTAACGTGGTGCAGTGGAAGTCAGTATCAACCACTCTGTGCAGGAGCAGCTCACACTCGGGTGAACAAAGGGCAAGCAGTGCCATCACCTGTGTCACTGTGTCTCGAGCTCAGGAGGTGACAGTAAGAGATAAGGATCATTTAAATATCCAGGAAACATTACCCAAGGATGGGCAGCACAAAGCTTAATGGGCAATTAGCACTGCCCTTAATCAAAGCCTGCTCCAATCAACTCTACTAGCTTAATGAGTGAGAGCAGAAAAGGGGGCGAGAGAGAGAGCAGGAGAGACGTGAAAACACAGTGCTGGTGGAAAAAGCTTGTGCTGTGTCCCCATCCGGCTCCATCCATTCATCCATCCATCCATCCAGTGCAGCAAGGGACCGGCATGGGCAAGAAAAGGATGGAGTGCACAGAGCCATCCTCTCCCTGGGGCTGCAGCAGGGGAAGCCCTTATCTAGTGAATGGATCTGATTTAAATTAACCCCCTGGGTGGACGGAAGTGGTGGGAGAGGTTAGGACTGTTTGAGACTTGTGGACTGGAGAGATTTGCTGCAACAGGGCCCGGGGCTACATGGAAGTCGGTGCTTAACCTGGAAGGGACCCGCTCAGCTCTCTGATCTGGGGGACTGCTGGCGTGGCAGTCAGAAAAACAGCTTTATTTGCGAGCAAGGAAACTGGATTTGGAGGCACCAGGTGATGATAACCACATGCAACCCCGGAGGCTATTTTTCCATGGTCGTTTTTCAGAGCAGACACACATTTTCACATTGTTTCTTTCCCTTGGGTGTAAACAACTCCCTTGCCCAAGACCTTCGTCCCCTTCCCTGGCCACGGCAGCTGTGTCTCCAGGCTGCCTGGTGTCTGCAGAATGTCAAAGTTCAGCTGCAGCAGCTTTCCAAGAAAGCAACGCCAAAGCCATCCCTCCTCCCCCAGATTCCTTCTCTCTCAACAGCTCAAAGGAAACATCCTAAGCATTTTGCACAGGGTTTTATGTGTGTGCTGTTGCTTCTATTTTTAAATCAAGGGGGAAAAGACTAGGAGGTATTTATAAATAAAGGCTGTATGAAAACCAGCCTCTTTATACAGAGCGCTGCGCAGAGTGATAATTGCATTTGTTTTATATAAAGCCATGGACACTGTGGGTGCATGGGAACACCCCTCCCTGCCCACCGCTTCTACATGGTACAGCCATAAACCAGAACAAACCAACCCAAAAAGACCCCAAATCAAACCCCTGCAACTACAACTGCAAAGAGCCAGCAGCAGCCAGTGGGGCAAACCTTTGCGAGCCCACAGCTTGGCAGAGGGACCTGGTGTGACCAGGAACACAGGCTGATGTCTCTGGACATGAGGCTTGTTGGGGATACTGAGTCAGGCATTTACTGTATTCCTGGCCCAGTCTCTATTCACAAGAAAATCTTCCAGGCTTCCTACCTCCTCGCTTTACAGCAAGTTGCAATACAGCAGAGGTTTAATTTACTGTGACCTGCTGGAACCAAGTAGTTTATAAAACATCATCTCAGGACCAGCTCTCTCATGTAACACAACTGTGTCATGAGCCACATAATGTTCTGTCAAGTACACAGATAATATAGTTTGGGTGGAAGAGGTAACCCTGTCTACAGCATGCCTGATCTGATGGCTACCTGGCATCTCGTCTGCCTGAATCCTTCCCAACCCCTCTCCTCTGCAGGGTAACACAGACAGCAGTGCTTTTCCACCAGCATGCCTGATCTGATGGCTACCTGGCATCTTGTCTGCCTGAATCCTTCCCAACCCCTCTCCTCTGCAGGGTAACACAGACAGCAGTGCTTTTCCACCAGCTACTGTCGAAGAAGGACTTTTGAAGCCACCCCCAGTTAACCCAGATATGTAAGTCCCACCAGCATCTTATCTAATGGCATGCATCTGAGGTGTCCGCGCAAGACCAAGTGCCATGGTTTTCCCACACGCGATGGAGACCAACCATTTGCTGAAGCCAGGATCATGGCTTGGAGCATCTCTGTGTCAAACTGGTTGTTCGGCCAGGCTCCACCTTCCTCTCCATTCTGGGAGCTACAGGAAAAGAAAAAAACCAGCAAGTTAGTGCAGCTTGATCAGGAGGAGTGGGCTTGTCAGAGAGCATGAGAAACCAAGGCTGCAGGCTTGTTCGCTGGCAAGGAGGAGTTTGCAGGCTTTAAATCTTTCTATTAAATAACACTCAAGATTCAAGACACTTTCAGAGGTCTCCATCCCTCTCCAGGCTTTTGAAGAATATACCAAAAGCACTTCAGGGCTCAGTGGTGCTTCCAGCAACACCTACCTAACTCCTGCTGACTTCAGAGACAGCCAGCCCTTCATCACCTCAAAATTCCACCAATATAATTTAATGCCTTCCCACCAATATAATGTAATAGCACAGAAAATGCTGGTCCTAAAGTCCCAGAGGTGCATGCATCTTTGTATGACCAGGTCCTCTGTTCCTTTTGCAGGCCATGTGAGTGAATGCACCTTTCAAGCTATTTCAGGCTACAACTCCATTCTGCAGCTTCATTCGTAAGACAGAGGGTGAGAAAGCCCCGTGGTGTGGTGGGCTTTGGGACCAGCATGGAGCCAGCTGCCTGGCACCACAAAACCTGCTCGGAAGGGAGGTCAAGAGCAGCCGGCCAGCTCTGCAGAGCTGGCAGCAAACAGTCCTGGGGAGACTGGAGCAATAGGGAGAGGAGAAGGGAGGTGGGCAACCACCTTGGTTCCCCAGGACTGGGTGATGGAAGGGCTGAGCACCACAGATCCACCTGGGAAACCTCTGGGGATGCTACCAGGCTTTGATTAAGGAGGGTTTGTGACCGAGGTTACTATCAGCAGTCTGTGTGCAGTCTAACAAGACCTGCATTCACATTTGCCAGGTGCCAGCTGTGCTTGGCCACTGCTCACTAGCGGTGACACTTCCCCTCTGGAGAGGTCAGGGCTGTGCTCCCAGAGCCCCTCCAGAGCTTCTCTGCTTCCAGCAGAGAGACCTGAACATCTTACCAGCTTCCTGGGCCCTCCTCTGCTCTGACCCTTAGTGACCACATGACTCAGACTACCAGTCTCCCCTCTCCCAGCTGACTGCTCTGACCACCCGCAGCTCTTGCCACCCACTGGGATGCCAGGCTCTGCCCCTTGGCTGTGTGCTGGCTTGCCAGGGGCGAGGGCTGCCCTGCTCTTGCAGCTGGGAGCTCTCCAGAAGCGAGATGGGGGATTCAAAAGCCCTTCCCCTTGGAGAGAGCTGAACCCATTTCTCAGGGTTCAAACCACCATTCAAACCAAGCATTCAAACCACCAGGCTGCAAGGCACAGAGGTGGCCTCCTCCTCCACCGCTGTGGTCCCAGCCCTTGCACCCAGGAGCTGCCAGACCCAAAGCCCTGCTCAGACACGCTCAAGGAGCCGAGATCTCCCCCAGCTCTGGGGTATCCTGATGGCAGCTCCATGCTTGAGCATTCAGCACCCTGAGCACTGGAAATGCCAGCACAGGCACTGCCAGTGCCAACTCAACCCCGTGTGCTGGACGGCAGATGGGCTCTTCACCACCGCGCTGAGCACCCTGCTGCCTGAGTGCCCCAGATGGTTGCACCCACTGCAGCCCTCACACACAGGACAGGCTCAATATGGCCATTTTGGAAACAGGACGGATCCACAGGCCCCTTGAAGGTTGTATCTGCCGCAGTGACCCTGGGCAGCTCTGGGCTGCGTAACGTGGGCAGCTCCTGAGGTCTAGGTCACTACCCCAGCTGCATCAAAGCTCTGCAAGAAGGGAAGCCCTGAATGCACAAGAGCTTTCTCTGTCCTCCCTGTACAAATATCCTGCACACAGGAAGAAAAACTGCAGATGCACGGGATGGGTAAGAGTGCCCGTGAGCTCTTACCAGGCTCCACACGGCTCTGCTCAGTCACACAGCTTGGTATGGACCCAGTGAGGGGTATATATGGGCAAATTCCCTTTGAAACACAAGATCTGAGTGTAAGGACGCATGTATGGACACTCCCAGGTACTCTGCTGAAAATCTGGTCTTAAGCAACTTGCCCAAAGACACACAGGACCTGTGCCAGGACCACATGATCATCCTTCCCTTCCCCTTCTGTACTGCCTGCCTGATCCATCCCCAGCCAGGCGCTTGGCACCGCTCTCACACTGGTTTATCTGTAGAGGATGCAAACAATCACTAATGTAGCAAAGGCTGCCCCAGCACGACACTGCCAACAGCACTGCTTCTGAAATACCTGCTGTCTGCTGCAACCCAGGGCATCCCAAAAACTACTTATATCGCTCCTCCGTGATGCGTGTTGTGGCACAGTTTCAAGAAGGTCAGAAGCAAGGCTTGCCCGCCTCACAAATTGATTTCAGGGCTCGCATGATGGTTGTGCTGAGACTCCTCGGACATGGGTACTGCTGCCCTGCACTCGGTGTTGTGCCAGCGAGCAGCATGCAGGCAGTCCAGGCAGTGAGGACAAGGCGTGGACAGCCCTGGGGCTACAGTGACCTGTTAATGTCACAAGCAGGGCTGGGAATAGAGCCCCAAGCTAGATCCAATAAAGGACTTAGGAATCTAAACCCCATTGCAAACCACAACCCATTCAGCCACCAGTTAACCCCAGCAGTTCCTGCCCCACCAGCTGGCAGCTGAGGTTCCCAGGCTTTTCAGGGCTGCAGGAAAGCTGCCCAGAAACACCCCATTGTCTCCCAGCCACTGCTCCTCGCTCTGGGGGCTGCCCCAGCACACTGATGGGATCCAGAGACAGGGAAAGGGAAAACACAAAGAAGTGTCAAATCCTTTTTTTTTTTTTTTTTTTTTAAATTGTAATATACCAGTGGTTTGAACTCTGTTTTGAAATCGGAGGCCCAGATTCAACTCCCTCTTTGATCCGGCAGTGCCGGCATCACATTTTCCACCTCCTGAAAGACTCTTTCCTCCCCTCCTACCTCTCCTTTGGGCAACAGGCTGCAGTGGACAGAAGTTCCTCCTGTCAAAGCCATGTGTCCATGCCCTAGGACAGCAGGAATGCATGGAAGGAAAGGCTCACCGGTGGTCAGGGCATTCACCTGGGAGGTAGCACCAGGACCCCCAGCCTCACTGAGCTCCCTAGCCAGGTGGTCCTCACTCTCCACCCCAATGACCCTTGGCCCCATGGTTGCATGCAGGCACAGACAGGAGAGCCAGCCACCACTGAGCACCAGACTTGCTCAGGGCTGGGTTGGAAACAGGGGGAAGAAGGGCCATGGTTAGTCCCTGCAGCCTGGGAGGGGGTTGAGAGACACAGTCTAACCCCTCTGGTGCACAGCACAAGAGGAGTGGCTGTACCAAGAAACACGTGGATCTTGTTCAGGTTGTTTTGACCTCGTGTTTTAGAGGTGTGTACCCCCAGGGAAGGGTGACTCTGCATCACCAGTGAGCAGAGAGAGGTTCCACCCTAGAGGATGGGGAGACGGGCAGTATTTCAGACCCTTTTCCTTTCTTCTGGTCTTAGAGAGGGAGTGAACATATGTGAACTCATGAGTTGGATTTCACTGGCCCCTGCGTTATGGGTATACCTCAGTGTCAGGGGGAGACCCAAAGCCCTACACCCCCTTAATGCCCTGTGGGATCACAAAATCACAGACCAATTCAGATGGAGAGGGACATGAACCGCCCAGCCTAACGAAGGTGGGAAGGTCTCTGGTCCAACACCCCACTCAAAACAGGGCCAAGCTTTCAGCTGGATCCAACTTTATATTAGATGCTCAGGGCTCTGAGCAGCCACATTTTGAGTACAAGATTCCTCCAACTCTCTGGCCTCTGGTTCCCATGCTTGACCACCCTTGGGTGAAAAACATTTCCTAACATCTACTCCAAATTTGTCTTGTTGCAACATGTGCCCATTGACCCTGTCCTTTCACTGTGCACCTCTGAAGACAGCAATGAGACCCTTCTCCTAGTTCTCAGACCTCCAAGCTGAAGGAGCTCTCTCAGCCTCTCATCCCCTGCCAGGGGCTCCAGACCTCTGATCATTTTGGTGGCTCCCAAATGGCCATGTCTTCGTTGCAGGGGGGAGCCCAAAAAAAGGGCACTGTGCTAGAGGTGTGGTCCCATAAGTGCCAAATTGAGGTTAACCATCTCTTCTCTTCTCCTGCTGACTACAATGTTACCAGTAAAACCCAGTATACAGTGGGTCTCCATCACAGCAAGGGTACACTGGTGACTCGTGTTCAACTTGGTGGCCCCCAGGTCCTTTCCTGCATATCTACTGCACCCAGTGTTCCCAAATTTTGGACAAACAGCCCCAAAGCTGTGTGCCTGCTCCCCATGATGACACACAGAAAAGCTATTTTAGAAATGCGATTTTAGAATTGCAAAAAAATGGTATTGAGCTCACTTCTCTAAGCAGGAAATTCAAGTGCCTCAATTACTTGCCGTGCAATCATCCAGAATTCAGAGGCACAGAAAAAAACAAGTGCTGTAATCTAAAAACAGTCAAAAATAACTTCTTGCATTGGGAAAAGGCACACAGCTGATGACCAGATCTGGCCGTCCTCCACGGCTATAGGGTAGAGTTGTGAATCAGAACTGTGAATCACTGATTCAACAGCGAGCAGCCTGCCCTGCCCTGCTCCCTCTGCGTGGGGCAGGCAGACCTTGGACCCCCGCCTTGTAGCACTGCTCCCCACTTGGCCACAGCCTTGGGCACTGCTGTGGGGAGGCTGCCCGGAACAGGAGGGCTAGTTCCTATGGAAATTACTCCAAGGACTCACTGTTTTTAATACAAATGCCATTGACTCAATAGGGTTTTTTCCAAAAAAACATCCCCCATAGGATAGATTTTTTTTTTCTCTGTTCAATTCTACTCCGCATTTCAAAGCTCAGAAAAGAGCTGGCTTTCATTTTTGGGAACGTTTCCAGCACAGCTAGGACTGGAGGGAAAGAAGCAAACCCACGTTTGAGACAAACCGAGGGATGCAGCATCTTAGGGGGCTCAGGGCATGGTGGACACAGAGCACAGGACAGGGCCTGTGCCAGCAGAGGCAGGTACAGCTGGTGCACGACCTGCGAACACCTTCATTAAACCTGGCTACATGGAAATTGGGGAATGCTGAAACGAAAGGCTTGCCCTGCAGCCTTGACACACCCCCACTGCATGCTGCATCACAAGGCTGCCCCATTACCAAGGGCTTCTGCAAGCATCCGCCCGAGCAGCCCAGGGTGGACCTAGGTGCTTTGCTGACTGGCTATTTTGTGGCACCCCCAGCCACGGCTCCCTTTTTAACTTCCACTTCAAGCACAGAATTATTCATTTCCTTGAGGGGTTGCTATGGAGCTCATCACTATGGCAGCCAAAGGCCTTGCAAACATTTATTTGTGCAGCTGCCCAGCAGATTCCTGAAAAATTGTTTTCCTTATTCTGCAGCTGGAAACATGAGCCATAGCAGTGCCACAACAAACTGAAGAAGTTTATTCATGCCCGAGCAGTGCTGTCAGAGCCCCAGGGGCTGGAGAAGACAGCCCAGCATCCCATGGACAAGACCCCGGCACCCCGGGACTGCCTGGCAGGGATGCAGGCAGTGCTTTACCTGGGGATTTTCCCAGGACACCCTCAGCATCCTCCCTCCTCTCTCATTTGGGGCTTTCTGGCTCCTATGGCAGCGGCCCCCCAGCCAGCACCACTCCCACCCTGCAGGCCCGGCTGCTCCCAGGCTTCCCCACTCCAGAGAGGAGGACATGGCTGGGGTTTGTTTCTCCTTCCAGCCTGTCCCCCTTTCACTCTTGTTTGCTCCCCAGATCTGGCTGCTGGTCCCACCCTCCCATCACCTCCCCCAGCAGCCTGTCTGGGGCAGCACTCTGCCCTCCCCTCCCCACCCAGCTCCCAGGGCCAGGTAGTATCTTCAAGCTTATTCCTTCAGCCCCATTCCCAGGCAGCCCCTGCTCCCCCCAGGCTGCCTCCCCTGCCTAAACACCCCTGCACTGCTGTTTCCTCTCTCCCAGCTTCCTCCAAGCCTTCCCCACTACCACCACCCCCCCGCTGCCTCCCACATACAGCTCCAGCCGGAGGCAGCAGCAGAAGTAACATCTCAGCCTGTGTGTTTCCAGGCTGGTAAAGTGACGAGCAAGAGGGAACGGATCCGTCCCTGCCGGTGCTGAGCCTCCACCGTGCTCAAAGGTGTGCTGGAGACACAGCCCCAGAGCTGGGGATGCAGCCCCAGGGCCAGCATCCCTCTGTCCCACCACCCACGCCTCCCACAGCCCCAGCCCACAGCCCACCACTCTCCTGCCTCCCCCAGCCTCTGAAAAAACAGAACCAACTCCAAAATTGCCACAATTTCCTGCCCTTCTCCCTTCCTTAAGAGAGGATGCCCTTCCCCCATGCTCCCCTAGCTACGCACATTCCCTGCTGCTTCTGTAATGCAATCACAAAGGCTGGAGAGGACCTGGATGAGACCCAGCTTTAAGATCATGACTTTGCAAAGATGGGATTGAAAAATGTTAGCATGCAAGCAGGGGGAAGGTTTGCAGCCTCCCAAAGCACCGGCAAGTCGTTACTTCCAGCCAGCAGAGCTGCTGGAATGCCGCTCTGCCAGGCGGAGGCAGAACAAAAGGCCATGATGTCTCTAAAATGGGGACCAGCGGCAGTCCCCTCTCCCAGGGACTCTTCCAGCCCTCCTGGATGAGCTGGAGCTGAGACCAGTATTATTTCACACAGCCCATCCTGCTGCCATCCATGCCCCAAACACGCTGGGAAGGATATTTTGATAAATTCTTTGGAAAGGTTATTGTGCCTATGTGTCGGATCCCTCCACCTCTGCAGCTGGCCATGGCACGTGCTCTGCTGTGCAGGAAGCAGATGGAGACAGAAAAATTAAACTAATACACATAGCACCTGCTAAATTACCTAAAATAACATTTCTATACATAATGCTGTGATGATGAAACTCCTGATATTCTGGGGGCTTTCCAGAATGAGAAACACATCCCATCGCTAGGATATTTCCTTTTCTCTATAAAAGGCTCCCCAGCTTTTGACACGCCTGGCAGGATCCAAGTGGCTCAGACTTCAAGGGCCATGACAAATGCAGATGAAGGGATTATTGGCCCTGGATGGTCAATAAGGGAAGGAAACATTCAGCTGAAGAGGGCTACATGATCCAGAAAGAAGCCCACATACTGAATCTGCTGATATTTGGGCTGTTAATAGGCAAAAGGGTGAACCCTGCAAGCAGGAGTGCTCACTGGCATCGTGCACAGCACGGGGGACCAGCTCTGTTGTTTCTTGGATATGGAAGAGGAAGTGATGTGGGACCAGGACACATAGCTACAAAACCTTCAGCTTCCAGTCCCAGGATTGGCTCAGCTCCACAGGAAGGGGGGAAAAGAGAGCAGTTATCCAGGGACAACTCCTGCTCCCAGAGTCAAAACAGCTCCTGCCTATCCCAACGCCCCAAATCCACTCCAAAACTGCACCATGGGGCTGCAGCCTATGCTCAGAGCAAAGCCAGGCTCTGAGCAGCTTCATAATCCTCTAAAGCAGGATTTTCTCTGCAGCATTTGATAGGAAACCACAGTCCCACCTAAAGCCATGAGTTTCTGAGTGGTATTCAACCTTTCCTGTTTCAAGACCTACAAGGGAAACCCCAAATGTGGCAGATGCAACCATCTGGCCCTTGCTAGGCTTCCATGGTTTCCTCCAAGGTGTTTGCTGAGCAAAAGACATACAAACAGGCTGAGGGCTGGAGTGGGCTGCATCACTGGGCATGAACAACCACCTCAAATATTCCCCAAAAAGGCAACTTCTCTCCCAGGCTCCCCAGGACCTGGCACAAGCTGGTGATTTGAGCTCTGCAGCCCTAGAGACTTTGGCAGGGGGAAAACCCTCCCTTCAGAGCAGAGCCCCTTTACTAGCAGAACTCCTCCTTCACTCAGGGGTCCGTAGCCGACACTAAAGTGCAGCGGCTCTCAATCTTAGGCGAGCGCTGTGTCACTTAGATTTCAGCTGTTTCTGCAAAGCAATGACCCCAAAGGGATTTCCAGAGGTGCTGTGATTTTTCAGGCTGCTGGGCTCCACTCACACCCTCCTGAGGCCCCGGGGTGGCAGCTGAGAGCAGCTCCACACTCCACATGCTGCAGGAGCTGCGGAGGAATCACTTGATACTCAAGCATCTGAATAGGCAGATAAATGCAAACCAGCCAGAAGCAGCAGTAATTTTAGCCCAAAGACTGTTGCACCTCTTTTGATTCACCTGCAAAACATGTGGAGCCTCACCTGGCAAAGCGAATACCACTGCTGGCTTCTACCCTTGAGTGCATTTGGGATGGACACCCGAGAATT
Source organism: Ciconia boyciana (assembly GCF_034638445.1). Lineage (NCBI taxonomy): Eukaryota > Metazoa > Chordata > Aves > Ciconiiformes > Ciconiidae > Ciconia > Ciconia boyciana. Next base: position 21,095,776 of record NC_132942.1, read on the forward strand.
ACAATTATTTCCTAAACTTCCCAGGGTGGCAGTTATTTCTGCAGCTCCTCTCACCCCTGTCAATCAGGAGCTGAGGATGGGAAGCCTGCGCAGCCCAGAAGTGCCAGCAGTTGCTCCCAGGGCTCCTGGCCTTCCCCAGGAACCTTGGTGACACCAGCTGCAGTGCATGTCCCACTAGCTGCATGTTCTCCAGGCAACACCTGTCCTGATGACTGTCTCCTTTTCCCTTTTTCACCCTCTTTCCCCCATGCTTCCCATCCACTCGTTCAATTACCCCTGGCTTTTGGAAGCCGCTGAGTGGTTTCAACCAGATCCGATGGCCAGGTGGAAGTTTCTGATATGCTACTCTTCTACCTTTTGCATGAAAATCAACAGAGAAAGACCCTCATTGGTGTCTCCTACTAGGGAAAGGCTCAGTTACCAGCCATGCTTGGCCCACTATCTTGCCTGTCACTGCCTGTCGTCACATGGGTGGCTAGAAATTGCAAAAGCTGCTTGTTCTGCTGCTGGTTCGGAGCTGGGCACAGCCTGGGATGCTGTGTGGGATGACAGTGACGCTGGGGAGGGGTTCAGAGAAAGCAGGAGGCTGGAGATGCGGTGGGGAATGGAGAAGAGGAGCATAGGCACCTTGCTGCATGGTGCACAGGAGGGCAGCAAGAGCAGATATTGTGGTAGGAAACACCAGGGACCTTGACAGGCTGGAGGAGTGGGCCCATGTGAACCTCATGAAGTTCAACAAGGACAAGTGCAAGGTCCTGTACCTGGGTTGGGGCAATCACCAATATCAGTACAGACTGGGGGATGAATGGGTTGAGAGCAGCACTGCGGAGAAGGACTGGGGGTACTGGTGGGTGGCAAATGGGACATGAGCTGGCAATGTGCGCTCGCAGCCCGGAAAGCCAACCATATCCTGGGCTGCATCACCAGCAGCATGGCCAGCAGGTCGAGGGAGGGGATTCTCCCCCTCCGCTCCACTCTCCTGAGACCCCCCCTGGAGCACTGCATTCAGCTCTGCGGTCCCCAGCACATGACAGACATGGACCTGTGAGAGCGGGTCCAGAGGAGGCCACAGAAATGGTCAGAGGGCTGGAACAGCTCTGCTATGGAGAGAGGCTGAGAGAGTTGGGGTTGTTCAGCCTGGACAAGAGAAGGCTTTTCTACCAGGCTCTTTCTACTTTCTACTAGACTTTCTACTAGGGCCTGGTGTGACAAGACAAGGGGCAACAGATTTAAACTGAAAGAGGGTAGGGTTTGGGTTGGACATAAGGAAGAAATGTTTTACAATGAGGGTGGTGAGACACTGGAACAGGTTGCCTAGAGAAGCTGTGGATGCCCCATCCCTGGAACTATTCAAGGTCAGGTTGGATGGGGCTTTGAGCAACCTCATCTAGTGAAGTACGTCCCTGCCCATGGCAGACGGGTTTGAGTTGATGATCTTTGAAGGTCCCTCCAACCCAAACCCTTCTGTGATTCTATGAAAAGATGCCAGAAGAGCCATGGTGGGGCATGAGAGGGACAGAAGGGTCACAGTCACAGGGACCTGGCTCTGCAACCCAGCAGTAGCACTGGAGGGGAGGGAGAGGTCTGCTGCAGGCTGCAGCTTGGCTGGCACCTCTGCCCAGCATGTGCCAGTTTTCACAACATTTTCAATCAAAGAGTGGACAGAAGGTAAATCCATCAGTGTTCACCCAGACATCCCCACTGCTGCAGGTGTGCATGTGCTTTATAGCACTTGCTACTGTATCCACTATAACATTACATAAACTTGCAATGTAAATTCCTACGGGGTTACAACACACGCAGACACCCCTGTGGCTGCTGGGTTAGCAAGTATTTTTTTTAGGAAGTACGTGCTAAAGCCTGCATCTGTGGCCAGTGGTCTTTTTGCTCTGTATTCACCCTCATGCTGCATAAGCCCATGAACGTCCGCATCTCCCTCTACCCTCTGGCCCCAGCTGCTGCATGCTCTGAGATGTCCCACCCAGACAAGCACATATGGGGTCCCCTTGGCAGGAGTGTGTCCTGGTACACTGGGGTTCTGCTGTCACACAGGACCTCCTGACCATCCCAAACACACACTAGAAGCCCCCCAAGCTGCAGCCACCCTTTGGCAGTACCTGCATGCTCTGAACGCCAAGAATGCTTCTGAGAGCTTTAAGAGCCTGAGACTATCTCTGGAACACCTTTTTTCCCCTCCCTGTCCCCCACCACACACAGGCAGGCTGTCGTTAGTCCTGCAAGCCCAACTCTTGGAGTTCAGGTGTGAAATTGAAACAAAGAATGAAAAAACCCTCCTTTCCTTCATAGCTCTCCTATGGGCACCTCCACTGTCAGCTACAAACCCCTTTTGCTGCACTATCTTTCCTCCCTCTGCACTGCCTGGGTGATGATAGCCAGAGTCAGAAGGGGCAGCCGTGATGCTGTTCAACAGGCGAGTGAAGCAAACACCGCTATTGACTGTGTTTGCCCTGGGAGAGGGGGTCTGGCTTGTAACAGCATTGGAAACCAGTAGCACATGAAGATTTAGGATTAGAGAAAATAAATGGAGAGGGGGTGTGAAACGACACTCTAGATCTTCTTTGCATGCTTTGCTCTGCCCTCCCCCAGAGCAACTGGGGATTCCCACACTGCTCCCCACCTCCTTGTGAGTCGCCCACCACAGTCTCTGGGGTGCTTCCTGCCTGGGATCTCCTTCTAGCCTACCCACACGGCCTGAGGTTGTTCCCTCTCCTCCCACAAGCTGCCCAGGACATACCGGCTCTTCCCAGCCCAGGATGTCTCACCCTCCTGTGCCCACCTGTGAGCAACAGAGAACCCTCCCCACTCCTCCAGGAAGGAAATCCTGACTTGAGCCTGGTGTTTTTCTGAATAAACCATCACACAAAGATCAAAACAAAGAGCTACCAGGCAAGTACTATGAACAGGCAGGGCACAAGCACGGTCTCTGTTCCTTTGGTGACTAGTGAAAAAACAATAAGATGGGTCCCCCATACCAGTCCTGGTCCCTGCGTTCTCCCCTCACACACCACCACCCCAGGGAAATCCCATGCTCCCACAGGTATGTCCTCCAATGCTACCGGACTGTACGTCTACTGTACTGTGGACAATTCATCGCTGTAATCTCCACTACAGACACTGATCTCATTTGTCTGGGAATGGTATCTGCTGCTTGGTATCATTCAGTATTCATTTACATTTGCCCAGAGACAGCATGAGTGCTTTCTTTTTTTTTTTTTTTTTAGAAAACAAAATACAAACATCATGAAATTAATTAATCTATCCTCCTGTTTCTCCCAAATAAGATTAGTTGAGAATCACTCTACTCAGGTCTGACTCCCTACCACATTTTCAGAGGATATTGCCTGAGCTCTTATTTCCTGAGCATCTGCACCAGAGCTCTCCTGTGTTGCAGAACAAAGAACAAATTCTCTTTGTTGTCCCATAACAGCACTCTGATTGCAGTGATGTACAAGATAGAGAGATGGTCCCTGCCTTATTGAGCTTACCCTGAGTTTTGCCTGGTTCCAGGTGCTCAGAAACATGTGGGATTCATTTTGGTGGGCAGGGCTACACTGACAAAAGACAGGATTGTTCCCTTTTCCAACTCCCAAGAAGACAGCAAAGGAGAAATCACGACATGGGTTTAAGCCTGCTTTCTGGCTTAGGGTCAGTGCCAGACTTCCTCCAGGATCCACTCAAAACGCTAGCCTAAGCTGCCTTGTCTTTATTGCTATTTAATTTGGATCAGGCAAATACAGTTAAGAGCACATCCCTTTTTTTTGTTTTCAGCTAAGAGGCGGCCTATGTTCCCCAAGCACCAAGCAGAGCCTTGCAGTTCAGAGAGCTCACGGTGCTAGAGAGGTTTGCCTGTCAGTAGGAAACAGAGTTGTACATGAGCAAACATTGGAAAGAGTAACGGCGGGCAGAGCTCAGGCAGCTGCCCTTGCACCCTCTTTAATACCTGTACTACCAACCGGTGCCTGGGGAATTCACACACCAGACATCAAAACGCAGGGAAGAGCATGGGAAGAGCACAGCAGGGAGCAGACTGCTCTCCAGGATTTGCCTGTTTGATCACCAGAGAGATGTCAGGGCTGGGCACTGAACATATGATAGCACTTTCTATTTCCACCCTTTAGTATTGTAACACAGGTTTAGAATAAAAACATCTCCCTTGATTTAACTTAAAACAGCAAAAAAAATCAGCAAGAGCTGCTTCATTGCAAATATGGAGTCTGCACACAGGCAGGTGGGGAAAATGAGCAGGAGTTAAAATCCACTGAGTTATTTCAGTACCAGCCTGTGCTTGGGCAAAGCCTCTCTCTAAACCCAGGGGTCAGTCTGGGCAGCCCGTGCTATGGGAACCTATGCCACAACCGGCACTGACACGAGCCACTGGTGGCTGTTTCAGGGACTACGGTGGGCACCCACAGAGCACCTGGGGTAACAACACAGCTTGTGCACCAGAACCAGCGTGTCGTGCTAGTTCAGCTCCCCATGAACAGAGTCTGAGGCTGCTTTTTCTCCTGCCCTCTCTCTTCCCATCTCATGTGCTGCTGCTCCAACTTAGGCACTGGGAAGGGGCTGGAGCTTGTAAAGAGCTACAGGCAGAGCCTGGGGCTGGGGTGAGGTCCACTGGCCCATGACCTGAGAAAAGGTCCCTGTCACTGAGTTAAGTAGGTCTGCACTCCATCAGCACTGTGCCTTGAAGAGCTCTGGCATGATGCTAGAAGAGAGAGCAATAGAGCTTGCTCTGATGGGGCTCATTTACTCACTTCTTGTAGCAAAACTATTACAGCTGCTCTGGTGCACTTCTGTATTAACAGGGCTTTCCAGTTAATTGTCATTTGAACTAGAGCGTAAATGGTTAGAAAGATTTTTCTTGATTAAAATGTTGTCAGTGATGGGGAATTCAACAGAGCTCTGAGAAAACTGCTCCAGGGATAGCCTTGTTTTAAAGTCCATGGCTGGTTTCTAGTGGGAACGCTTTATACACTTTACATCAAACCCTCACTCCATCTTGCCTTTGTCAGCTAGAAGAGCCTAGTAACAAAGTTTAATTGCTGCAACAAGTTAGCTATAGCAGTCTCCTAATTTTCTGTTCAGCTAAATTATTGAGCCAGACTCAGGGAAAGACTCACACACAACCAGCTGCTGCAGATGTTTAACTGCAAGCTCCGACACCAAAATCCAGGACCTGATGCTCCCTGTGGCACTGTTTAAACCTTCACGGGCACTGCCCGAGTGGCCTCCAGGGACAACAAAGCACAGAGGTGTGAGCTCCTCCCTTTTCTGCAGAGATACACTGCCTGACCCAGGCAGCCAAAGGAAGCACAGCATGTGAATTTACTCCTGGTTGCTCCAAGGGTATATCCTTGAGTATGCCCCAAGAGATATAATCTTTTCACATATAAATTATCCTGGAGCCAGTCTCCTCATACACAATAACCTCAGGTTGGGGTATTCACAGAGGAAGGTGGACTCCCAGTTTAAGTCCTCTCTTACCCTGATGGTACTCAAGGAAGTTCACCCTCTGAAGACGATCCCAGCCCCTGCCTATGAACCAGGAAGAAAGACAGGAGAGACAAAGGGCACCTGCTCAACATTTTCTTGTCGACACTTTCTCACTGTGTACCAAGAAGAGCAAACTTTGTTGGGCCAGAGGCAAGAGGGCGCACAGTCAAGAGAAGGGTACGCACTTGGGAGGCAGGTCTCTGCTCTGCTGCCAGGGCTTCTTATCTTTTTGGCATCACACATAAATTGGGCAAAATTCAGCTATGGTTTTGAGAGCAAGACCAGACCTTAGGAGACCTCATTCCTGTGAGTCTCCTGATCCATTAGGTTTAATTTCTTATTCCTTAGCCTCCCTCTGGCCAGTTGCCCAGCTCCAGTGGAAAGCGTACAGAGGGCTCCTCACCTGGATGAACCGATGAACCACCCCACGTTGGCGATGGCAGTTCCCAAGGAATGCAAGAAAGACTCCAAACTCCCCAAAAAACAGAGCTGGATCCAAGGCTCCCAACTCTGATTCAGCCAGACTAGCCCACAGGAAAAAGCACATATAGTGGCATTTCATGAGGGACTTGCTCCTGCTGACGTTAGATGTGGCTGAGACATTTCTCAAGAGGGACCTCTGGGGACCTGAGGCTCATCTTACTCCATGTCTGGCTTCCATGGGGACTTACACAGTGGTTTGACACCAGGTACTCAAGCCAGAGCAAGCAATATACTTCAGCAGCACAGAGCTCGAGGCTTCATGGCTGGTAAAGGGACTCACATAGTGATTTCCAGTGGTTTGCATGAAGGGGAGGAATCATAATTTTGGACTCAGAATCTGCCTAAATCTAGTCTAAATACTTGAAATCTGCTTTGGGTAACAAGCCTTTCACTGAGAAGCATGTTTTCCAGTCCTTTAACCATCTCACAACTTCACCTAGGACTCCCTCTCGTTCCTGACTGTCCTCTTTGAGCTGTAGACACCAAAACCAGACACACCATTGCAAACAACAGCTGTCACATCACCACCAAACAGAGCTGACACAGAAACAGCCCTATTTCTGACTCTTTGGCTGGACCATTCTACCAATGACAGGGAACACCCATCCCCAGAACTGCCAGTCGAGGACTTTCCAGCACTGAAAGTGGCATGCAAAGGAAAGAAACCTTCACCAGACACATACATGGAGAAAGATGTACTTACCCACTCGTTCCAGGTCTCTGGGTCTGAGAGAAGCGCCAGTCTGTGTTAGGCTGAACTTGCTGCAGAGGAAATAGAAGAGTTTTAATACCTCCATTCTTGCCTTTGAAAATGAAAGCGAACTGATCCTGTATTATTTCAGTCTGGACTATCAGCATGTTCTTTCCAAGTAAAGCAAATCAGTTAGAACAAAAAGAAAGCCCCCTCCCCCCCGAGTATTTCTGAACCAGTATGAATACTAAAAAGCATGATGAAAACTATTCAGCAAACAATCTTCCAAAGCAGCTCAGGAAAACAGGCTGTGAAAGAAATGAAGCATGAAATAAACTGATAAGGGCATCAATTCAGAAGGAGCAATGGTACCAAAGTAATGAGCTTGGAGGAGTGTGAGAGTGGGGGTGGCAGAGTTTATTGATACTGAGAAAGATGCTTTTAATGCCAGAAGGTAAAATTATAACAGACCTTCCTAATCTGTCCTTCTGTCCTTAAAAAGGCCTGCCTGAGATCTTGACTTCACACACTGTATTTGAATTACTTTTGCTAGATGCTGTGGCCTCAGAGCATTACAATATTTTTCTGTCCATGGAGAAAAGAATGAAATTCTGACAGCAAAAGAAAAAAGCATTATTTGTTTAGGAGCCACAATAAACTTCGGACACAGCAGCACACTTTGTAACTTCATTAGTAAGCCCCCGTATCACTTTCTGCCTGTGTTATTTTACAATCAGACAACTAACATTTTGTAAATAAGGAAGGACAAGAAGCAGGCTTGCATATTCCTGTTTGAATCACACCTTTGTGAAGAGCACTAAATAGCAGAACTGTTTTCTGTCTGGAAGACATATACTTCCAAAAATCGTAATATTCTTATTTAACTCCAGAATGATAACATGCTACCTGGAAAGGACATTTCTCTCAGTTACCTTAGGAATGAACAGTTCATAGTCCATACAGTGGAACATCAGTTTTATAGGATTATTCTGCTTGTACATGCAATTACTAAGGAAAAGTGAAGATGGGTACAGCTGACCTAGATTTTTATTTAGTAGATGTGATTTCACTAATTTCTCCACAGCTTGGATGATTCTCATGAAAGAATATATTAGAATAAATTACTCCCCTAAAATAGAGGCCCCACTGGTACCCGTGCTGCATGCAAATTAAGCTGTTTAAATACTTGCTTTCCGGATTTCAGACACACATTTTTGCACACGCTGACACACAATCCTGCACTAGATAAGCCCTTCCCAATCTATATTTTGAATTTCTGTTGTAATTACCACTTTCAAATTTAGGGCAGACATTTATGACACAAAATTACTTTCCTTTTTATATCCCAAAGTTATAAAAGCTACAGCTAAAGAGAGTCACCTTACATCCATATTTAGACATCTGAATACAAGTGGGTAAAGTTTTCAAAGCTCACTGCTGCCTAGGTCTCTGCAAGCCCAAGGGCATGTAAGGTCACCAGGACCTTTGTAAGGTCACCAGGATCACTACGTTCAGTGCTGAATAGTGAATTCAGCCCCTCACTCAAAATGACCAATCTGGAAAATTATCCCTTGCTGGGGCACAATCAGTAATTAATAACACTTGGGAGTTAAGAAATGAGAAATTTCTACAATGCATCTCTAAAACAGAGCAAAAGAAACACCTACAAACTTTGCTTTCAGATAACCTCCTCCCACGTCACGGTTCATATGCCATGCAGAATAAAGGGGTTAAACAGAATCAAGAAGTTAAACACCCAAAAAACACATTCCTGACCATGCTAAGAATCACTTTAAAAATAAAAGAGTATGAACAGGGCCAAGGGAAAACTCTCCACTTCTACAAACACACAGTCTTTGATTTTATAGTGCCACCCAGCCCCTTCTCCCACCTCCATCAAGCTGAGCCAAAGCTTTAACCTGCCACCTCCCAGGAGGTGACAGTGGCACATGGTCCCTGAAGCCACCTTCTTAGGTGGAAGGACAGACAGAGAACAGCCAACTGGCCTGGATATTACAGACTGTTGCGCTTAGCAGATAGGACAGCAAGAAACACCCATCTCTTACCCCATCACACGGACTCGCTAAGGTGCTGGTCACCTGCTCATAGGCAGCCATGGTCTCTGCAGTGCTAGAATGGCTGAAAGGTTTTACAAAGAGGAAATCATTCTGGTCAGACATGGGTGAGAAACAAGAGGTGTAATTCTGTGCCTGGGAGGTCAAGCCTGCTCCTCCCACGTCCAGGTACTCGATGAAGCCATCTGGCTTCATCTGCCCACTGAAATGGGAAGCAGGCTTGTGGCCAGTCCCTTGGCAGCAACCCGCAAAGGTCCAGCTGGCAGCACCAGCTTTGAGACATCGGGCAGCCACCACAGCAAACATCACACAGAACACAAGGGAAATGGACACCAAGGAGATGATGAGGTAAAGCGTTAGGTTGGTATCCTTGGGAGAAGATTTGGGAAGGTCCAAGGACTTGGCGAAGTCCTGCACACTGTTTTCCTCTGGAGAAATTACTATTACCACAGAGGCCGAGAGGGACGGTGTCCCATTGTCCCTCACTTCGACCACCAGCCTGTGGGGATCTTCTAACTCCCTGAAAGCCTGTGCAACCCTTATCTCTCCAGAGTGGCGTTCCACTTGGAAAGGCAAAGCCTCAGCGGTCTCCTGCAGCTGGTAGGACAGCCAGGCATTATGGCCACTATCAGCATCAACAGCTACAATTTTGGTGACCAGATAGCCAGGTTCTGCCAAGGCTGGGATGGTTTGGTGGAAGGCAGAGCCCTTGGGGACAGACGGGTAGACAATGGTGGGGGCATTGTCGTTCTCATCCAGGATGAACACATGGACCACAGCAGTACTACTCAGCGCAGGAGACCCAGCATCCTTCACCTCCACGGGCACCTGGAACACCTTATCCTGCTCATAGTCCAGAGCTCTCATCGTGTAGATGGTGCCATTGTCCTGGTCTATTCGGAAGTAGGTTGAGATGGGTACATCTTGCATCCCATTGTGCAAGATGGAGTAGGACAGCTTGGCATTGCTACCCTCATCGGGATCAGATGCTGACACCGAAAAAACAGAAGTTCCAGGAAGGGAGTTTTCCTGAATGTGAGCCGTATCAAAAGGGCTGGAGAAATTTGGTGCATTATCATTCACATCAGCAATTTGGAGGTAAAAGGTTTTTTGTGTGGTCCTCTGTGGGGACCCTGAATCCACAGCCCTCACCGTGATATTGTATCCACTGGCCTTCTCCCGATCAAGGGGACCATTTGTGACCAGTGAAAAATGTTCTTTAAAAGATGATACCAGTTTAAATGGGAGCTCTTTCGCTATCTGCAGACGGACCTGCCCATTGGCACCAGAATCGCTGTCCTTCACACCAATGAGGGCAATCACAGTGCCCGGAGTTGCGTCCTCCTGCACTGGGCTGGAGAGAGAGGTCAGCACGATCTCTGGGCTGTTATCGTTGATATCGATTAATTCCACTCGCAGGTGACAGTGTCCTTCCATGGCTGGGGATCCCTTGTCCCTGGCTCGAACCACAATCTCGTAAGCACTGGATTCCTCATAATCCAACGGGCCTTCGGTTCTGATCTCCCCTGTCCAGGGATCTAAAGAGAACATCTTGGTGAATTTACCAGGTACGTTATTGCTAGTTTTGAAAGAATATTCCACATCCCCATTGGGACCTTCATCCAGGTCGGTAACATTCAACTTGGTGACCAGAGTGCCTACTGGCACATTCTCCTCCAGATGTACCTTGGATATGGGTGGGTCGCATATAGGAGGGTTGTCATTTGCATCCAGGACATGGATAGTAACCTTGGCAGTGCCAGATTTCATTGGATTCCCTCCATCCAGGGCTGTCAGTGTTAGGTGATGAACAGCCACTTTCTCTCTATCCAGTGCTTTTTCAAGTATGATCTCGGGCATTTTAATGCCATCTCCTCTCACACTGATACTCAGGGTGAAATGTTTACTGGGGCTGAGCTCATAGGTGGAGATGGAGTTGGAGCCCATATCCGGGTCTTCTGCTACCTCCAAGGGTAGCCGAGTCCCAGGGTTGGCTACCTCAGTGATCTCCAAGACCACCTCCAGCTTGGGGAACTGGGGAGCGTTGTCATTCACGTCGAGGACATCCACCTCAACACGGTGGAGCTGGAGGGGATTCTCCATGACGAGTTGGAGGTGCAGGAAGCACGTGGGGCTCTGCCTGCACAGTGCCTCCCGGTCCAGCCTGCTATTGAGGAGCAGCACACCCGCCGCCAGGTCCACCTGGAAGTGCCGCTGTCCACCCTCGCTCACCAGGCGCAGGTTGCGGGCGGCCAGGCTCTGCACCTCCACCCCCAGGTCCTTGGTCAGGTCGCCCACCGAGGAGCCCGGCTCTCGGTCCTCGGGCACGGAGTAGCGCAGCTGCGCGCTGCTGCGAGCCGGCAGGCAGGAGAGGGCTGCGAGCAGCAGCGAGAGCTGCCATGGCAAACTCCGTCCCCCGAACATCCCGTGCCGGGTCTGCGAACGGAGCAGCGCGGAGCGGAGCGGCGGCGGCTCCGCGCAGCCTCCCCCGCCTCCCCGCCCCCGCTGCCGGCCCCGGGAGCCGCCGCCGCGCCGGAACCCCCGTGCCCCGGTGGTGTCCGAGCGGGTTGCGCAGGGAGGAAGCCGCCGCCGGAGCTGCCAGAGCCAGGCAGGGAGGGATGGAGGGGGCGGGGGGGGCGATCGCAGCCCGGCCGGCTGAGCCGCTCCTCGGCACGCAAAGGCACACAAAGTCGGCGAGCGAAGGGGATGGACCGAGTGACAGTTTTACGTCTCTCCACAGCCCCCTCCTCCTCCTCCTCCTCCTCCTTTTTCTCTCCCTCCTCCTCCTCCTCTCCCTCCTCCGCCGCCTTCTCCAAAATACGCACGGCGTAGCTCCCCCACCCCCCACTCCGCCGCCGCCATTCCGCCCCCGCAGCGCCAGAAGGACGCCGGGGACTCCCGGCAGCGGGAACCTCCGCTCCGCCCTCCGCGGCTGCTGGGAGCGGGCACCGGCGGGCACCCCCTCCCCAAAGTCGCCCGGGGATGCCTCATCCCGAGCCGCTCCGGTGCCGAGCCCCGCAGACGCCGGGGCTGCGGGACATGCTCCCGAGCTCACCTCGCTGCACAGGGTGGGATCCGGCGGGTTGGCACCGGCTGGACCCGCGGAGGGTTTCACAAACATGAACTCGCTGATGTCTGAGACCGGCGAAAAGCAGGAGCGGTAACGCGGGGCAGGGGGTGCCATGGCCGTCACCTGTACGCCCACCACCGTATCCCCTTGCTTAGGCTCATAGTGCAAGTGCCCAAAAATGTGGCTGGGAGGGGGTTGAAGCGTGTTCACGCTCTCCACACAGCAGCCGTGGTTGGCAGGTGCAGAGCCCCGCTGGAGGCACTGCACGCCCAGTGCTGCCAGTGCCACCAGCAAGACAGTGGAGATGAGCACTAGGGACATGATCAGATAAAGTGTAATTGTGGGTAAGCCCCCACCATCAGTGGCCCGAGCTGCGGAGCCCTGCAAGGCATCTGGACCCTCCTCCTCCACCAGCACCACCAGTGTGACAGCTGTGGAGAGCGGGGGCTCCCCAGCATCCCAGACCACCACCAGCAGTTCATGTGCAGAGGCATCCGTCTCCTGCAGGCCCCGTGTGATCCGGATCTCACCAGAGTGCAGGGCCATGCTGAAAAGCCCTGGGTCTGTGGCTTCCACGAGGTGGTAGGAGAGCCAGGCATTGCGGCCCGAGTCCGCATCTATTGCCACCACCTTGGTGATGAGAGCAGGAGGGGCAGTGGAGGGGGAGATTCGGAACTGGGTAGCGGAGTCCTCCCCAGCCCTGGGGAAATGCACCCGTGGGGCATTGTCGTTCTGGTCCACTATAAAAACGTGAACCAGTGTCCTGTTCCTCAGGGCTGGGGAGCCACCATCAGAGACCTCCACGTGGAACTGGAGATAGGTGGTTTGCTCATAGTCAAAGGGGAATTTGGCAGAGACCTGCCCACTTGTGGGATGTATGGAGAGGTATTGAGTCGGATCCAGGCCTGGATCTGTTCCACCAGTGTGCAGGATGGAATAGGAGAGACGGGAATTCTGCTCCGAGTCAGGGTCAGCAGCAGAGACTGTAACCAGCATGCTGCCCACCGGGTTGTTTTCTGTCACCAGCACTTCATAGGATGCTTGCTCAAACTGAGGCGTGTTGTCATTGACATCTGCAAGGGCAATTGGCAAGATGGTGTGGCGGGAGAGCGGAGGACTGCCCAGGTCCGAGGCAGAGACAGTGACATTGTAGTAGGCAACATGCTCCCTGTCCAAATGGGTGCTGGTTAGCAGCGAGTACTGGTGCTCATAATCCTTACGCAGCTGGAAGGGAAGATCTGGAGACACGTGACACTGGACCTTGCCCTGCTCACCAGAGTCCCTGTCTCTGACGTGTATCACGGCCACCACTGTGCCTGGGGGTGCATCCTCGCTCAGGGAGCTGGAGAAGGAGGTAAGAATGACCTCAGGGGCGTTGTCATTCACATCAGTGATTTCCACCACCACGCTGCAGTGCTCCTCCATCATGGGTGATCCCATGTCTTTGGCCTCCACTTCAATCTCATACACCGTTGCCTCCTCGAAGTCCAGGTTGCCGTGGACACGAATCTCCCCAGTTTGCTCATCAATGGCAAAGATCTGGCATAAGGTAGCTGAGTTGTGGCTGCTGAGGGAGTAGCGGATCTCTCCATTGGGCCCTTCATCCACATCGGTGGCATTTAACTTCACCACAAGGGTGCCCAGAGGCGAATTCTCCACCAAGCGGGCTCCATATGATGGTCTATCAAAGACTGGGTGGTTGTCATTTGCATCTAGGACCTGAATAGTGATGCGTGTCTGGCTGGACTGGGGGGGAGAGCCCCCATCTTCGGCGGTCAGGACCAGGTGGTGGAAAGCTCTGAGTTCCCTGTCCAGGGCCCTCTCCAGCACCAGCTCAGGGAACTTCCCACCATCTGTGCGCACCTTCACATTGAGGTTGAAGTTCTCATTGGCACTCAGGTGATAGGTCTGCAAGGTGTTGGTGCCCACATCGGGGTCCTGGGCAGGCTGGATGGGGAAGCGGGCACCCAGGGATGCCAGCTCATAGATGCGCAAGGAAACCTTGTCACTGGGGAACTCCGGAGGGTTGTCATTGATATCCAGGATCTCCACCTCGATGCGGTAAAACTCCACTGGGTTCTCGATGGCAAGTTTCAGGTGGAGGAAGCAGCGGGAGCTCTGCCCGCAGAGCTGCTCCCGGTCTATCCGCTCACTGACCATTATAACACCAGTGTTCACATTGACCGAGAAGTACTGGGAATCTGAATCCGACAGTACCTGCAGATTAGCTGCCGCCAGTTTCGCCACATCGGTGCCCAAGTCCTTTGCAATATTGCCCACAAAGGTGCCCCGGGTGAGCTCTTCCGGGATGCTGTACCGGATCTGAGCAGAAGAGCTGTGCAAAAACAAACAGAAAGAGAAGACACGCGGCAGTCCCAGGGACCGGCCCGCCTTTCCTGCCCTCGGCATCCTTGCCGGGTGGGCGGCCGGGGAGCGATGCCTGCCGCGCTCCGAGACCGCGCTCAGCGCTCGCCGCTCCCATTCATTGTTTGGGGCGGACGCGGTTCGACGGGGGCGGGGGACGCCGGGGCTCCGCGCGGCCGCCTCGCCATTGGCTCCGAGCGCCGCGTCGCTCCTCCAATCGCCGCGCTCCTTTCCCAGGACAGCAACACCGGCGCCAATCGCAACCCGCGGCGGTTGCCGCGCGGCGCGAACCTGCGGCGCCTCCCCGAGCGACGGTGGCACCGCGCCCCCCGCGCCCCCCGCGCCGGGGCGGGGGAGCAAGGGCAGCCCTGGGGGAAGGCGCGGTCCGGCCGCCGGGCAAGCCCCGCGCCGGCACCGCTTTCCCCTGCCCCTAGGCTCTCACCTGGCCGGGGTCCCGCAGCGTACCGGTAGCGGAGAGGAAATCCCCGGTTTCCCTTGGTAGGGTCGCGGGGGGCAGGCAAGGCCGCAGGAAGGTGAAGTCGCTCCGGTCGGAGCCCGGGGAGAAGCAGGTGCTGTAGCACTGGGACTGGGAGTCGGTGGGTCGCAGGGTGACCTCCATGTACTTAAGGGTGCCGTCGGAGCTGAGCTGGAGCTTGGGGCTGGGGTGCCTGAAGAAGTCCCGGGAGGGCGACTCACTAAGCCAGCAGCAGCAGCAGGGTGAGGCGGCAGCACGGCCTCTGCACCGGAAGCACCGGGCGGCCAGGAGGGTGATGGTGGCAAGCGCCACAGTGCTAACGGCTGCCAGAGCGATGATCAGGTAGATGGTCAGGTCTGGCTTCTCCTTGGCACCAGCCAGGAAATCCCGAGGCTTGTAGGTCTCCTCCAGGGCCACCTCCTCCAGGGCCACTGTGATGGTGACAGTGGTGGAGAGCGGTGGGTTGCCATTGTCTGTCACCTGGACAATGAGCTGCTGTGCTGCCACATCGGTGTCCTGGAGGGCACGCGCCACCCGCACCTCCCCAGTGTACAGCGACACGTGGAACAAGGAGGGGTCGGTGGACTGCGGCAGCAGTTGGTATGAGAGCCAGGCATTGTGCCCAGCATCCGCATCCACTGCTGTCACCTTGGTGACCAGGTAGCCCGGTGGGGCAGACCGTGGGACCCTCTGGGGTGCTGGGACATCACTGTCACTGGCAGGTTGCAGGATGGTGGGGGGGTGGTCATTCTGGTCCAGCACAAAGATGTGGACAGTAACGTTGGCATGGAGCGGGGGGGACCCTGAGTCCCGCACAGCCACGGAGACTGGCAGAACCTGCAGCAGCTCAAAGTCAAAGGTGCGCTGAGCATAGAGGTTACCATTGTCAGGGTTGATGTGAACGAAGGAAGAGGTGGGGGCACCCTGCACTTGGCTGCTCTCTATGAAGTAAATGAGACGGGAATTATCCCCGTCATCGGGGTCCAAGGCAGAGACAGTGCACAGCAGGGAGCCAGGTAGGTTGTTCTCCAGGATGAAGGCATCGTAGGAGGGCTGCAAGAAGCGTGGGGGGTTGTCATTCACGTCAGATATGTTAAGGAGCAGTGTGAGCGTCGTGGTGAGGGTGGGAGACCCACCATCCTGGGCGATCAGCTCCACTACATACTGTGAGGTGGACTCTCGGTCCAGGCTCTCCTGGGTGACCAGGGAGAAGTGGTTCTGAAGGGACCTGATGGCAAAAGGCACATCGGGGGAGATCTCCAAGCTCAAATCCCCGTTGGCCCCTGAGTCTCGGTCTCGTACATTGAAGAGCCCCACGACAGTCTCCGGTGGGGTGTCTTCCGGCATGGGGTTCAGCAGGAAGGTGAGCAGCACCTCCGGGGGGTTGTCATTGGCGTCCTCCACTTCCACCTGCAGTACACAGTGGCCCTCCATCTCTGGGACCCCTCCATCATGGGCTCGCATGTAGATCTCATAGAAAGGTGACTCCTCAAAGTCCAGGGCCCCACTCACCCGGACCTCGCCGCTGTGGGGATCCAGGGCGAAGAGCCTCCGGACCGAGTCGGAAGTGTGAACCCCAAATGAATACTGTGTCTCCCCATTGGGGCCCTCATCGGGGTCAGATGCGTGGAGCCGGAGAAGCAAGGCCCCCACGGGCATGTTTTCCAGGACTTGCACCTTGTACATGGTGCGGTCAAAGGTGGGTGCGTTGTCATTGACATCCAGGACCAGGACTGTTATCTGCGCTGTGCCCAAGCGGGCTGGGCTTCCCCCGTCCACAGCCGTCAGCACCAGCTGCAGTTCTGGCTGCTCTTCCCGGTCCAGGGCACGCTCCAGCACCAGCTCTGGGAAGAGTTTGCCATCCTGCTGCTGCTTGACATCCAGGGAGAAGTGTGAGTTGGAGCTCAGCCAGTAGGAGCCTACGGCATTGGTGCCCACATCGGGGTCCTGCGCGCTCTCCAGTGGGAAGCGCGCAGCCACTGTGGTAGACTCGGCAACACGCAGGGTGTGGTGAGCAGTGGGGAAGCTCGGGGAGTTGTCATTCAGGTCCAGGATCTCCACTTCCAGGCGGAAGAGCTGCAGGGGGTTCTCTGTCACCACCTGCACCGACAGCACGCAGCTAGCAGCCGCTCCGCACAGACGCTCCCGGTCCAGCTGCTGGCTCACCACTAGCACACCACTGTCCAGGTGCACAGCGAAGTGGCGCAGGCTCTCTTCTGAGCCCAGGCGCAGCCTGTGACCTGGCAGCTCCTCCACCTTCAAGCCGAGATCCTGGGCCACATTCCCCACCACAGTTCCCACCTCTGACTCCTCAACCACCGAGTAGCGGATCTGCCCGGAGACACAGCCGCAGAGCAAAAACAAACTCAGTACTTGCCATTTGCAGGCAGGTTGCTGGAGGCTGACACTCTCCATGTCTGTGCACGTCCGGCCCGGGACGCAGCAGGCACTGGGGAGCTGTGAAAAAATCCCTGGGTCTCTCTTCCACGGCTTGGAAAACAGCTCCGGGGCTCTGGCAGGCTGCGGCTCCGGCTGTCAGCCTCTGAGCAGAGGGGGTGGGCTGGGGGAGGGGAACTGAATCATAGCCCCAGTGCGGAGGTGGAAGGGGTGGGGGGAAGCAAATCCACCCCCCACTTCAGATCAGTGCCCAGTTGGCCGAGAGCTCCGTCCCCTCTCAGACAGCCATGGCTCCCCAGAGGTGCGGGAAGTGGGGTCCTGAGCCGACATCAGCAGGGCTGCCACCCCCAGCCTCCCCTCCGCCAGCCTGAATTACTTGCTCCGACAGCTCGCTTCCCATTCGCAGGGAAACTGCACGTCCTGGCAGCCTGGAAGCTAGGTACCAACCCTCCCTGTGCACTCCCCCTTCCACAATGCTGGCTTCACATCGTGCCCACAGACAAAGGGCAGCTGTCATGAACATGGGCCAAAGGATTTTTCATGCCCAATGAAAAGGTGCTTGTTAGAGGTGAGGTGCCAGGGGCTCTTCTCCCACCTCTTTTCTCCCCCCTAGCTAATACTTCGGCTGCTGCCTGCACCCCATGATTGCCTCTGTAAGTGAGGCATCACTGCCACCAGTACCACCATCAGCCAGGAGACCTCACACCGAGACAGGGATGCCCACCCCTGTGGGTGTTGGAGGCAGAAGCTGGGAAGGCAGAGATGGGTGAACCATTCAAAGCTGGAACGCAGTTGCTCCCCACACACACCTGGCTGGATGCCTCTTCCTCTCCCTGTGACAAGGAAAGTGTCAACCTTCACAGTACCTGAGTCATTGCAAATACACGGAGCTAGCCAGCAAGCCCACTATCCGACCACCACTGGACTGCAACATGAGGTCAGGATGTCAGACTGGAAATGAGGACTGAGCCTCCCACCTGGCAGACATACATACTGAAATTCTGTGGCAGACACAGCTTTGCAGCCAAGCAATCTCCCAGAGCGCAAAAGCAGGGGTCTCAGCCTCCCCAGAGGGGAGCAGAGCAGTAATTCCCCTCTCCCTGTCCCAGAGGATGGTGGCAAGCTGCAGGGTGTTAGCTCAGTTCACATCCCTGCAGAAGTCTTGTGCAGTCATGCCCTGGAGTCCTGTCCTCGATGCACTCCAGGTGACCCTGACCTCCCTTGGGTCCACGCAGACCCTGGGGTGCTGAGGTCCACAGGGGTGCGGCAGGCAGGGGAGCCAGCTCCTGCCTGGAACCCTGCCTGCCCCCACCACCCAGGCACCAAGGGGACCTGGGGGAATAGGCGAGAGAGGCTGGAGGCACCCACGCCCAGCACGGTGGATGGTGACAGGGCCACCATCCTTCTGGACAAGGACAGAGACGGTGGAGGTGCTGCCGTCGAGGGGCCTCCCTCCCCCCTGCAACCCCTCCCTGCACTTTCCAAGAGCCAAGGGGCGGGACCACGCTGGGAGAGACGGAGCAAGGAACATCGCGATTGGTGCAGAACACGGCCCGGGTCCCGCCTACTGCCTGCTCCGGGGGAGGGAAGGCATTCTTAAAGCGCAACGCAGCAAAACGCTGGACAAGTGGATTCCCCAGCGTCCAGAGACCGATACTTGTTTGGACATACTCATTCCCCGAGGGCTTCCGACGGTGCCACCAGAGGAAGCTGTCGCGGTAACCTTGACTCTGGCATGTGCCCTGTCCCCATCCCAGGCAGGGCCCCTGACAGCACATCTGGGTGACAGACATTGCCGCTGACAACATGGGGTGCTGCACCCCTGGGAATGGGTTTGGTGCTGCTGCGGTGCCTCAGCAGAAGCCCCCTGTGAAGCCCACACGGTGTGGGAGAATCCGCTCAGTGTCCCGAGGTGGCTCGGTCACCGAGAGGCTGGAGCAAGGGACAGGCTTCACACGCGGGATCCTGCTGTTGCTCAGGTTGCCAACGCCTGGGATGGGGATGGTGGCAAGGCAGGAAGGGTATGGGATGTCTAGGATGGAGAAGGAGATGTCCCCGTTCCAAAAGGCTGGAGCTCACCCTGTGGAAAGGCTCCGACCCAGATGACCCAGAGAGCTGAGGGATCACTGGAGATCCTGCAGGGTAGGATCCCTCATGGCAGGACACACCACCTGCCACAGATGGGGCCAGCACCATCCCCACTGCATTGGTTTTGGGGTCTGGCTGTTGTCCTGCAAAGCAAAGAGGTGTAAAGCCTTTGAAGGCTTGACATGGTCCGTGGCATTGGGCTGGATCTTCTTTGACCACAAAGACTGAAAATGCAGGGCCCAGTGCCAGCCCAGCTGGTTTCTCACTGCCAGTGCCTTTACAGTGTAGTACTGGGGAGTAGGGGGGGAGCCATGGCTAGGGCTCAGGCTTACCTCCTGCCCATTATCACCTCCTTCCAGCCCCACTCTCAAATAATTTACTGCCCCCACCCCCAGAGGCATCTTGCCAGGACCCTTTGGTGGAGGGGACATCCTTGTCCCCAGCTGTAGCACGACCCACACAATGCAGAGGAACACTTGCTTCTGCAGCTGCTGCAGCCATTCCCACCTGCCACAAATCAGAATTGCTGAGTCTGACCAGCGATGCAAGAAGAAGAAAAAAAAAAGGCGAAGAAAAAAAAAATGAAGAAAAAAAAAAAGCATAAAATAATTCTGAGAGGTTTCTGCCTCCGTCTGTGATTAGGCCACAGTGAGCAGGCAGCACACGCAGCCCCACACCCATGCGCAGCTTCCGCTGCAACCTCACTTCCTTCTGCTCCGAGGAACCGGTTGCTCCTACTCACGGCCTCCTGGGAAGGGACACATTACTGGCACCAACCACCTTGGAAATCACCTCCCCTGCTTCTGCTGGATCCTCTACCCGGCCTCACCTCTGAGGATCGAAGCGTTTCTGTAACTGAAAGCTCTCAAATTAAGCTGCACAATTCCCACTGGGGAAGAAGCACAGAAGCTGCCTGCTATGTGCAAATGCCTTCCTGGCTGCACTTTGTTCAGTCAGGACATTAGATGTCACCCGGACATAGCATATTACAAATCATGCAGGGCTTGTAATAGGGTTGTTAAAACAACACCTGGGTGGAGGACTCACCATCCTGCTCAGAGCCACAGTCCAGCTCAGCAGAGCCCTGCAAGCAACTGGGGTAGTCTGCAATCCCACCCCCCTTCCCCGAAGCAAACATCATCACAGAACTGCCATGGAAACAAAACATCAGAGGTCAAACATGAAGTGGGACACGGATGGGAGAGACTGCTCTGTGGCCACAGTCTGTCAAACAGAGGAACGAGCATTGTCCTTCAGCTTTTCATGATGCACTGTGGGAAGAGACACCCCAGTGCCCCACTGGCAGCTGGTGGCTCCCAGCCCCATTTGCACCCCAGCCCACACCAGGGCATGACACAGAGAGGCTATGTTCCCCTCCCAGAGCCTGACCCTGCAAGTGCTCCCCTCGACTCTCATTTTGCAAGGGGAAGGAAATACCATTAGCAGCAAACTTTCTGCTGAGGATTTGCAAGTGGTTGCAAGCTGACTTCAGCCTCCACCAGTTACTCACGCATAGCGTCCCCAAAACTGCATCCCAAAGACATATGTCTGCTAACCTGAGCAAACTGACTCTCTTGACCCTGCTCACCACAGTGCAAATATCATTGACATTCAGGACAGCTCATTTGACTTTGAAGAAGACCTGTTCAGCTGTAGCTAACCACTCTTCAGAAGCACGGCACGACTGGATATTCCCCCCAACCCCAATCCACTACCATATGCATATGGGACAAACGAACCATGGCTCTGCCCGGCACTGAGACATGCCAAGGAAGGAGCTACATTACCTCGGCAGGCATGGGGAGCCGGCTGGCGGTGCCCATGATCTGGTGGTACAGCCCTGGCTCACCATTCCTCATGGTGCTCTGGCAGCTCCCCAGGGGGCTGGAAGTGAAGGGCTTTTTACACAGGAGATCACTCTGGTGAGAGTCCGTGGTGAGATAAACCTGGTGGTAGAAGTTGGGTGGCGTGAAGCCGCCCCGCACGGCATCAATGTGGTGGAAGGGCCCTGGTGTCCTGTATAGGGTGCTCCTGGAGCTGTTGAACAGCTCCTTTGACTGCCTCCACTTGTAGCACTTGAAGATGCCTACTGACAACATGGTGATGAAGAAAGCTGCTGACACCAAAATCACAGCCAGGATGAGATAGAAAGTCACATACCTCCTGGGATCATTGGTGGGTGCCACATCAGTAAGGTCAGTGAGCACCTCCTTGACCATCTCGGCCACAGAGATGGAGACAGTGGCACTGGTGGACAGCACAGGCTCCCCATGGTCTTTCAGCAGGATGACTAGTGTGTGCTGGGGAGCGTCATCCTCCTGGAGCTGGCGGGCTGTGAAGATCTCTCCACTGTGCAGCCCAACTGAGAAGAGGCTGGGGTCAGTGGCTTGCAACAGGGTATAGGAGATCCAGGCATTGTACCCTGCATCCACATCCACCGCCACCACCTTGGTGACCAAGTGCCTGGCAGGAGTGCCTGGTGCCACCACATTGGTATAGATGGTGGTGGTGTTGAGGTGAGGGTACAGCACAGTTGGGGCATTGTCATTGAGGTCAGTGACAAACACACTGATCGAGACATTAGTGGCCAGAGGTGGAGAGCCGCCATCCTGGACCTGTACTGTCATGCTGAACTCCACCTGGTCCTCATGGTCCAGGGAGGTGAGCAGGTAGAGGGTCCCATTCTCCCGGTTGATGGAGAAGATGTGGCCTACAGTGGGATCACCTTGCAAGAGGGTATAGGAGAGATGGGCATTGCGCCCAAGGTCTGGGTCTGTGGCACTCACATTAAGGATGGGGATGCCAGGCACGTTGTTCTCCAGCACATAGACATCATAGGAGTCTCGGGAAGACTTGGGCGCATTGTCATTGACATCTGACACCTGCACCAGGATCTGTTTTACCACAGACAATGGTGGTGAGCCCAAGTCCCTGGCTGTGATAGTAATGTTATACTCTGATGCCTTTTCCCGGTCCAGAGCTGCTTTCGTTTTCAAGGTGTAGTAATTTTTGAGGGAGGAGCTGAGCATGAAAGGGATCCCAGGGGAGATGAAGCAGTTCACCAGACCATTGTCATGGGAGTCCAAGTCCGTTACACTCAGCAGAGCTACGACTGTCTCTGGGGCTGCATCTTCAGGCACGGGGCTGTACACGGAAGTCACTGTCACCTCTGGAGCGTTGTCATTTACATCCAAGACTTCCACCAGCACTTTGCAATGAGCCACACCAGGAACAGCACCCTTGTCTTTAGCCTGTAAGTAAATCTCATACAGCTTCATTTCCTCATAGTCCAGCTGCCCCTTGACCCTCAACTCCCCCGTGGCCAAGTCCAGAGCAAAGAGTTCTCGTACCTTGGCAGGCGTGTGGCTGCTGAAGGAATAGATGATGTCTCCATTGGGCCCATCATCCAGATCGTACGCACTGATCCTGGCGACCAGGGTACCACTGGGCGTGTTCTCCCTCACACTTGCCTTGTAGGTGGACTGGTTGAAGACCGGGGCATTATCATTGGCATCCACAACGTCAATGTGGATCTGCACGTGGGCTGACCGTGGTGGGCTGCCTCCATCCAGCGCGGTCAAGACCAAGTGCAGCTCCCGTTGCTCCTCCCTGTCCAGCTCCTTCCCTAACACCAGCTCCGCGTACTTGCTGCCATCCACTCTCGTCTGCACGTCGAGCGCAAAGTGCGGGTTGGCGCTGAGCTGGTAGGTCTGCAAAGAGTTAATCCCCACATCGGGGTCTTGCGCGCTCTCTAGCGGGAAGCGCGCCCCGGCCGCCACCGACTCGCTGATTTCTAGCCTCGCCTGGCTGCTGGGAAAAAACGGGTCGTTGTCATTGATGTCCTGGATCTCCACGGAGCCGCTGTACAGCTCCAGCGGGTTTTCCACCACGATCTCAAAGCTGAGGGAGCAGGGAGAGAGCGCGCCGCAGAGCTCCTCCCGGTCTATCCGCTCGCTCACCAGCAGCGCGCCGCTCGTCAGATCTACCCCGAAGTACTTCTTGTTGCCGCCGGACACCACCCGCAGCCGGCGCCCCGGCAGCCGCCCGAGGTCCAGCGCCAGGTCGGCTACCACGTTCCCCACCACGGAGCCTCTCCGCGCCTCCTCGGGAATCGCATAGCGAATTGCGGCAGAAACGCAGTCGGAAACGCCGAACAAAAGCAAGAGGCTCAGTACCTGCCCCGTCGTCACCCCGCGGTTCCTTACAGCCACGCCGTTCATCGCACAGGACGGTTGCGCTCTCCGCTTCGCGCCCCTCCGGCTAGAAATCCTCAGCTCGCCCCGTCATGCCGCTGCCCAGCGCGCCCCGGGAAGCGGCGTCCGGCGGGAAGACGGGCATTGCTTTGCGGGCTCCGCGGAGACTCACTCCCAGGCTCTCTCTGAGACCGTCTGCGCCTCATCCCGGCTCCGAGCGGGGCCGGGCCGCCAGATCCCCCCCGCTCCATCATTGGCCGACAGCGGCACACAGAGTCCCCGCCAATAACTGCACGGAACGCAGGGCTTCCGGAGCCCCGCCACAGGGCAGCCGCCCGCCGAGCACCGCCGGGAGGGAGCGCGGCAGCCCCGGCCCGAGGGCAGCGGGGCTTCAGCCGGCTGATCCTGAAGGGAGAGCACAGCCCGGCAAGAAACCCAGCTAATAAGGACAGCCGGGCTGGGAGAGCGCGGACAGAGGCAGCGTAGATCGGGGACGGGGACTGCGTGTGCGGGCAGGAAGGTGTAAGAGTTGGCGGAGAGGATGACGCCAAAAGGGGAGATACGGAAACAGAGCGGGGGTCCCCCGGGAAAACCTCGTTGGAAAGAGGCAGCGGGAGCAAGAAGGGGAGGGGGAGAAGGCGGGAGGAGGGATGGGGAGGGTCGGCCGTAGCACGCAGGGCGCAGAAGAGACCCAGCCCCGGCACGACGCGCCAGCTCCGAGTGTCCTTCGGGACCATCGGGATGCCAGTCCTCCCACCCAAGTGCTTGGTCAGCCCCTTCCTGACGTCCCACGGCGTCAAGATGTCGCGCCTCTGTGCGCCACCAAAGCAGCGTCGCCGGCAAAAGGACACAGATTTCGTGCTGCCGAGTTACGAGCAGCTCCTCCGGCCACAGCACACAGTCACCCCGCGGGGCAATTCCTGCCGCAGAGTTCCCAGGAGCATCGCCCCTCCTGCTCCCCACCGCCACCACTGTCCCAGCAGGCATCTTCCCTGACAAATCGGATACATCTCGGTTTAATATGCCCTCCTGCTCTCGCCACCTCCAAGCTTGCTCCCTGGTACCTGTTTCCACCAGCCAGACGCAGGGAAATCACAGTCTGTGACATGCTGGTTCACCGGGGGCAGAAGCGGTTCCCGTTCCCCTGCAGCAACAGCCCGGCAGATCATGGCGCCGCATAGACCATGGCACCAGCAGCACCTGGGCCAGAAACAGCCAATTCTCGGGCTGCCTGCCTGCATTTGGGGTTGTTGCTGTCAACATACGTCGGTTTTCCGACATTTCAAGTGCCCATACGGATAAAACTACCGCAATTTCAGCGTTCGTTGTCCATCACCCGCACAACTGCTCAGCTCTCACGGTGCAATGAGAAGGGGCCAAGGGAGCTTGATAAGGGAGCGCCAGGAGCCCTGTTAAAACCCGGCTGTGGCCGAGAAACACAGCGTCCAGGTGTATTCCCGCAGTCGAAACTGATAAGGAAGGGACGGCGATGTCTGGGAAAGAAACCGGAGTGGAAATTCCAGATAAGCATTCATTCACTTATCGAGAGAAACGACAAGGCTCTCCATGTCCTGCAGAACTGGCTTGGAAATGTTGTGGCTGGTAATCCGTTACCCCGCTGCTTGTCATGGCTGAGTGGCTTGAGGAAGGGCTGCAGATCACCCGCACCAACGTGGGAGACACGACACCCACCGGAGCGACAGGGACCTCGACTCTGGCTACATGTCCTCAACCTGCACAGTCCTGTTAACTGCCGTGAGCACACGGGATCCACCCTGAGACGCAGTATTTCTGTGCTTATATGAAGATTCAACAGTATCAAATGGGTCGGCACAGTCTTTTCTCTCTACATGCTCAGCTATTTCTTTTCCTACCAAATAATAGTTGCCAAAAGATAAACCGTATCAGCGCTACTTACCATTCTTATCACCAGTCCACAGAATGTGATAAAAGGCTTCACATAGATAAGATCCAACATTAGTCATCTGTTCGTATTTTAATAGAAATTAATTCTGGAGCCATTTCAAGACTGAGAAGGAAAACGATATGCTTTACCCACTGCAGCTGCATCCTGCACATAAGTACACATTTTGCCTCTGTCCGTTTTGAAGCGCTTCTGTAACAGACCGTGTCTGCAGGCTCCCAGTGCTGGGAGCAGATTTCATTTCTCATAGGCCCATAGCAACCAAATCCCAATTACCTTTCTTTCTTACATATAATTTAAAAAGAAAAAAACCACAGCTCTCCTGGAGATAAATCTTGAAGCAGTCTTCAGTCACTTATTTTCTCTGAAATAAGCTCTGAATCTTTATTCCAACCACTGCCTATTTCGTCTTTCCTAAGCTCTGTTTACTGAGCAATTTCTCTACCCTGCATATCGCAATTATTAAGGAGTTTCTCTTCATATGAGTGCACACACAACCTGTATTCAGAGTACCTTGTCCACTTAATCCCAGCAGCAGTAGGATGGGCAAGCAGTGGAGAGCTGAGTACAGTGAAGAGATTTTGGGAAAGGCATGGAAGATTGAACATTTCCATCTCCTGTATTTCCACTGATCTGGAGACGTTGTGTCTCCTTCACTGTGATGGGAAGCCTGAATATTGAAGGCGATGTCTCGGAGCTCCTGAAAACACTGTTTGCAGGGAGACGAGTGGAAACATGCAACAGCTAAGGGGAAAGACGCCTTTCCCCTGCACCAGGAATTCCTTCAGGGACGGGTTCAAGCCAAACCCCAGCCAAGAGCCACTCACTCCGGCACTAGTCCCAGAGTGACTAGCTCTGCTGGGGCTCCAGAGGAACCTGTGGCAGCAGCAGGCCCAATGCACTCTTTGCTTAGCTCCAGGCTTGGAGCTACAGTGAAGCACCAGCCCTGGCTCCCCAGACAGAGGGGAAATGTTAAGTCGTGGGTGTACACAATATCTTCCTTTTAAGGCATTCAAAGTATGAAAAGAACTGTGCTGGAAGGGAAAACAGAGCACTACAAAGTCACTGCCCTCACTGAGTGAACAGAGCGGGATAGATCACACATCGTTATCACAGGAAAGCACTTAAATCTGGCAGAGACAATAAATTAAGCAGCCACTAGGCCAAGACAGAAGTGTTGTCTCAGCTTCGGACTTCACAACACTTTCGCCCCCACTCCACTCCATGTCCACACCACCACCCCGACTCAGTGAAACTCACACCCGGAGTAGGACAGACAGACAGCTGTACTGACACGATAGCGTCACTACTTGGGGCACAACCAACAATTTGTGGATGAGACCAGGCAGATAAAAAGGAAGAGTCCAGATCACACACACCCCCCAACACACACATGCCCCCCCACACACACACACACGAGCTATTGAGCAGTGCACCGGAAGGCGACATTGAACTCTGCCGGTTCCCACGGATCCCTGATGGCAGAACAGCAAGCCTGCAGAGAGGGACCCCAGGACAGAAGCTCACCTGTGCTGAGCTCTCTGAGCTGGAAGGGTCCTTCCCGGAGTGAGTGCCTAAGCCGGGTACCCCGGCCAGGAGACAGTCAGACAGCGCTGCCACCCCTGGTCTCAGAAATGTGAAGTCCTTCTGGCCCGACTTGGAGGCTAAACACACCTCGTAGGAGTAGGGCAAGGGCAGTGTGCTGCTGCAGTAGTTGTATGGTGCTTTTGAGCCCAGGCTGGAATACAGTTCCTTATCAGAAGTTATAAAAACGGGAGGGCGCCTCGACTGTCGGCATTTAAAGAACAATATCAAAATGACTGTCAAAACGAATGACAAGGACACGACAGCGAGCACCACTACAAGAATGAGGTTTAGATCAGACGTCAGCTCGGACACAGCGTCTCTGTCGCTCAGCTCCGGCAGCGCCTCCTGCAAGCTCTCGGCCAGCACCACGTGCAGCGTGGCCGTGGCCGACAGCGCCGGCTGCCCGTGGTCCTTCACCACGGCCACCAGCCGCTGCTTCGCCGCGTCCCTCTCCGACACGGCCCGCGCCGTCCGCACCTCGCCGCTGTGCAGCCCCACGCGGAACAGCGCCGGCTCCGGCGCCTGCACCAGCTCGTACGACAGCCACGCGTTGCGCCCCGCGTCCGCGTCCACCGCCACCACCTTGGCCACCAGGTACCCGGCCTCGGCCGACCGCGGCACCACCTCGAACGGGGCCGCGGCCGGGGCCGCTCCCGCCGCTCCCGCGCCCGCCGCCGCACCCGCCGCCGGCCACAGCACCCGCGGCGCGTTGTCGTTGCGGTCCAGCACGAAGACGCGCACCGTCGCCGTCGAGCTCCGCGCCGGCGCCCCGCCGTCCTGCGCCCGCACCGCCACCGCGAACTCGCGGCACTGCTCGTAGTCGAAGGAGCGCTGCGCGTACACCGCGCCGCTCCGCGCCTCCACCGACACGTACGGCGCCGCGCCCGCTGCCGCCCGCCAGCCAGTAGCTCACGCGCCCGTTGGCGCCCGCGTCCGCGTCCCGCGCGCGCACGCGCAGCACCGGCGCGCCCGCCGCGTTGTTCTCCGCCACGTAGGCGCTGTAGGCGTCCTCCTCGAACACCGGCGCGTTGTCGTTCACGTCCGACACCTCCAGCACCAGCGCCGCGCGGCTGGACAGCGCCGGGCTGCCCCGGTCCCTGGCCACCACCGTCACCCGGTGCTCGGGCGCCTGCTCCCGGTCCAGCGCGCTCGCCGTCACCACCTTGTACGAGCCGCCCGACGTCGCCACCATCGACAGCGGCGCCTCGCCCGACAGCTCGCACGACACCTGACCATTCTCCCCGGAGTCCCGGTCCCGCACTTTCACCAGCGCCACCACCGTGCCGGCCGGCGCGTCCTCGGGCACCGGGCTCGACACCGACGTCAGCGTCACCTCGGGCGCATTGTCGTTCACGTCCAGCACCTCCACTTCCACCTTGCAGTGCGCCACCAGACCGCCTCCGTCTCTCGCCTCCACCAGCAGCGTGTACCCTCGCGTGTCCTCGAAGTCCAGCACTTCCTGTAGCGTGATCGTCCCGCTCTCCGCGTCCACCACGAACTTCTGAAGCGTCTTGGCCGGCATTTTCCCAAAGCCGTAGGTGATGCGGGCATTGGTGCCGGCGTCGGCGTCGGAGGCAGAGACGTTCAGCACGGGCGAGCCCGGCGGCGCGTCCTCGCGCAGGCTCGCGCGGTACCCGTCCTGCGCGAACACGGGTGGGTTGTCGTTGGCGTCGGTGACGTCGATGCGGAGCTGGGCGTTGCCGCTCCGGGGTGGCTCGCCGCCGTCCAGCGCCGTCAGCACCAGCCGCAGGCTCTGCTCGCTCTCCCGGTCCAGCGCGCGGCGCAGCACCAGATCTGCGAACTTGCTGCCGTCCTGGCTCTCCTTCACCTCCACCGCGAAGTACCCGTTGGCCTCCAGCTCGTAGCCCTGCAGCGAGTTGCTGCCCACATCCGCGTCTTCCGCCATGCCCAAGGCAAAGCGGGTGCCGGGAGAAGTTAACTCGTTGATCTCCAGCTGGAAATTGTCTTGCAGGAAGCGCGGCGCGTTGTCGTTCACGTCCTGGATGACCACCTCGACGTGGAAAACGTTCAGCGGGTTCTGCACCAGCGCCTCGAAGCTGACGGAGCAGGACGCCGACTCGCCGCACATCTCCTCCCGGTCCAGCCTCTCGCTCACGTACAGGTTCCCGGTCTCCCCACTCAACGCGAAGTATTGCTGCTCCGTGCTGAGCCGCAGCTTGCGTGCCGGCAGGTCCGCCGGGCTCAGCCCCAGGTCACGCGCCAGCGGCCCCACCAGCGAGCCTCTGCCCAGCTCCTCGGGGATGGCGTAGCGGATCCGCTCCGGCGCCGCCCGGCAGCACAAGCACAGCAGCAAAGCGGGCAGCAGCACTCGCCCGGACGCTCGCCGGCGGCTCGGCCTCTGCCTGCCCGCCATTCTCGGCAGCGCTCGCCGCGCTCCTCCTTCCTGCCGCTGCTCTCCCTCCCTGCCTCCCTTCCAGCCGCTCTCCGCAGCGAGCGCAGCGGCCGCCGGAGGGCAGCGATCTCGGCGCCGGCTCGGACGCCGCTGCTCCCCGCGCCGCGCCGCCTCTCGCCTCTGCTGCCCGTGCCGCTGCCGCTCTGGCCGGCGCCCTGCGAGCGAGCAGCCTGCGGGGGCAGGACGCTGCAGCGGCTGCGGCTGCGGCTCCGGCGCCGCTCCGCGTCGGCCAACAGCGGCACCCGGAGGCGCCGCGGCGCCACTGCAGCCGGCTCATGGCGTGCGGCGCTTCGGTCTCTGCGCTCTGAGCCGCACTGTCAGCAGCTGCCGGGAGTCGGCGCCATCGGCCACCGAAAAGCGCGATTCATCTTTCAGTTTGGCGAGTTTTCTCACAGACCCGGAAAGGCGAACCAAGCAGGTCTGTTCACTAGTGGAAATGAATAGTCTGGTTGGAGAACGTGTTACCGAGCAGTGGAGGAGCGCGCAGAATTCGTACAGCAGAGCATAGGTGAGTACAGGTAAGTACAAGCAGGTACACTGTACAGCAAATGTCTGAGAATTCCAACAGCTTCTACTATTGCTGCAGGTTGTCTTTCCCCAGCTCTTTTATTTCATTTCTACGAGGTCTGAGAAGCAGCAGCTACAAAGCATTTCAGAGGGGACGCTGTTGTAGAAAGGAAGCACCAGACCCACCATTTTCTTTGAGGAGACTCTTGTTTATATCCATTTTATTTTATATACCTCTCAGAGTGACTGAGCCTGGGACAAAATGGCAAGCTTTATTCTCTACAACAGCCGTTTCAGTACATGCTCCCAGTTTACAAATCATGGAGATCACCACGACTTCTAGCTCTAGAACTGGGAACACAGACCTATTAAAGCATTTCTTCAAAATTGCTTCTTTCAGTGAATGGGGTAAGTAAGTAGATCTAAGAATATGGACTGGCAGCAAAAAGGTACCCATGCTTCCAGGATACTTCAATTACTAGTGTGCTATTCCGAGAATCATAAAGAGGAGTGGTATACTCCTCTGTGGTGACGCCCGAGGTGTATACCACATGTTAGCTGCCTTTCCCAGGACAATTAGAGACCTGTAGAAAAAAAAAAACGGCAAAAAAAGTCACAAGAGGAAAAGTCAGAAGGGCAGCACTAGAGAAGGCAGTTTACGCATGACACAAACACAGCAATGTGTATTTTGCACCGACAATACACAGAACACTCCAGGCGTGGGGTGGTCTGAAAATGGAAAGGGTAAAAGCCTCTTGAGTGCAGCGCCTTTGAAAAAGTACTTCATCCTCCTCAGTGCCTGTTTGTACAATAACACCACCTCTCAGCAACAATCAAAGGAAATCACTGAATGCAGGACTCTGCAAACGAACAAAACTTGGTTCATGGCCATGGAGAGAGCAGGGCACATTATGACCAGCTGAATTATTTCAAATGCTACACAGACCACTAATCTGGAAACCAGAGGTACAGCAGACTTTCCTAACACTCCTATGCCCCAAACAAGAGATGACTCCATGGAAGACTACTGTGCCCATTCACAGGGTCCTGGTGATAACTCAATTCCGGTAATGCCACTCTTGCCACTCCCTCAAAAGATATAAAGACACGGACTACAGGACTCAGTTTCTCCTTCACAAACTTCTTTCGCTGTGGCAGTTATTAGAAAATGATTGCTCAGCCACAACTTTGCTGTGAGAAGAGGCTCTTCCTCACCAACAAGACCATTCTCACAAAGAAGTAGCTACACTCTACTTCAGCTGGAGAGACACAGACAAGAGGGTCACCTACCCATACTGAGCAGGTATTTACACAGAATCTCGCCCTTCCTCAACGTTTGTGATTGCATTACTAAGGTACTGCTTACATGCATTTCAAATAATAAACATTAAATCAAAACTCTGTTTTGTAAGACAATAGTGATAAATAGAGCAACGAATTATAGACTTCTAGGAAAACCTTCAATTAATAAGACGTTCACAGTGAAAATGCCTGTGTATACCTGTACTCATAGCCCAATCCTATGAGTGACACTGCTGAGCAAGAAATGAAAATTATACCGGCATTAGGCACATTAGTACATACTGTCGCTACACCCTCGGCTACACCGCTACCTCTAACTACACCTCTCTGTAAAAGACACGATGATGCACAGTAAAGCAGATGAAAAGTGACCATAGAACAACAATGATCCCTCGGAGATTAACCCTCCTTTGACAGACGAGGCCACAAGGTTGCAGAATGAACAGGCTTCTCGTGGACAACAAGGTCATTCTCACAAAAGCATTCCAGGTGCAGTAAGACTGGATGTGCTCATCAGCTGGTAAGCAGCACAGAAGGAAAAAACAATCTCTCTAACCAGTAATGCTGTTAAGAATGCACGCTACTCTGTTCCTCACACACCGTTTGCATCAATTTTAAATACTTAGGATTGAAAGATCAAGCGCTGCTACGCACGAGGGATAATGATAGGAAACAAGCTGTAAGGCGACATAAAAAGCACAAATGAACAACCCTTCACAGCAAGAGTATCTTGACATTTCTTGAAGTGCCATGCCATCTGTAATGCACCCCAGCAGAAACTGCAACAACGTTCTCTACATTCTAGCACTTCACCCATAGTTTGAAGGCCTAAGACGAGGCTTACAGAGTCTATAAGCACAGCATTCAGTCTGGAAACATCCAGTTCTTCAGCTGTGTCTTTGAAAGAGCACAGCGGTTGATCACCACTGATGTGACCAAACAGTGCTCACGTACGCACACGTATTTTAGAATTTAACACTTACCAACAAGTAATTTCGGTCCTTTTCCACCCTATTCCTCAATCCAGAGCTTGGAGCTCACTTTTGACCCAACCAAGGAAATTCCCGCAACCAACAAGGAATTCACAGGAACGCCACGGAGTGGTCTCCCTGCTGAGAAAGACGTACCTCCAGCATGGAAAACACACACTGCATTCTGGTACACAAAGTTGAGAACGCAGTCACTACTGGCTGAGAAACACGCTGTGTGAGGAACTTTCACACATGAGACAAGTACAAGACCCACCCCAAAGCAGGCACAGGCGGCTCTACGTTCATTTCCAACAATGGCTTACATTAATCCTAAATAATGACTGTTAAATTAAAAAGCTGTGTTACAAGGGAAGCGTGATAATTAAGTCAACCAAAGACGGACTTGAGAAAAACACTTTAACTAACAGCCATTCACGATAAAAGCAATTATGTATTTCTAATAGTCCTATCCTATAAGTAAAACTGCTCCCTGGCTGGTAAGGAGTACAGAAAAAGAAGAGAACCATTCTAACAAGTACCGCTATTAAAAAAATACATAGTCCTCCATTCCTCACATACTGCTTTCAACGATAATTAATAAGAAACAATATAAGATCAAGTGCTACTACATGCGTCAGCGGGTAATGATATGAGACAAGCAATAAGGCCGCATAAAAAATACAAATTATTAACCCGACACGGCAAGTTATAGATGCAGCCATTAACATGCCGTTTCAAGAGAATTTCATCCTACTCAAGCACTTGTGCTGTCGGGAAGATATCTTGACCCTGCTAATACTGCAAACTTCCATTTGTTAGTAATGCAATACATCCGTTCAGAAGAGCTAACACTGACACGAAAAACGGTATTACACGTCAGGGGACAAAACGAGAAACGATCTGTCACGGGATAAAAACACAAAGCCCCGCGCTTAAGAAGTTCAAGGCAACAGTAGCCCCACTTCTCCTGCCTCCCACACCAGCTGTAACGCTGAGACACAATCCCATGTTCGCCTGCCCGGAGCAAGAGGCACCAGCACACAGCGCGTTGCTGACCAAAGCTTTGCCTTCCTCGCAACTAAACCTCCCTAGGCGGGACACAGAACAAGGGGGAACGGGCAGAGAAACAGCAGAGGGAAGCGTCGCGGAGAACGTCTCGTCAGAGGAACTCACCGGGGGAGCGGCGGGGTCCGCGCGGCGGGCGCTGGCAGGGTCCTCCGCGAGCAGCGGCACGGGCTCGTCGGGCGGCGGCTGGGCCGGGAGGGTGTCGCAGCAGCTGCCGCCCGACAAGCGCAGCTGGCTCTTGCGCGAGTCGGCGGTGAGCGACACCTCGTGCGAATAGGAGTGCAGGAAGGCGCGGACGCCGTCGATGCCCACAAAGTGCGAGGCCGGGACGCCGCGCAAAGCGCCGCTGCCCGCCGCCGGCAGCTGCGAGCGGCGCCAGCGCCAGCGCCGCAGGCGCAGCGCCAGCAGCAGCAGCAGGAAGGCGAGGAAGAGGCAGGACACGGCCGCCACGGCCACCACCAGCCACCGCGTCAGGCTGCCGGCCGGCTCGCCCGGCGCCGCCGCCGCGCTGCCCAGCTCCGCCAGCAGCTCGGCCACGCTCTCGGCCAGCACCACGGTCAGCGTGGCCGTGGCCGACAGCGCCGGCCGCCCGTTGTCCTTCACCACCACCACCAGGCTCTGCCGCGCCGCGTCGCGGGCCAGCAGGAAGCGCGCCGTGCGCACCTCGCCGCTGTGCAGCCCCACGCGGAACAGCCCCGGCTCCGTCGCCTTGGCCAGCTCGTACGACAGCCACGCGTTCTGCCCCGCGTCCGCGTCCACCGCCACCACCTTGGCCACCAGCGCCCCGGGCTCCGCCGAGCGCGGCGCCAGCTCCACGCCCGCCCAGCCCGCGCCCGGCGCCGCCGCCGCCGGCGGGTACAGCACCTGCGGCGCGTTGTCGTTCTCGTCCACGATCACGAGCCGCACCGACACGTTGCTGCTCAGCGCCGGCACGCCGCCGTCCTCCGCCCGCACCCACAGCCACACCTCGCGCACCTCCTCGTAGTCGAAGGAGCGCAGCGCGTACAGCGCGCCCGTCTCCGCCTGCACCGACACGTAGGACGAGAGTGGCGAGCCCCGCACCCGCCCCTCCGACAGCCGGTACCGCACGCGCGCGTTCTGCCCCCAGTCCGCGTCCGCCGCCCGCACCGTCAGCACCAGCGCGCCCGCCGCGTTATTCTCGGGCAGCCGCGCGCTGTAGCGCGCCTCCGCGAACACCGGCGCGTTGTCGTTCACGTCCAGCACCCGCAGCGCCAGCACCGCGCTGCTCCACAGCGCCGGCGACCCGCCGTCCGCCGCCCGCACCGTCACGTTGTACTCCGCCACCTCCTCGCGGTCCAGCTCCCTCGCCGTCACCACGCGGTAGTAGTCCTCGAAGGACTTCTCCAGGCGGAACGGGAGGCGTTCGGCCATGCTGCACCGCACCTCGCCGTTCGCCCCCGAGTCCCGGTCCTGCACGTGCAGCAGGGCCACCACCGTTCCCGACGGGGCGTCCTCAGAGATCGCGCTCAGCTGGGAAGTCACTGTCAGTTCGGGAGCGTTGTCGTTCACGTCGGTCACAGAGATCGCGACTTTCGCCGTGTCGGAAAGTCCGCCGCCGTCCCGTGCCTGCACCTCCACTTCGTAGGAGTCGCCTTCCTCGAAGTCCAGGATCCGCACCAAACTAATTGCTCCCGCCTCAACATCCAGCCGGAAAATCTTCGAGGCTTTCTCTGTGATTTTTTTAAATGAGTATTTCACGTGCCCGTTCAGCCCCTCGTCGGCGTCGGTGGCCGTGACGGTGACGAGGACGGAGCCCACGGGCACGTCCTCCGGCACACGCACCGTGTACTCCGCCTGACTGAACACGGGCGCGTTGTCGTTCGCGTCCAGCACCGCCACGCGGATCCGCGCCGTGCCCGTCCGCGCCGGCTCTCCGCCGTCGCTCGCCCTCAGCACCAGCTCGTGAAACGCCGCCTCCTCCCGGTCCAGCGCCTTCGCCAGCACCAGCTCGGGACGTTGATCGCCACCGGGGCCCGCCTGCACGGCCAGCGAGAAGTGCTCGTCGCCGCTCAGCTCGTAGCTCTGCAGCGAATTCGGTCCCACGTCCGGGTCGTGCGCCTCGGCCAGGGGAAACCGCGACCCTGGGGCTGTCGTCTCGCTCATTCTCTCCTCCAGCTCAATTTCCTTGAAGCTGGGCGCGTTGTCGTTGATGTCCGTGATTTCCACTTCGATTCCGTAAACCTGCATTTCCCCCTCCACTATCACCTCACACCGCAGCACGCATTGCTGCACAATCTCGCAGAGCTGCTCTCTGTCTATCCTCTGCGCCGTCACTAAATGTCCCGTCTTCCCATGCAGAGCGAAATACTGCGTCCTACCTCTGTCTATGATGCTGAGGTCGCGGTGGCGGAGCGCCGGCAGCTCCAGCTCCAGGTCCTTGGCCACGTCGCCCACGAACGAGCCCTTCGGCATCTCCTCGGGAACCGAGTAGCGCAGCTGCCCCCACGCCGCCTCCCACGCCGCCACCAGCACGCACCACAGCAGGGCTCGCTCCCGCCGGCCCCGACGCCTCCCAGCCGCGCACATCTCCGCCGCGGCACTGCCGGCACTGCACTACCGCCGGCAGCTCCCCGCCGCCGCCCGCCGATCCGTCTCCCGATCCGGCTCGCCGCTCCCGGCCGCTGCCGCCGGCCCCTCCGCCTCGCTGAAGCACGGCTCCGCACCGCGGGGACACTCGCAGACCGCCCGGCCGCCGAGACAGCCACAGAGCGAGCGAGCGAGCGAGCCGAGCCACAGCGGGCGGGGCTGCCTCCAGCTCTCCGGCCTTCCTCTCGCTCCTCCTCGGTCAACAGCGGCGCCCGCAGCCTACTCCCGGCACTGCAGGCACCCAGCGCTGCCGAGCGCTGCCCGCCCTGCCTTTCCCACGCGCAGCTCGCGGGAACCGGACAGTCCACGCGGAGACGTCGGTTCCCGGCCAGCGGTGATCTCCTGCCTTGGCTTTTCTCGAGCCCGTCTCCTCTTTCATCCTCCAGGCGACCACAACCAGGAGGAAGGCTGAGGCCTCCCGT
Source organism: Ciconia boyciana (assembly GCF_034638445.1). Taxonomy (NCBI): domain Eukaryota; kingdom Metazoa; phylum Chordata; class Aves; order Ciconiiformes; family Ciconiidae; genus Ciconia; species Ciconia boyciana. The sequence continues at coordinate 21,131,924 of NC_132942.1, forward strand.
GGGCGTGGTGTTTCTACCGCACAGGAAAAATGACTCGCTAGTGCCCATCTATGTAAAGTAAAATACTTTTTCGTAACATGAAGTGCAGAATATTACGAGTTTTGGCCCATGCGTCCAAAAGCACAATCTCTACCACGAATTTTTGTAGCTGTCTAGCTTTAACGCATAAGAAAACGGTTGCTGAAATTCCAGCTATGACATTCAGACCCGCCCCACGGAGAACCAGAGATAACAGACTCATTAGCCGAAACGGAAGCAACTTTTCTTTAAATACTTCCGTTCATATGGAACACGCTCCAAATTAACTGCTCCACAACCATTGATTGAGATCAGACATGTAAGGGCTGAAGAAGGTGGAGTCAGTCAATTGAAACTGAGACCCTAATCCCGTACAGCTCCCGAGGAGGTGAACTTGCTCAGGCACCTGCGCCGTGCTCAGGGATTTCTCCCTAGAAGACCTTCTTGGGAACACAGTACAGAAGAACGCTCCCCTGTTGCTCGAAAGTCATTCTGTCCCTCCCACCCCGGTTTCAGGCTACAGGTCACCTGATCACTTCGCACTGATTGTACGACAGCTACCGAGGAGGCAGGAAGCACCTGCAGTGAACCTGGCCAGAATCATCTGCTCGGCTCCCCGCACACTCCGCGGAAAATGGCTTTGCTAGTGCAGCAAGAAGAAAAACAGGTACATCTGCCTTTGCTCCTATGCTCATTCTGTGGCCCACAACAGCAAAGAGGGGTGATTGCACCCGTACGACAGGGTTGGTTTGCTCCAAATTTTTCTTGTGCATCTGTTTTCCCGATAGTCGTCTATTCTCAACGATATTTTGGAATGGGATGAGAGCAATGCAATGCTTCAGTCAAGTCACTGAGCTAGCGCCTACATCATTAAACACCCAAAGCTGCAGCTAATACTGAGCAAGGAATGTTAATGGACTCTAATGGGTGATTTCTCTTTTTAATAGGCCACATTAATTTAGGGTTTGTATAGTTTATACACATTTACACTGAAACAATTAATTGGATAGCTTGAACGACTAGGAAGGGGCTTTCATTTTGTCAGACATCGACGTGTAAAGGATTGCAACTTGTTAATTAAGTATTAATAAAGTAATAAGAGGCGTGGGGACCATTTCTACATGTGTAAATGGACTTTATCGAAATGCTTACGTGCTTTCGTTTTGAGTATGCCCTTGCCGTTGTCGATATGTTCTCAGACATATGGGTAGAGGCTTCTCCTTGTAAACGGGCAGACACAACAAGTATTGCAAGAAATGGCTGACAGACCGACTTCCTCGATTTGTATTGCCCTGTCAACGCGATCAACCAGGTCCAAGCACCTCTCTTTGGGAAATGGGGAGAGAAAAAGAAGACAGGCTCCGAAATATAAAAGCCGACTTTTTTTTTTTTTTTTTTTTGAGATATCATACTACACTCTGTATGAAAGACAGATCAGGAACAATAAAACCACCATCCATGATGGAATTAAAAAAAAAAAAAAAAGGACAAATAACTGCACAAAGAAACAATGCCTGGAGAAATTAACCCATCCCACGTGGGCTACCATTTCTGAAGAAGCCTTCCACCAAAAGACGGGCCACACTCTCCTCCTTCATCAGGAAGGAATAACCTGTAACTTCTCCTTTCATGGAGAAAGCACGCACATTTCAGGAACGAAAAATCTCCAACACCAAGGGTCAAGCCATTCTCCCGACTCCATCATGCAGAATCCCCAGATTTCATGCTACACAGTAAGGATTGGTGCTCACCGTTAAAATGGGAAATAACCGTACAAAGAACTCGGAAAAATCATGCCTGGTTATAATTTATCCGTCCGATTAATGCTGCCATTTCTGCACCAGCCTTCCTCCAAAGCATGAGAGGGCGCACGGAGGAAGAGGGGAACATTCACTACGGATGAACAACCTGTAAGTTCTCCATTCATGGAGAAAACACGCACCTTTCCTTCGGGAAAACAGCGGGGTTCCATCCAGCTATCAACCAGCTTCAAGTACATCGCTTGGGGAAAAAAGAGCCGAGAGAAAAGCCTCCAACTCCAAGCCTCCGCCACATTTTTCGTTATGCAGAATCATTAATTTGCCACGTTCACCGTTACTAACTCAAGCGACAGTTGTAGTCGAAACCTCTCAGCTGAACCTGAACCTGTGACCACTGATAAACCAAGGAGCGCCGCCGCTAACTGCCTGCTCTGAATGGAAGGGAGTTACCCCGATCTTTCATTCCTTCACGGAGACACGGACCGGCACTCCCCATTCACAACACCTGAAAAAAAACCCAGGGCAGTAGGAACGGCGGTTCAGAAAGGCTCAAGGAAAACAGCAGGAGCGCGCGGGCTTACAGACCTGCGGTGCGTCGGGGTCCACAGGCGGCTCTCCCGCGCCGGCGCTGCTGCTCGGGCTCCGCTTCCCGTAGGGCTCCCCGCCGAGAAGCTCCTCCGCGGGCAGGCTGGGCAGCGGCGGCGGCGGCGGCAGCCAAGCGCCCTCCGCGACGGCGCGGCCCGGCGCCGCGCACAGGTTGTACGAGTAGGGCAAGGTGCCCTCGCAGAAGTCGGCCGGGAAGGCGGCGCCGGCCACGGAGAAGCGCTGCGCGCCCAGGCAGCGCAGGACGGCGGGCGGCCCGGCCCGGCGCACCCGCGCCAGCACGGCCAGCGCCACGCTCAGCAGGAACAGAGCGGAGAGGAGCGCCAGCGCCAGCACCAGGTAGAACTGCAGCTCCGCCGGCGAGGCGGCGCCCGCCGCCCGCTCGCTCAGCTCCGGCAGCGCCTCCTGCAAGCTCTCGGCCAGCACCACGTGCAGCGTGGCCGTGGCCGACAGCGCCGGCTGCCCGTGGTCCTTCACCACGGCCACCAGCCGCTGCTTCGCCGCGTCCCTCTCCGACACGGCCCGCGCCGTCCGCACCTCGCCGCTGTGCAGCCCCACGCGGAACAGCGCCGGCTCCGGCGCCTGCACCAGCTCGTACGACAGCCACGCGTTGCGCCCCGCGTCCGCGTCCACCGCCACCACCTTGGCCACCAGGTACCCGGCCTCGGCCGACCGCGGCACCACCTCGAACGGGGCCGCGGCCGGGGCCGCTCCCGCCGCTCCCGCGCCCGCCGCCGCACCCGCCGCCGGCCACAGCACCCGCGGCGCGTTGTCGTTGCGGTCCAGCACGAAGACGCGCACCGTCGCCGTCGAGCTCCGCGCCGGCGCCCCGCCGTCCTGCGCCCGCACCGCCACCGCGAACTCGCGGCACTGCTCGTAGTCGAAGGAGCGCTGCGCGTACACCGCGCCGCTCCGCGCCTCCACCGACACGTACGGCGCCGCGCCCGCGCTGCCGCCCGCCAGCCAGTAGCTCACGCGCCCGTTGGCGCCCGCGTCCGCGTCCCGCGCGCGCACGCGCAGCACCGGCGCGCCCGCCGCGTTGTTCTCCGCCACGTAGGCGCTGTAGGCGTCCTCCTCGAACACCGGCGCGTTGTCGTTCACGTCCGACACCTCCAGCACCAGCGCCGCGCGGCTGGACAGCGCCGGGCTGCCCCGGTCCCTGGCCACCACCGTCACCCGGTGCTCGGGCGCCTGCTCCCGGTCCAGCGCGCTCGCCGTCACCACCTTGTACGAGCCGCCCGACGTCGCCACCATCGACAGCGGCGCCTCGCCCGACAGCTCGCACGACACCTGACCGTTCTCCCCGGAGTCCGGGTCGTTTACGTTCAGGAGGGCCACCACCGTGCCGGCCGGCGCGTCCTCGGGCACCGGGCTCGATACCGACAACATCGTGATTTCGGGCGCATTGTCGTTCTCGTCCGTGAGGTCTATCTGCACCTTGCATTGACCGGTGAGCCCGCCACCGTCCCTCGCCTCCAGGCTCAACCTGTATTTACTCTTCTCCTCGAAATCGAGCGGCCCCGCCGTCCTGACCTCGCCGCTATCGCTGTCCACACTGAACAACGCGCGGACGCCGTCCGGGACGTTGCCGAAGGAGTAGGAGACCCGCCCGTTGGAGCCCGCGTCCGCATCCGTAGCCCGCACCCGCAGCACCAGCGACCCCGCAGGCAGATTCTCCCGCACTCGCGCCTCGTAGACGCTTTTACTGAACACGGGCGCGTTGTCGTTGGCGTCCGTCACGTTCACCCGAATCTGCACAGTCCCGGACCTCACGGGGTCCCCGCCATCCACCGCCGTCAGCACCAGCTCAAAGGAGCTCTGCTTCTCACGGTCCAACGCTCTCTCCAGCACTAATTCCGGCTGCTTGCTTCCATCCGAGCTCTCCTTCACGGTCAGAGTGAAGGATGGGTTGCTAGTGAGCTCATAAGTCAACAGCGAGTTGCTTCCCAAGTCCGCGTCTCGGGCCGTCTCCAGAGGAAAACGAGCACCAGGAGAAATGAACTCGTTGATCTCGAGGTCCAGAGCAGCCTTGCTGAAGGCCGGGGAGTTGTCGTTCACGTCCTGGATGGCCACCTCGACGTGGAAAACGTTCAGCGGGTTCTGCACCAGCGCCTCGAAGCTGACGGAGCAGGACGCCGACTCGCCGCACATCTCCTCCCGGTCCAGCCTCTCGCTCACGTACAGGTTCCCGGTCTCCCCACTCAACGCGAAGTATTTCAGCTGCCTGTTAGCCGTAGACGCCAGCCGCAGCTTGCGTGCCGGCAGGTCCGCCGGGCTCAGCCCCAGGTCACGCGCCAGCGGCCCCACCAGCGAGCCTCTGCCCAGCTCCTCGGGGATGGCGTAGCGGATCCGCTCCGGCGCCGCCCGGCAGCACAAGCACAGCAGCAAAGCGGGCAGCAGCACTCGCCCGGACGCTCGCCGGCGGCTCGGCCTCTGCCTGCCCGCCATTCTCGGCAGCGCTCGCCGCGCTCCTCCTTCCTGCCGCTGCTCTCCCTCCCTGCCTCCCTTCCAGCCGCTCTCCGCAGCGAGCGCAGCGGCCGCCGGAGGGCAGCGATCTCGGCGCCGGCTCGGACGCCGCTGCTCCCCGCGCCGCGCCGCCTCTCGCCTCTGCTGCCCGTGCCGCTGCCGCTCTGGCCGGCGCCCTGCGAGCGAGCAGCCTGCGGGGGCAGGACGCTGCAGCGGCTGCGGCTGCGGCTCCGGCGCCGCTCCGCGTCGGCCAACAGCGGCACCCGGAGGCGCCGCGGCGCCACTGCAGCTGGCTCACGGCCGCGCTCACAGGGGCCCGGGCTTTCCACCGGTGTTTAATGGCTGCATCCAGCTTTGGGGTCTCCTTTTTATTAGAATCAGGAAGCGCAGAAGCACTTGCCCAATGGAACTCCAAAGACGTTTAAAACTGACATACGCTGTGGGGTACTTTTAGGTCATCTCCTTGAGCCGCAATGAATAGTCAGAGGGAAATCTGCATGGCAGAGCAATAAATAAAGGAACTCAGCTGCCCTTAATAAAATCAAGGTGGAACTGTAAGAGCACGAAACAATATTATAGCTAGGGAAGACTTCCAGAGCTTTATAGCACTCTGTCAGGTATTTTCAATTCTGCTTTTATACATGGGACAAATACCAAGAGGGAAATATTTGTCATGCAGTAATCAACAAGCAATCCCAAACAGAATGAAGCAAAAGTCATTTCAATCCTGTCATGCTGGGCCTGCAAAGCCTTTCCATCTTCCCTGCATTTCTTCCTTTTGCTCATGGGTGTCTCTGACGTTTGTCCCACTGTTGATTTTTCTTGTAGGGAGCAGAACAATTACCCTGAGAAATATACTTCACCCCACAGGTAATGTCTATAGCTGTGTGCTAAGGCAGCAGAATAACCTTTATTATCTTGTGTCTCTTTCACAAAAGTTCCTTCTTCTGTGTCTCCATACCTGAGGGGCTGACAATGGGAAAGTGCAAAGCCACGTCGAGTCTTTCATAGAACTAAACATCGGTTTGGGCTGGAAGGGACCTTTAAAGATCATCTATTCCAACCACTCTGCCATAAGCAGGGACATCCTTCACTAGATCAGGTTGCTCAAAGCCCCATCAAACTTGACCTTGAGCACTTTCAATGGTGACACATCCACAACTTCTCTGGGCAACCTGTTGCAGTGTTTCACCACCCTCATCATCAAACATTTCTTCTTTATGTCCAATCTACACCTACCCTCATTCGGTTTAAAACTGTTGCCTCTTATCCTGTTCACGACAGGCCCTGGTAAAAACTGTCCGCCTTTCTTTTAAGTCACCTTTATATATTGAAAAGGTTCAATAAGGTCTCCCCACACACTTCTCCAGGCTGAAGAACCTCAACTCTCTCAGCCCTTCTTCTTAGCAGAGAGGTTCCAGCCCTTTGATCATTTTCAGGGTCCTCCTCTGGACCTACTCTAACAGGTCCATATCTTTCTGGTAGTGTGGGCCCCAGAGCCGCATTCAGTACTCCAGGTGAGTCTCATGAAAGCAGAGTAGAGGGAGAGAACCACCACACTACTTGTGATACAGCCCAAGATATGACTGGATTTCTGGGCAGCAAGAGTTAGAAACATACACAAATGAACAGATCAGGTGCAATAATATTTCTTAGGCCCAACTTATTGAGCAGAAGCAACTCAAACTGCATGGTACTCCATTAGGCACACGGCTGTGTTCACTATGACAAGCAAGGAAACGACCATCTGTTCTAGAACAACCCCACAGAGCTCCCCTGTCTTCTCGCCAACCCTACACAACTTGTAGGTTTCCTTCTGACCTTCTCATAACTGGCAACACATATCATCAGAGTACAATGCACTACAGTCACACCCAGAAGGCAGGTACATTTGCCTGTCTGCTTACCAACATTCTGAGAAGAAATAGGGCAATTCTAAAGCACAGGAATGATAAACGGCCAAACTAAAATGGGACTGGTAATCCAATAGAGAATGGGTCATCAATCAATGGTTTAGGGGGAATCTCCTCCCCTCTTTTATCACACACACTGTTCCACAGAGATGCGGCTTCTCCTAAGGTCATGTTTACATCTACGTTACCCGACAATAACAGAACACAAAAATACCCTCACGTCTTCTGCTTCTCACACCCACTGTAGCAAGAGAAAGACACACTAACACACGGCGCATTGCTAAACGCATGGCCACCTATTTTCCTAGTTCAAAACCAGACTCTCACCCTCCTTGCTCTGCATTCACAGCTTTTTGTTGCACCATGGATAATACCCAACTTTTGGCCAGGTATCAACCACAGGTGAAAGAGCATTTCATTCAGTGACATTTTAGGGAAAGAGAAGTATGTCAAAGTCTTTCTCCTGGCAGCTGTACACCTTCAAGGTATGGAAGGAAAGTGCTCCCCAGCCTGATAATTTTAACCAATCTCTTCTTTGAAGGACTATCAGCCAAACTGAGGCCCAGTTTTAGAACATGTGAAGAAACAAGGAAGGAATGTGAAACCAACAGAAGTGAAGGCATCATAGCTGAACATGTCAGATTATGTCAACTGTAGTAGGTACACAAGAAGAGTATCCAGCTGGGAAAAAGTACATGGGAGGATCACACAGGAGTTCACACCAAAGACCATAGGCACAGCTCTCCAAGTCATTGCTTTGGACAAGAAGAAAAGGAAAATGGCCAGAACCACACCTATGGGACCCATACAGCAACTAGGAGAAACGGAACATTTACACCTACCTTGTAGACATTTCAAGCTAAGCCACAGCAAACTCTTCCACCTGCCCTGTCTCTGTGCAGACAGAATGCTTCAACGTGCTCCACTATCATGTAACAGGGAAGCTAACTTTGCAGACAGACACCATTGAAAGACATGCTGCACACACAACTTCTCTTTACAGAGAACAAGCATCACAACATGGACGCAGGCATGGAGACTTCTCTGCTCATCACACTCATTTCAAGAAACGTAAAATGTTCTAAAGGGCACAAGCGATATGCAGCTTGGTTAAAGCCTCAGTCGTCAGTATCAGCTCAAAGGCACCATCATTCCTCCTCAGCACACAGGCAATTTGGAAGATGTGTGACTCTGCGACTGTTAATGCAATGCTTACGTCTATGCCCAATACCTACCGTTCACAGGAAAAGCTGTATCCAACGTGATGGTGGATAAAATGAGTAACTTCCTCGCACATGCCTCAAATAACAAGCCCCAAACCCAGGAATTCCTGACAAATGTACCCTCCCATCCCCTACATCCCCACCAATTTTAATACCAACAAAACATCAGCAGGTACCTCACATGAGCATGAGCCATTAATAATGCCTGAAGGTTAGTCAAGGCTGGGAAAAGCTTAATACCACCAGGATGAAACTCTACATCATAGTCTTACAAGGACATATAGGTGGAAAAATGACATTTCACACAGCAGTTACTAGAAATAGAACCCCTGAGTCATGTTTGCACTTCCATGGCTATTGCTTGCAGCCAAACTTGTCAGAGGACTGTCATCCCCTTTCAGGATGCGGGAAAAGGGGTTTTAGTGTAAGTGACAGAGGCCTTGGCACTAGGCATGATATTAAAGCACCGCCCAGGCAGACGGAGCATACAACCCCTCTTTTCCTGCTTCAAAGCCAGTCTCTTGCTGATACTGCCAAAACTTCTCACCATCTGTATGTGACAAGCAAGAACATTTGTTCCAGTGACATCTTCAGACACGTTATCAGACACACAGAGGCCCACCTTTACCTCAAGGGAAGAATTTAACTACCATTCACAAGGAACATCATGCAATAGGAAAGCAAACTGATGAACTCACAACATCCAAAACCAAGACACCTTCAGACTCATTTTCAGTAGTTCAGCAATAAACCCTGGGAATCAACAAAACACATGCCATGTCTCCACCAGTACCTCCCCACACACAGCACCCCAAGACTCCCCTCAAACCCTTCACAGATTGCATGGTTGACGCTGATCTTCATCATTTGCAGATAGACTCCATCGAAAGACAAGTTGCTCAGACAACTTCTCCTTACCAGGGACAGTATTTGACTTCTCAGCATGTGCACGTGACAAGCAAGAGCATTTCTTCCAGTGATATTTTAAGGAAACACGTCTACGAATACGTCTTTCTCTTTACAGCTGTAAACATGAAAGGCACGTACAGGACAGTCAGGCAAATGTAACAGAGGTGATCTTCCACACATTATCAGAGACAAAGGCCCTCCTTCAGATCATTACAACGAGCAAGTCAAGAACTTAACACCTGCAGAAAGGAAGGGATCAGAACATACACTTCTAGATTATGTAGAGGTATTACCTAAGGTAGGTACATAATTCAGGTGTTTAGTAGGTAGCGCATACACAGTTTGCTCTTTCCAAGGCTCTCACTATGACATTTGTCATAAGTACATAATTAAGCTGTTACTGAAGAATTGACGACAACCTGCAAACACACAGGAAGAACCTCCCAGGGCTCCCAATACAGCTGGAATAACATGTGTTAGGCCAAACTTACTTGGGAAGCCAAAACTCACATTGCATGATACTACAGCTGGGCACTGAACAGGGAAAGGAGCAAACCATCCCTCTTGTGTCCTTCAACAGCCCCTCACGAACAGCTCCCATGACTCCCATTTCCAATCCTTCACAACTTGCATGGTGTTCTTTGACCTTCATAATTTGCAAGCACATGGCATCAAAGAGCCACTTGCCCAGACCATCTCTCTATAACATGCACCAGGATCATGCCACGGACTTCACAGAGATCTCTTTACATCTCTGTATGAAGAAGGAAGAGACATTTGTCTGCTCACTAGTCTTCTGGGAAGAAACATCAAGGGTCTAAAAGTAAGAGAGGAGCATGCCTCCAAGCAGGGCTGGATCAAGGAACAGCGTGCAACTCAGTCACGACAAAGCCTCGCGCTTAAGAAGTTCAAGGCAACAGTAGCCCCACTTCGCCTGCCTCCCACACCAGCTGTAACGCTGAGACACAATCCCATGTTCGCCTGCCCGGAGCAAGAGGCACCAGCACACAGCGCGTTGCTGACCAAAGTTTTGCCTTCCTCGCAACTAAACCTCCCTAGGCGGGACACAGAACAAGGGGGAACAGGCAGAGAAGCAGCAGAGGGAAGCGTCGCGGAGAACGTCTCGTCAGAGGAACTCACCGGGGGAGCGGCGGGGTCCGCGCGGCGGGCGCTGGCAGGGTCCTCCGCGAGCAGCGGCACGGGCTCGTCGGGCGGCGGCTGGGCCGGGAGGGTGTCGCAGCAGCTGCCGCCCGACAAGCGCAGCTGGCTCTTGCGCGAGTCGGCGGTGAGCGACACCTCGTGCGAATAGGAGTGCAGGAAGGCGCGGACGCCGTCGATGCCCACAAAGTGCGAGGCCGGGATGCCGCGCAAAGCGCCGCTGCCCGCCGCCGGCAGCTGCGAGCGGCGCCAGCGCCAGCGCCGCAGGCGCAGCGCCAGCAGCAGCAGCAGGAAGGCGAGGAAGAGGCAGGACACGGCCGCCACGGCCACCACCAGCCACCGCGTCAGGCTGCCGGCCGGCTCGCCCGGCGCCGCCGCCGCGCTGCCCAGCTCCGCCAGCAGCTCGGCCACGCTCTCGGCCAGCACCACGGTCAGCGTGGCCGTGGCCGACAGCGCCGGCCGCCCGTTGTCCTTCACCACCACCACCAGGCTCTGCCGCGCCGCGTCGCGGGCCAGCAGGAAGCGCGCCGTGCGCACCTCGCCGCTGTGCAGCCCCACGCGGAACAGCCCCGGCTCCGTCGCCTTGGCCAGCTCGTACGACAGCCACGCGTTCTGCCCCGCGTCCGCGTCCACCGCCACCACCTTGGCCACCAGCGCCCCGGGCTCCGCCGAGCGCGGCGCCAGCTCCACGCCCGCCCAGCCCGCGCCCGGCGCCGCCGCCGCCGGCGGGTACAGCACCTGCGGCGCGTTGTCGTTCTCGTCCACGATCACGAGCCGCACCGACACGTTGCTGCTCAGCGCCGGCGCGCCGCCGTCCTCCGCCCGCACCCACAGCCACACCTCGCGCACCTCCTCGTAGTCGAAGGAGCGCAGCGCGTACAGCGCGCCCGTCTCCGCCTGCACCGACACGTAGGACGAGAGCGGCGCGCCCCGCACCCGCCCCTCCGACAGCCGGTACCGCACGCGCGCGTTCTGCCCCCAGTCCGCGTCCGCCGCCCGCACCGTCAGCACCAGCGCGCCCGCCGCGTTATTCTCGGGCAGCCGCGCGCTGTAGCGCGCCTCCGCGAACACCGGCGCGTTGTCGTTCACGTCCAGCACCCGCAGCGCCAGCACCGCGCTGCTCCACAGCGCCGGCGACCCGCCGTCCGCCGCCCGCACCGTCACGTTGTACTCCGCCACCTCCTCGCGGTCCAGCTCCCTCGCCGTCACCACGCGGTAGTAGTCCTCGAAGGACTTCTCCAGGCGGAACGGGAGGCGCTCGGCCATGCTGCACCGCACCTCGCCGTTCGCCCCCGAGTCCCGGTCCTGCACGTGCAGCAGGGCCACCACCGTCCCCGACGGGGCGTCCTCAGAGATCGCGCTCAGCTGGGAAGTCACTGTCAGTTCGGGAGCGTTGTCGTTCACGTCGGTCACGGCGATCGCGACTTTCGCCGTGTCGGAAAGTCCGCCGCCGTCCCGTGCCTGCACCTCCACTTCGTAGGAGTCGCCTTCCTCGAAGTCCAGGCTCCGCACCAGCGTGATCGCTCCGGTCTCAACATCCAGCTGGAAAATTTCCAATGCCATGTGCGACACTTTCTTCAATGAGTATTTCACGTGCCCGTTCAGCCCCTCGTCGGCGTCGGTGGCCGTGACGGTGACGAGGACGGAGCCCACGGGCACGTCCTCCGGCACACGCACCGTGTACTCCGCCTGGCTGAACACGGGCGCGTTGTCGTTCGCGTCCAGCACCGCCACGCGGATCCGCGCCGTGCCCGTCCGCGCCGGCTCTCCGCCGTCGCTCGCCCTCAGCACCAGCTCGTGAAACGCCGCCTCCTCCCGGTCCAGCGCCTTCGCCAGCACCAGCTCGGGACGTTGATCGCCGCCGGGGCCCGCCTGCACGGCCAGCGAGAAGTGCTCGTCGCCGCTCAGCTCGTAGCTCTGCAGCGAATTCGGTCCCACGTCCGGGTCGTGCGCCTCGGCCAGGGGAAACCGCGACCCTGGGGCTGTCGTCTCGCTCATTCTCTCCTCCAGCTCAATTTCCTTGAAGCTGGGCGCGTTGTCGTTGATGTCCGTGATTTCCACTTCGATTCCGTAAACCTGCATTTCCCCCTCCACTATCACCTCACACCGCAGCACGCACTTCTCCAATAGCCGGCACAGCTGCTCTCTGTCTATCCTCTGCGCCGTCACTAAATGTCCCGTCTTCCCATGCAGAGCGAAATACTGCGTCCTACCTCTGTCTATGATGCTGAGGTCGCGGTGGCGGAGCGCCGGCAGCTCCAGCTCCAGGTCCTTGGCCACGTCGCCCACGAACGAGCCCTTCGGCATCTCCTCGGGAACCGAGTAGCGCAGCTGCCCCCACGCCGCCTCCCACGCCGCCACCAGCACGCACCACAGCAGGGCTCGCTCCCGCCGGCCCCGACGCCTCCCAGCCGCGCACATCTCCGCCGCGGCACTGCCGGCACTGCACTACCGCCGGCAGCTCCCCGCCGCCGCCCGCCGATCCGTCTCCCGATCCGGCTCGCCGCTCCCGGCCGCTGCCGCCGGCCCTCCGCCTCGCTGAAGCACGGCTCCGCACCGCGGGGACACTCGCAGACCGCCCGGCCGCCGAGACAGCCACAGAGCGAGCGAGCGAGCGAGCCGAGCCACAGCGGGCGGGGCTGCCTCCAGCTCTCCGGCCTTCCTCTCGCTCCTCCTCGGTCAACAGCGGCGCCCGCAGCCTACTCCCGGCACTGCAGGCACCCAGCGCTGCCGAGCGCTGCCCGCCCTGCCTTTCCCACGCGCAGCTCGCGGGAACCGGACAGTCCACGCGGAGACGTCGGTTCCCGGCCAGCGGTGATCTCCTGCCTTGGCTTTTCTCGAGCCCGTCTCCTCTTTCATCCTCCAGGCGACCACAACCAGGAGGAAGGCTGAGGCCTCCCGTGGGCGTGGTGTTTCTACCGCACAGGAAAAATGACTCGCTAGTGCCCATCTATGTAAAGTAAAATACTTTTTCGTAACATGAAGTGCAGAATATTACGAGTTTTGGCCCATGCGTCCAAAAGCACAATCTCTACCACGAATTTTTGTAGCTGTCTAGCTTTAACGCATAAGAAAACGGTTGCTGAAATTCCAGCTATGACATTCAGACCCGCCCCACGGAGAACCAGAGATAACAGACTCATTAGCCGAAACGGAAGCAACTTTTCTTTAAATACTTCCGTTCATATGGAACACGCTCCAAATTAACTGCTCCACAACCATTGATTGAGATCAGACATGTAAGGGCTGAAGAAGGTGGAGTCAGTCAATTGAAACTGAGACCCTAATCCCGTACAGCTCCCGAGGAGGTGAACTTGCTCAGGCACCTGCGCCGTGCTCAGGGATTTCTCCCTAGAAGACCTTCTTGGGAACACAGTACAGAAGAACGCTCCCCTGTTGCTCGAAAGTCATTCTGTCCCTCCCACCCCGGTTTCAGGCTACAGGTCACCTGATCACTTCGCACTGATTGTACGACAGCTACCGAGGAGGCAGGAAGCACCTGCAGTGAACCTGGCCAGAATCATCTGCTCGGCTCCCCGCACACTCCGCGGAAAATGGCTTTGCTAGTGCAGCAAGAAGAAAAACAGGTACATCTGCCTTTGCTCCTATGCTCATTCTGTGGCCCACAACAGCAAAGAGGGGTGATTGCACCCGTACGACAGGGTTGGTTTGCTCCAAATTTTTCTTGTGCATCTGTTTTCCCGATAGTCGTCTATTCTCAACGATATTTTGGAATGGGATGAGAGCAATGCAATGCTTCAGTCAAGTCACTGAGCTAGCGCCTACATCATTAAACACCCAAAGCTGCAGCTAATACTGAGCAAGGAATGTTAATGGACTCTAATGGGTGATTTCTCTTTTTAATAGGCCACATTAATTTAGGGTTTGTATAGTTTATACACATTTACACTGAAACAATTAATTGGATAGCTTGAACGACTAGGAAGGGGCTTTCATTTTGTCAGACATCGACGTGTAAAGGATTGCAACTTGTTAATTAAGTATTAATAAAGTAATAACGCGATCAACCAGGTCCAAGCACCTCTCTTTGGGAAAAGGGGAGAGGAAAAGAAGACAGGCTCCGAAATATAAAAGCCGACTTTTTTTTTTTTTTTTTTTTGAGATATCATACTACACTCTGTATGAAAGACAGATCAGGAACAATAAAACCACCATCCATGATGGAATTAAAAAAAAAAAAAAAAGGACAAATAACTGCACAAAGAAACAATGCCTGGAGAAATTAACCCATCCCACGTGGGCTACCATTTCTGAAGAAGCCTTCCACCAAAAGACGGGCCACACTCTCCTCCTTCATCAGGAAGGAATAACCTGTAACTTCTCCTTTCATGGAGAAAGCACGCACATTTCAGGAACGAAAAATCTCCAACACCAAGGGTCAAGCCATTCTCCCGACTCCATCATGCAGAATCCCCAGATTTCATGCTACACAGTAAGGATTGGTGCTCACCGTTAAAATGGGAAATAACCGTACAAAGAACTCGGAAAAATCATGCCTGGTTATAATTTATCCGTCCGATTAATGCTGCCATTTCTGCACCAGCCTTCCTCCAAAGCATGAGAGGGCGCACGGAGGAAGAGGGGAACATTCACTACGGATGAACAACCTGTAAGTTCTCCATTCATGGAGAAAACACGCACCTTTCCTTCGGGAAAACAGCGGGGTTCCATCCAGCTATCAACCAGCTTCAAGTACATCGCTTGGGGAAAAAAGAGCCGAGAGAAAAGCCTCCAACTCCAAGCCTCCGCCACATTTTTTCGTTATGCAGAATCATTAATTTGCCACGTTCACCGTTACTAACTCAAGCGACAGTTGTAGTCGAAACCTCTCAGCTGAACCTGAACCTGTGACCACTGATAAACCAAGGAGCGCCGCCGCTAACTGCCTGCTCTGAATGGAAGGGAGTTACCCCGATCTTTCATTCCTTCACGGAGACACGGACCGGCACTCCCCATTCACAACACCTGAAAAAAAACCCAGGGCAGTAGGAACGGCGGTTCAGAAAGGCTCAAGGAAAACAGCGGGAGCGCGCGGGCTTACAGACCTGCGGTGCGTCGGGGTCCACAGGCGGCTCTCCCGCGCCGGCGCTGCTGCTCGGGCTCCGCTTCCCGTAGGGCTCCCCGCCGAGAAGCTCCTCCGCGGGCAGGCTGGGCAGCGGCGGCGGCGGCGGCAGCCAAGCGCCCTCCGCGACGGCGCGGCCCGGCGCCGCGCACAGGTTGTACGAGTAGGGCAAGGTGCCCTCGCAGAAGTCGGCCGGGAAGGCGGCGCCGGCCACGGAGAAGCGCTGCGCGCCCAGGCAGCGCAGGACGGCGGGCGGCCCGGCCCGGCGCACCCGCGCCAGCACGGCCAGCGCCACGCTCAGCAGGAACAGAGCGGAGAGGAGCGCCAGCGCCAGCACCAGGTAGAACTGCAGCTCCGCCGGCGAGGCGGCGCCCGCCGCCCGCTCGCTCAGCTCCGGCAGCGCCTCCTGCAAGCTCTCGGCCAGCACCACGTGCAGCGTGGCCGTGGCCGACAGCGCCGGCTGCCCGTGGTCCTTCACCACGGCCACCAGCCGCTGCTTCGCCGCGTCCCTCTCCGACACGGCCCGCGCCGTCCGCACCTCGCCGCTGTGCAGCCCCACGCGGAACAGCGCCGGCTCCGGCGCCTGCACCAGCTCGTACGACAGCCACGCGTTGCGCCCCGCGTCCGCGTCCACCGCCACCACCTTGGCCACCAGGTACCCGGCCTCGGCCGACCGCGGCACCACCTCGAACGGGGCCGCGGCCGGGGCCGCTCCCGCCGCTCCCGCGCCCGCCGCCGCACCCGCCGCCGGCCACAGCACCCGCGGCGCGTTGTCGTTGCGGTCCAGCACGAAGACGCGCACCGTCGCCGTCGAGCTCCGCGCCGGCGCCCCGCCGTCCTGCGCCCGCACCGCCACCGCGAACTCGCGGCACTGCTCGTAGTCGAAGGAGCGCTGCGCGTACACCGCGCCGCTCCGCGCCTCCACCGACACGTACGGCGCCGCGCCCGCGCTGCCGCCCGCCAGCCAGTAGCTCACGCGCCCGTTGGCGCCCGCGTCCGCGTCCCGCGCGCGCACGCGCAGCACCGGCGCGCCCGCCGCGTTGTTCTCCGCCACGTAGGCGCTGTAGGCGTCCTCCTCGAACACCGGCGCGTTGTCGTTCACGTCCGACACCTCCAGCACCAGCGCCGCGCGGCTGGACAGCGCCGGGCTGCCCCGGTCCCTGGCCACCACCGTCACCCGGTGCTCGGGCGCCTGCTCCCGGTCCAGCGCGCTCGCCGTCACCACCTTGTACGAGCCGCCCGACGTCGCCACCATCGACAGCGGCGCCTCGCCCGACAGCTCGCACGACACCTGACCGTTCTCCCCGGAGTCCCGGTCCCGCACTTTCACCAGCGCCACCACCGTGCCGGCCGGCGCGTCCTCGGGCACCGGGCTCGATACCGACAACATCGTGATTTCGGGCGCATTGTCGTTCTCGTCCGTGAGGTCTATCTGCACCTTGCATTGACCGGTGAGCCCGCCACCGTCCCTCGCCTCCAGGCTCAACCTGTATTTACTCTTCTCCTCGAAATCGAGCGGCCCCGCCGTCCTGACCTCGCCGCTATCGCTGTCCACACTGAACAACGCGCGGACGCCGTCCGGGACGTTGCCGAAGGAGTAGGAGACCCGCCCGTTGGAGCCCGCGTCCGCATCCGTAGCCCGCACCCGCAGCACCAGCGACCCCGCAGGCAGATTCTCCCGCACTCGCGCCTCGTAGACGCTTTTACTGAACACGGGCGCGTTGTCGTTGGCGTCCGTCACGTTCACCCGAATCTGCACAGTCCCGGACCTCACGGGGTCCCCGCCATCCACCGCCGTCAGCACCAGCTCAAAGGAGCTCTGCTTCTCACGGTCCAACGCTCTCTCCAGCACTAATTCCGGCTGCTTGCTTCCATCCGAGCTCTCCTTCACGGTCAGAGTGAAGGATGGGTTGCTAGTGAGCTCATAAGTCAACAGCGAGTTGCTTCCCAAGTCCGCGTCTCGGGCCGTCTCCAGAGGAAAACGAGCACCAGGAGAAATGAACTCGTTGATCTCGAGGTCCAGAGCAGCCTTGCTGAAGGCCGGGGAGTTGTCGTTCACGTCCTGGATGGCCACCTCGACGTGGAAAACGTTCAGCGGGTTCTGCACCAGCGCCTCGAAGCTGACGGAGCAGGACGCCGACTCGCCGCACATCTCCTCCCGGTCCAGCCTCTCGCTCACGTACAGGTTCCCGGTCTCCCCACTCAACGCGAAGTATTGCTGCTCCGTGCTGAGCCGCAGCTTGCGTGCCGGCAGGTCCGCCGGGCTCAGCCCCAGGTCACGCGCCAGCGGCCCCACCAGCGAGCCTCTGCCCAGCTCCTCGGGGATGGCGTAGCGGATCCGCTCCGGCGCCGCCCGGCAGCACAAGCACAGCAGCAAAGCGGGCAGCAGCACTCGCCCGGACGCTCGCCGGCGGCTCGGCCTCTGCCTGCCCGCCATTCTCGGCAGCGCTCGCCGCGCTCCTCCTTCCTGCCGCTGCTCTCCTCCCTGGCTCCCTTCCAGCCGCTCTCCGCAGCGAGCGCAGCGGCCGCCGGAGGGCAGCGATCTCGGCGCCGGCTCGGACGCCGCTGCTCCCCGCGCCGCGCCGCCTCTCGCCTCTGCTGCCCGTGCCGCTGCCGCTCTGGCCGGCGCCCTGCGAGCGAGCAGCCTGCGGGGGCAGGACGCTGCAGCGGCTGCGGCTGCGGCTCCGGCGCCGCTCCGCGTCGGCCAACAGCGGCACCCGGAGGCGCCGCGGCGCTACTGCAGCTGGCTCACGGCCGCGCTCACAGGGGCCCGGGCTTTCCACCGGTGTTTAATGGCTGCATCCAGCTTTGGGGTCTCCTTTTTATTAGAATCAGGAAGCGCAGAAGCACTTGCCCAATGGAACTCCAAAGACGTTTAAAACTGACATACGCTGTGGGGTACTTTTAGGTCATCTCCTTGAGCCGCAATGAATAGTCAGAGGGAAATCTGCATGGCAGAGCAATAAATAAAGGAACTCAGCTGCCCTTAATAAAATCAAGGTGGAACTGTAAGAGCACGAAACAATATTATAGCTAGGGAAGACTTCCAGAGCTTTATAGCACTCTGTCAGGTATTTTCAATTCTGCTTTTATACATGGGACAAATACCAAGAGGGAAATATTTGTCATGCAGTAATCAACAAGCAATCCCAAACAGAATGAAGCAAAAGTCATTTCAATCCTGTCATGCTGGGCCTGCAAAGCCTTTCCATCTTCCCTGCATTTCTTCCTTTTGCTCATGGGTGTCTCTGACGTTTGTCCCACTGTTGATTTTTCTTGTAGGGAGCAGAACAATTACCCTGAGAAATATACTTCACCCCACAGGTAATGTCTATAGCTGTGTGCTAAGGCAGCAGAATAACCTTTATTATCTTGTGTCTCTTTCACAAAAGAAGTCCCTTCTTTTGCATCTCCATACTTGGGGGGCAAGGCCAGGTCAAGTCTTTCATAGAATAGAATGATTTGAGTTGCAAGGGCCCTTTGAACCCCTCTGACACAGTCTGCCACTGACCCCCAGTCTGTTCATGGAGACCTAGTCTCAGCTGGGTTGCCACTCTGCACTTTGAGGACTGCAATAGGGATGGTTTTGCTTTCTTTCACTACAGACAAGTGTGCCTCTGGGAGCACACGTATGCCTATGAAAGCCTTCCTCTTTACAGCTGTAAATGTCAAAGGTGTGTACAGAACTGGCCCTGCACTCAGACAATTGGAACAGATGTGACCTTCCACATTTCATCAGACCCCCTGAAGTCTAGCTGTAGCTCATGACAACAAGCAAGGCAAGAGTTAGAAACATACAGAAATGAACGGAATTTCTTAGGCCAAACTTATTGAGCAGAAGGAACTCAACTTGCATGTTACCACAACTGTGCGCCTAATGGAGTAACTATGACAAGCAGGGAAATGACCATATCTTCTTCTGTGGTTCCCCCGTCAACAGCTCTCCCCTGAGTCTTCTCTACAACAATACACAACTCATGGGTCTGCTTCTGACCCTCTTAATTGGCAAAAACATATCATGAGATGATGAGGCACCATGATCACACCAAGAAGAGAGGTATGTTTGTCTGCTCACCACCGTTCTCAGAAGAAACAGAAGGATTCTAAAGCACATGAATGAGCCATGGCCAAAGTACAAGAGAAGCAGTCATCCAACAGAGAATGGGTCACCAAACTAGAGACTTAGGTAGAATCTCCTCCCCTCTTTCATCATATGCACTGTTCCACAGAGATGCAACTTCTACTGTAGTCATGCTTTCATCTACTCTCCCTACCAAAACCAGAACACAAATGTACCCTCACATCTCCTGCCTTCCATACCAGCTGTAGCATGACCATAAGCACTAACACACAATGGAAGATAGCCTGCTGCTTATAACTAAACCAACATACATAGGAGACCAGGAAAATAATAATAATAAAAAAAGAAAACAAAGAAGCAACACAAGGAAGAAGGAAAAGAGAAAATGTTCTCAGAGGAAATACATTGGGAGGACATCTCAGTCTTCACTGCAGGCATTGAAATTCATCCTCCAGAGCACCTGGACATCACTGAGGTCTAAAGCTTCAAGTTTGACCTATTAAAGTCTTAATCTGCACTACACAGCAGGGGGGGGTCATTTTATGAAATATTCATCAGCTCTAATCTTTTTTTTTCCCCTATAATATGGCCTGCTAACGTCCCTACAAATAAAATGCTGTAAGTCTAAACACCTTATCATGAGCACCTTTCTCAAGCTAGAGCAAAAATACAAGAGATTCTGCTTTAGCTTTTGCTTCTTTTTCCTCACACATAAAATTCTGCCTTAGGTGGCTGAAGTAAGCTTTTGCTGCAAAACAACATGCACAGTTTCAAATGCAAAAGCACTCTCCAGAAATGGAGGAAATGAACCATCACCTTCCAAGAAACAGAAGCCTGAAAGAAAGTGTAATTACAGCTATGAAAAAACTCTACATCACAATAGTACAGGGAGATACAGGTGGATCAAGGAGGTTTCACACAGGAATTGTAAGCTGTTCTACCCATGCATCATTGTTCTACACGCACAGTTACTGCACAAATACTTTATGACTGGAGGACTACCATTGCCTTTCAGGACAGGGAAACCACGACCACAGCATAAATGGCACAGGCCTTGGCACCAGGCATGAAATCAAGTCATTGCTCAGCCAAAGCCACATGGACCACCTGTTTTCCTAGTTCAAAACCAGACTCTCACCCTCCTTGCTCTGCATTCACAGCTTTTTGTTGCACCATGGATAATACCCAACTTTTGGCCAGGTATCAACCACAGGTGAAAGAGCATTTCATTCAGTGACATTTTAGGGAAAGAGAAGTATGTCAAAGTCTTTCTCCTGGCAGCTGTACACCTTCAAGGTATGGAAGGAAAGTGCTCCCCAGCCTGATAATTTTAACCAATCTCTTCTTTGAAGGACTATCAGCCAAACTGAGGCCCAGTTTTAGAACATGTGAAGAAACAAGGAAGGAATGTGAAACCAACAGAAGTGAAGGCATCATAGCTGAACATGTCAGATTATGTCAACTGTAGTAGGTACACAAGAAGAGTATCCAGCTGGGAAAAAGTACATGGGAGGATCACACAGGAGTTCACACCAAAGACCATAGGCACAGCTCTCCAAGTCATTGCTTTGGACAAGAAGAAAAGGAAAATGGCCAGAACCACACCTATGGGACCCATACAGCAACTAGGAGAAACGGAACATTTACACCTACCTTGTAGACATTTCAAGCTAAGCCACAGCAAACTCTTCCACCTGCCCTGTCTCTGTGCAGACAGAATGCTTCAACGTGCTCCACTATCATGTAACAGGGAAGCTAACTTTGCAGACAGACACCATTGAAAGACATGCTGCACACACAACTTCTCTTTACAGAGAACAAGCATCACAACATGGACGCAGGCATGGAGACTTCTCTGCTCATCACACTCATTTCAAGAAACGTAAAATGTTCTAAAGGGCACAAGCGATATGCAGCTTGGTTAAAGCCTCAGTCGTCAGTATCAGCTCAAAGGCACCATCATTCCTCCTCAGCACACAGGCAATTTGGAAGATGTGTGACTCTGCGACTGTTAATGCAATGCTTACGTCTATGCCCAATACCTACCGTTCACAGGAAAAGCTGTATCCAACGTGATGGTGGATAAAATGAGTAACTTCCTCGCACATGCCTCAAATAACAAGCCCCAAACCCAGGAATTCCTGACAAATGTACCCTCCCATCCCCTACATCCCCACCAATTTTAATACCAACAAAACATCAGCAGGTACCTCACATGAGCATGAGCCATTAATAATGCCTGAAGGTTAGTCAAGGCTGGGAAAAGCTTAATACCACCAGGATGAAACTCTACATCATAGTCTTACAAGGACATATAGGTGGAAAAATGACATTTCACACAGCAGTTACTAGAAATAGAACCCCTGAGTCATGTTTGCACTTCCATGGCTATTGCTTGCAGCCAAACTTGTCAGAGGACTGTCATCCCCTTTCAGGATGCGGGAAAAGGGGTTTTAGTGTAAGTGACAGAGGCCTTGGCACTAGGCATGATATTAAAGCACCGCCCAGGCAGACGGAGCATACAACCCCCTCTTTTCCTGCTTCAAAGCCAGTCTCTTGCTGATACTGCCAAAACTTCTCACCATCTGTATGTGACAAGCAAGAACATTTGTTCCAGTGACATCTTCAGACACGTTATCAGACACACAGAGGCCCACCTTTACCTCAAGGGAAGAATTTAACTACCATTCACAAGGAACATCATGCAATAGGAAAGCAAACTGATGAACTCACAACATCCAAAACCAAGACACCTTCAGACTCATTTTCAGTAGTTCAGCAATAAACCCTGGGAATCAACAAAACACATGCCATGTCTCCACCAGTACCTCCCCACACACAGCACCCCCAAGACTCCCCTCAAACCCTTCACAGATTGCATGGTTGACGCTGATCTTCATCATTTGCAGATAGACTCCATCGAAAGACAAGTTGCTCAGACAACTTCTCCTTACCAGGGACAGTATTTGACTTCTCAGCATGTGCACGTGACAAGCAAGAGCATTTCTTCCAGTGATATTTTAAGGAAACACGTCTACGAATACGTCTTTCTCTTTACAGCTGTAAACATGAAAGGCACGTACAGGACAGTCAGGCAAATGTAACAGAGGTGATCTTCCACACATTATCAGAGACAAAGGCCCTCCTTCAGATCATTACAACGAGCAAGTCAAGAACTTAACACCTGCAGAAAGGAAGGGATCAGAACATACACTTCTAGATTATGTAGAGGTATTACCTAAGGTAGGTACATAATTCAGGTGTTTAGTAGGTAGCGCATACACAGTTTGCTCTTTCCAAGGCTCTCACTATGACATTTGTCATAAGTACATAATTAAGCTGTTACTGAAGAATTGACGACAACCTGCAAACACGCAGGAAGAACCTCCCAGGGCTCCCAATACAGCTGGAATAACATGTGTTAGGCCAAACTTACTTGGGAAGCCAAAACTCACATTGCATGATACTACAGCTGGGCACTGAACAGGGAAAGGAGCAAACCATCCCTCTTGTGTCCTTCAACAGCCCCTCACGAACAGCTCCCATGACTCCCATTTCCAATCCTTCACAACTTGCATGGTGTTCTTTGACCTTCATAATTTGCAAGCACATGGCATCAAAGAGCCACTTGCCCAGACCATCTCTCTATAACATGCACCAGGATCATGCCACGGACTTCACAGAGATCTCTTTACATCTCTGTATGAAGAAGGAAGAGACATTTGTCTGCTCACTAGTCTTCTGGGAAGAAACATCAAGGGTCTAAAAGTAAGAGAGGAGCATGCCTCCAAGCAGGGCTGGATCAAGGAACAGCGTGCAACTCAGTCACGACAAAGCCTCGCGCTTAAGAAGTTCAAGGCAACAGTAGCCCCACTTCGCCTGCCTCCCACACCAGCTGTAACGCTGAGACACAATCCCATGTTCGCCTGCCCGGAGCAAGAGGCACCAGCACACAGCGCGTTGCTGACCAAAGTTTTGCCTTCCTCGCAACTAAACCTCCCTAGGCGGGACACAGAACAAGGGGGAACAGGCAGAGAAGCAGCAGAGGGAAGCGTCGCGGAGAACGTCTCGTCAGAGGAACTCACCGGGGGAGCGGCGGGGTCCGCGCGGCGGGCGCTGGCAGGGTCCTCCGCGAGCAGCGGCACGGGCTCGTCGGGCGGCGGCTGGGCCGGGAGGGTGTCGCAGCAGCTGCCGCCCGACAAGCGCAGCTGGCTCTTGCGCGAGTCGGCGGTGAGCGACACCTCGTGCGAATAGGAGTGCAGGAAGGCGCGGACGCCGTCGATGCCCACAAAGTGCGAGGCCGGGATGCCGCGCAAAGCGCCGCTGCCCGCCGCCGGCAGCTGCGAGCGGCGCCAGCGCCAGCGCCGCAGGCGCAGCGCCAGCAGCAGCAGCAGGAAGGCGAGGAAGAGGCAGGACACGGCCGCCACGGCCACCACCAGCCACCGCGTCAGGCTGCCGGCCGGCTCGCCCGGCGCCGCCGCCGCGCTGCCCAGCTCCGCCAGCAGCTCGGCCACGCTCTCGGCCAGCACCACGGTCAGCGTGGCCGTGGCCGACAGCGCCGGCCGCCCGTTGTCCTTCACCACCACCACCAGGCTCTGCCGCGCCGCGTCGCGGGCCAGCAGGAAGCGCGCCGTGCGCACCTCGCCGCTGTGCAGCCCCACGCGGAACAGCCCCGGCTCCGTCGCCTTGGCCAGCTCGTACGACAGCCACGCGTTCTGCCCCGCGTCCGCGTCCACCGCCACCACCTTGGCCACCAGCGCCCCGGGCTCCGCCGAGCGCGGCGCCAGCTCCACGCCCGCCCAGCCCGCGCCCGGCGCCGCCGCCGCCGGCGGGTACAGCACCTGCGGCGCGTTGTCGTTCTCGTCCACGATCACGAGCCGCACCGACACGTTGCTGCTCAGCGCCGGCGCGCCGCCGTCCTCCGCCCGCACCCACAGCCACACCTCGCGCACCTCCTCGTAGTCGAAGGAGCGCAGCGCGTACAGCGCGCCCGTCTCCGCCTGCACCGACACGTAGGACGAGAGTGGCGAGCCCCGCACCCGCCCCTCCGACAGCCGGTACCGCACGCGCGCGTTCTGCCCCCAGTCCGCGTCCGCCGCCCGCACCGTCAGCACCAGCGCGCCCGCCGCGTTATTCTCGGGCAGCCGCGCGCTGTAGCGCGCCTCCGCGAACACCGGCGCGTTGTCGTTCACGTCCAGCACCCGCAGCGCCAGCACCGCGCTGCTCCACAGCGCCGGCGACCCGCCGTCCGCCGCCCGCACCGTCACGTTGTACTCCGCCACCTCCTCGCGGTCCAGCTCCCTCGCCGTCACCACGCGGTAGTAGTCCTCGAAGGACTTCTCCAGGCGGAACGGGAGGCGCTCGGCCATGCTGCACCGCACCTCGCCGTTCGCCCCCGAGTCCCGGTCCTGCACGTGCAGCAGGGCCACCACCGTCCCCGACGGGGCGTCCTCAGAGATCGCGCTCAGCTGGGAAGTCACTGTCAGTTCGGGAGCGTTGTCGTTCACGTCGGTCACAGAGATCGCGACTTTCGCCGTGTCGGAAAGTCCGCCGCCGTCTTCTGCCTGCACCTCCACTTCGTAGGAGTCGCTTTCCTCGAAGTCCAGGCTCCGCACCAGCGTGATCGCTCCGGTCTCAACATCCAGCTGGAAAATTTCCAATGCCATGTGCGACACTTTCTTCAATGAGTATTTCACGTGCCCGTTCAGCCCCTCGTCGGCGTCGGTGGCCGTGACGGTGACGAGGACGGAGCCCACGGGCACGTCCTCCGGCACACGCACCGTGTACTCCGCCTGGCTGAACACGGGCGCGTTGTCGTTCGCGTCCAGCACCGCCACGCGGATCCGCGCCGTGCCCGTCCGCGCCGGCTCTCCGCCGTCGCTCGCCCTCAGCACCAGCTCGTGAAACGCCGCCTCCTCCCGGTCCAGCGCCTTCGCCAGCACCAGCTCGGGACGTTGATCGCCGCCGGGGCCCGCCTGCACGGCCAGCGAGAAGTGCTCGTCGCCGCTCAGCTCGTAGCTCTGCAGCGAATTCCGTCCCATGTCCGGGTCGTGAGCCCTGGCCAGGGGAAACCGCGACCCTGGGGCTGTCGTCTCGCTTATTCTCAGTTGCGTTTCCGACTCTTGGAAGCTGGGTGCGTTGTCGTTGATGTCCGTGATTTCCACTTCGATTCCGTAAACCTGCATTTCCCCCTCCACTATCACCTCACACCGCAGCACGCACTTTTCCAATAGCCTGCAGAGCTGCTCTCTGTCTATCCTCTGCGCCGTCACTAAATGTCCCGTCTTCCCATGCAGAGCGAAATACTGCGTCCTACCTCTGTCTATGATGCGGCCGCCGCGCTGGCGGAGCGCCGGCAGCTCCAGCTCCAGGTCCTTGGCCACGTCGCCCACGAACGAGCCCTTCGGCATCTCCTCGGGAACCGAGTAGCGCAGCTGCCCCCACGCCGCCTCCCACGCCGCCACCAGCACGCACCACAGCAGGGCTCGCTTCCGCCGGCCCCGACACCTCCCCGCCGCGCACATCTCCGCTGCGGCACTGCCGGCACTGCACCACCGCCGGCAGCTCCCCGCCGCCGCCCGCCGATGCGTCTCCCGATCCGGCTCGCCGCTCCCGGCCGCTGCCGCCGGCCCCTCCGCCTCGCTGAAGCACGGCTCCGCACCGCGGGGACACTCGCAGACCGCCCGGCCGCCGAGACAGCCACAATGCGAGCGAGCGAGCGAGCCGAGCCACAGCGGGCGGGGCTGCCTCCAGCGCTCCGGCCTTCCTCTCGCTCCTCCTCGGTCAACAGCGGCGCCCGCAGCCTACTCCCGGCACTGCAGGCACCCAGCGCTGCCGAGCGCTGCCCGCCCTGCCTTTCCCACGCGCAGCTCGCGGGAACCGGACAGTCCACGCGGAGACGTCGGTTCCCGGCCAGCGGTGATCTCCTGCCTTGGCTTTTCTCGAGCCCGTCTCCACTTTCATCCTCCAGGCGACCACAACCAGGAGGAAGGCTGAGGCCTCCCGTGGGCGTGGTGTTTCTACCGCACAGGAAAAATGACTCGCTAGTGCCCATCTATGTAAAGTAAAATACTTTTTCGTAACATGAAGTGCAGAATATTACGAGTTTTGGCCCATGCGTCCAAAAGCACAATCTCTACCACGAATTTTTGTAGCTGTCTAGCTTTAATGCATAAGAAAACGGTTGCTGAAATTCCAGCTATGACATTCAGACCCGCCCCACGGAGAACCAGAGATAACAGACTCATTAGCCGAAACGGAAGCAACTTTTCTTTAAATACTTCCGTTCATATGGAACACGCTCCAAATTAACTGCTCCACAACCATTGATTGAGATCAGACATGTAAGGGCTGAAGAAGGTGGAGTCAGTCAGTTGAAACTGAGACCCTAATCCCGTACAGCTCCCGAGGAGGTGAACTTGCTCAGGCACCTGCGCCGTGCTCAGGGATTTCTCCCTAGAAGACCTTCTTGGGAACACAGTACAGAAGAACGCTCCCCTGTTGCTCGAAAGTCATTCTGTCCCTCCCACCCCGGTTTCAGGCTACAGGTCACCTGATCACTTCGCACTGATTGTACGACAGCTACCGAGGAGGCAGGAAGCACCTGCAGTGAACCTGGCCAGAATCATCTGCTCGGCTCCCCGCACACTCCGCGGAAAATGGCTTTGCTAGTGCAGCAAGAAGAAAAACAGGTACATCTGCCTTTGCTCCTATGCTCATTCTGTGGCCCACAACAGCAAAGAGGGGTGATTGCAGCCGTACGAAAGGGTTGGTTTGCTCCAAAACACCCAAAGTTGCAACTAATACTGAGCAAGGAATGTTAATGGACTCTAATGGGTGATTTCTCTTTTTAATAGGCCACCTTAATTTAGGGTTTGTATGATTTATACACATTTACACTGAAACAATTAATTGGATAGCTTGAACGACTAGGAAGGGGCTTTCGTTTTGTCAGAAATCCAGGTGTAAAGGATTGCAACTTGTTAATTAAGTATTAATAAAGTAATAAGAGGCGTGGGGACCATTTCTACATGTGAAATGTGCAAATGGACTTTATTCAAGTGCCTAACTGCTTGTCATTTTGATTATGCCCTTTGTCGTTGTCGATATGTTCTCAGACATATGGGTAGAGGCTTCTCCTTGTAAACGGGCAGACACAACAAGTATTGCAAGAAATGGCTGACAGACCGACTTCCTCGATTTGTATTGCCCTGTCAACGCGATCAACCAGGTCCAAGCACCTCTCTTTGGGAAATGGGGAGAGAAAAAGAAGACAGGCTCCGAAATATAAAAGCCGACTTTTTTTTTTTTTTTTTTTTTTGAGATATCATACTACACTCTGTATGAAAGACAGATCAGGAACAATAAAACCACCATCCATGATGGAATTTAAAAAAAAAAAAAAGGACAAATAACTGCACAAAGAAACAATGCCTGGAGAAATTAACCCATCCCACGTGGGCTACCATTTCTGAAGAAGCCTTCCACCAAAAGATGGGCCACACTCTCCTCCTTCATCAGGAAGGAATAACCTGTAACTTCTCCTTTCATGGAGAAAGCACGCACATTTCAGGAACGAAAAATCTCCAACACCAAGGGTCAAGCCATTCTCCCGACTCCATCATGCAGAATCCCCAGATTTCATGCTACACAGTAAGGATTGGTGCTCACCGTTAAAATGGGAAATAACCGTACAAAGAACTCGGAAAAATCATGCCTGGTTATAATTTATCCGTCCGATTAATGCTGCCATTTCTGCACCAGCCTTCCTCCAAAGCATGAGAGGGCGCACGGAGGAAGAGGGGAACATTCACTACGGATGAACAACCTGTAAGTTCTCCATTCATGGAGAAAACACGCACCTTTCCTTCGGGAAAACAGCGGGGTTCCATCCAGCTATCAACCAGCTTCAAGTACATCGCTTGGGGAAAAAAAGAGCCGAGAGAAAAGCCTCCAACTCCAAGCCTCCGCCACATTTTTTCATTATGCAGAATCATTAATTTGCCACGTTCACCGTTACTAACTCAAGCGACAGTTGTAGTCGAAACCTCTCAGCTGAACCTGAACCTGTGACCACTGATAAACCAAGGAGCGCCGCCGCTAACTGCCTGCTCTGAATGGAAGGGAGTTACCCCGATCTTTCATTCCTTCACGGAGACACGGACCGGCACTCCCCATTCACAACACCTGAAAAAAAACCCAGGGCAGTAGGAACGGCGGTTCAGAAAGGCTCAAGGAAAACAGCGGGAGCGCGCGGGCTTACAGACCTGCGGTGCGTCGGGGTCCACAGGCGGCTCTCCCGCGCCGGCGCTGCTGCTCGGGCTCCGCTTCCCGTAGGGCTCCCCGCCGAGAAGCTCCTCCGCGGGCAGGCTGGGCGGCGGCGGCGGCAGCCAAGCGCCCTCCGCGACGGCGCGGCCCGGCGCCGCGCACAGGTTGTACGAGTAGGGCAAGGTGCCCTCGCAGAAGTCGGCCGGGAAGGCGGCGCCGGCCACGGAGAAGCGCTGCGCGCCCAGGCAGCGCAGGACGGCGGGCGGCCCGGCCCGGCGCACCCGCGCCAGCACGGCCAGCGCCACGCTCAGCAGGAACAGAGCGGAGAGGAGCGCCAGCGCCAGCACCAGGTAGAACTGCAGCTCCGCCGGCGAGGCGGCGCCCGCCGCCCGCTCGCTCAGCTCCGGCAGCGCCTCCTGCAAGCTCTCGGCCAGCACCACGTGCAGCGTGGCCGTGGCCGACAGCGCCGGCTGCCCGTGGTCCTTCACCACGGCCACCAGCCGCTGCTTCGCCGCGTCCCTCTCCGACACGGCCCGCGCCGTCCGCACCTCGCCGCTGTGCAGCCCCACGCGGAACAGCGCCGGCTCCGGCGCCTGCACCAGCTCGTACGACAGCCACGCGTTGCGCCCCGCGTCCGCGTCCACCGCCACCACCTTGGCCACCAGGTACCCGGCCTCGGCCGACCGCGGCACCACCTCGAACGGGGCCGCGGCCGGGGCCGCTCCCGCCGCTCCCGCGCCCGCCGCCGCACCCGCCGCCGGCCACAGCACCCGCGGCGCGTTGTCGTTGCGGTCCAGCACGAAGACGCGCACCGTCGCCGTCGAGCTCCGCGCCGGCGCCCCGCCGTCCTGCGCCCGCACCGCCACCGCGAACTCGCGGCACTGCTCGTAGTCGAAGGAGCGCTGCGCGTACACCGCGCCGCTCCGCGCCTCCACCGACACGTACGGCGCCGCGCCCGCGCTGCCGCCCGCCAGCCAGTAGCTCACGCGCCCGTTGGCGCCCGCGTCCGCGTCCCGCGCGCGCACGCGCAGCACCGGCGCGCCCGCCGCGTTGTTCTCCGCCACGTAGGCGCTGTAGGCGTCCTCCTCGAACACCGGCGCGTTGTCGTTCACGTCCGACACCTCCAGCACCAGCGCCGCGCGGCTGGACAGCGCCGGGCTGCCCCGGTCCCTGGCAGTGATGGTGATATTGTAAGTGGAGACCTTTTCCCTGTCCAGGGCACTGGCTGTTATTAGTTTGTAGGTGTTCTCTGCTGACGGTTCTAGTCTGAAAGGCAAATCGCCGTCGATGTTGCAGCTCACTTGTCTGTTATCCCCCGAGTCCCTGTCACGGACATTGATCACAGCTACAACCGTGCTCGGGACCGAGTCTTCGGGTATCGGGTTCAAGATAGGCAGGAGGGCAAGGGTTGGCGCGTTGTCGTTCACGTCTAGAATGTCTATGTGCACTTTGGCGTGCGCAATCAGCCCGCCCCCGTCCTTGCCTTCAACAGTCGCTTCATAATATTTCTCTTCTTCATAATCTAAGGGGCCTGTAACTTTCACGTCCCCTGTTCTGGAGTCCAGAGTGAAGAGCTGGCGAGCACTGTTTGCGATGTCACTGAAAGAGTAGGTAATTTCTGCATTTGTACCTTCGTCGCCGTCAGTAGCTTTCACCTGAAAAGCTAAGGAGCCCTCTGGCAGGTTTTCCAGCACTCGAACCTTGTAGATCTCTTTGGTGAATACCGGCGGGTTGTCATTTGCGTCGGTCACGTTAATCTTAATCTGGGTGGTCCCGGATCGGACTGGATCCCCACCATCCACCGCCGTCAGTATCAAATGGTGATTTCTCTCTTTTTCTCGATCTAAGCTTTTCTCCAGTACCAATTCCGCGTGTTTCGTCCTATCAGGACTCTCCCTCACTACAAGGGAGAAGAGCGGGTTGGGGGTAAGTTGGTAGTTTTGTAATGAGTTCGCGCCAATGTCGGGGTCTCTGCCACTGCTCAGTGGAAACCTGGTCCCAGGAGGCGTGGACTCGATCATTTCTATGGCAACAAATTCTCTGTCAAACTGCGGCGCATTGTCATTGATATCCTGGATAGTAACGCTTACATGAAATATATTGAAAGGGTTTTCCACGACTGCTTCCAAACTGAGGACACAGGGCGACACGGCCCCGCAGATGCCCTCTCTGTCTATCCTCTCGTTTATCCGCAGATTTGTATTATCTTCCCAGAGAGTAAAGTATTGCTTTTCGTCACCAGACACTATCCGCAGCTTGCGTGCCGGCAGGTCCGTCGGGCTGAGCCCCAGGTCCCGCGCCAGCGGCCCCACCAGCGAGCCTCTGCCCAGCTCCTCGGGGATGGCGTAGCGGATCCGCTCCGGCGCCGCACGGCAGCACACTGGCAGCAGCACGGCCAACAGCGCGACCCGCCCGGCGGCTGCCCGGCCCTGCGCTGCCGGTCGGACCTCCATTCTCTGCTTTGCTGAAGCGTATTCCGCAGACGATTTTAAATTAGGCTTTCCAAGCAGCTGAATCAGTACGTGAGAGAAATAAATATATGAAAACCACGTTGCTGGTCGGAGGACGGGCTGACTCTTGCAGTTCTTCCTCTTCTCTCTGCTCTGCTCCGTGCGGAGCGGCACTGCGCGGGCGCCGGAGCCGGGGAGGAGCCGCCGGCAGAGCCGCTTCTCCGCCTTGGCCAATAGTGACACCCTGAGTCTGTGCCCGAGAACCGCAGCGTCCGAGAGGAAGAGAACAGCCCGAAGGTCCTACTACGCACGCCCTTAAATGGCACTCAGACGCGGGCTGGAAAACACGGGTGTTGTCAGTAGCGCGAAACAGAAAACTTCTGTGTTGAAACCGTGCATCTAGGAATTCCCATTGTCTGAGTTTCTTACACTTGCAAGTATTCTGCAAGACAAATCCTCCCCCATTGCTCGGAGGATGTGGGGCAGGATCTCTATCTCTGCCCCACAGTGATCTTACTGGTCTCTAGTGTGAGGGCGCGGGCGTGTCCCCGTTGCCACCGGGAGGAAATGGCAGGACGGGACGAACGCTGCAGCACTGCACGTAGATAGTGGTTTTATTTTCGATATTTGGGAGATCCCGAGCTAGCACTCAGCTTTCCCACTTTGAACAGTGATCGCTGATGGACGAGCAAAGCCGGGAATCCCAGCCCAGAGATGGGATTTCCCATCCCACTGGGATCCCATGTCTTTCGACATTCAAAACCCAGCATCATCGTATCAGTGCCATACAACCCAGCCCCGAATTTCTTTTGTCTGTGTCTCTGACAAACCACGTCCTCATCTCCTAAGCAGGCCGTTACTGCAGCGGGTCTCAAATATTAAGAATATTTTCTGGCAAATGTCGACGGCAGTTACAGTTGCTTGAACAAGCCAAGAGAAAACAGACTGATCCCTCCCTCATGAAAAGCCGTTGTATGTCACCTGTACATTAAAACGTTGTCTCTCTTACGTCTCTCTTTTTTTTAAGGAAAAAAAAGACCTGAAGGAGGGCTGTATCACCGCAGCCCCTTATGCAGAAGACAAGAAACGGTTAGAAAACCCTCCACACTACCTACCCGGTGGAGTACCTCCGCATATAGACCAACGCTGAGTCTCTGTAGGTGCCAATGTGTTCCCCTTGTCAGTAAGGTGTCGTTAGAAAATATGTTTTCCTGCTAACTCTGGCCATTCATCCAGTGGAGGATTTGTTTTCCTCCAGATGCACCTATACACTACTCACGGTAACAAATTAACAACGTATCAGAACGAGAAGTTGGTTTGAATTTGTAGTGTTTCAGGAGTCAAGAGGTAGCAAGCATGTGGACATCTCTATATGAGGTCGAGAGAGGACTGTGGATATTTACATAGGGACGGGGGGAGTCTGCTGAAACATGTCGGCCTCCCGACATGTTTCACTGCCTCCTATATAGCGAGAATTGCTTATCACAATCCAGACACACATTTTCATGCACCTTCACACACCGAAGCACCCTCCGAATCGCTGTTTCCAAGCGGAGATTGATGTCTCCTAGCTCCAGGATTTTGTCTTCCAGCTTGTACCCGAGCCTGCGGGCCACAGCACAGTTAAGTCCCAGGAAGACGCAGCTAAGAACCAGCCTGCATCAGAGAGGGAAACATTTTCTTCCCACGTGCATATCGCATGTGAGTTTGTGCCTGATGGATGGCAGCAGAAAGGAGTAACGACCACAAGGTTAGTTCATGTAAAGCATAAGGTTATGTCTCAGCTTACATTCCTACCACACACAAAGGTACCAGTACAAAGTCACGACATTTTGGCAAGATCTAGGATCAGCGCAAAAAAACTGTGCGGACCTTCACCGGGAACCTTAACGTATGATTTTCTCTCAACTTGAAAGCAGTAATTTTTTATTTGCCACTAGTTTATTTTGTTTAAAATGCAATGACACAATGTATCACCAACTCAAATAGCAGAATAACAAACAATAGAGCAACGTAACATTGCTCATTAATTATATTCTTGAAGTCTTAAAAGCCTGTTCAGTCCATTATGAAAGATCAGTAATGGAGGTGAAAAGAGCTAAAATCCCCAAAGACAAAAAGAAATGTTGTAAATATGTTTCCTTTTAGTTTCCCTTTCGCAGATAATTTAGCCTAGCCTGTCAGTATTGTTGGTCTTAAGTAAGGAAGCTTAGATAGTAGAATTGCTAACGAGCATTCTTTATTTGAAGGAAACCTACGTATGGTCTTTCCCCCTCCTAACAATACTCATTAGAGTAAGAATGCTTTGCCTGTGTTAAATCCTTGGTTAGCTTAGATAGTTGCAATGTAGATAGATAAAAAGGAATTATTCAGACCCTGTGTCCTTGGAAAGGGCTGATAAGGAGAAGCTACACAAGAACCAACTGGTTTTGGATATGCAAGGAAGATATGAGCAAGACAAAAATGGACTGAGCATGCGTAAAGACAAAGTTCAGTCAGCGGTCAGAGTGATGAAGACTACCGACTTCCTCCAACGACCACCAGAGGATCCCTAACGACCACCTAAGGACTCAAGTACGCATGCGTCAGAGACACTTACATATATTAATGAGTTCCAAGAAATCTCATGTTTATATAAATTAATCTTATGAATATGTATGATTTTGCAATATATAATCTCTGCGATTCTGCTTGTTTGTCGGAGCACTTATGTGGAGTGATCCCCAGTGCTGCCCAGCGCTGTAATAAAGGATGCCTGCTTAATAGTAACTCCGTTGCTATTGAGTTTTATTTCGGAAACACTCTGAAACCCCGATTCGCCTGCTGGGAGATTCGGATTTTAAAGGGTAGTCTCCACGAATTTTGCTTCAGCTTTGGTGACCCAGATGGGACTCTCTCTGTCCAGCTGCAGGAGCCCCTGAGTCAGAGACTCCCTTGGCCGGCCCCGGAGACTTCTCTGGAGGGACTCCCCGATTCGGCGGATCCATGCGGGGAAAGACAAGGACCACTGGTAAGAAAGGCATTCTTTCTGAGTTTTGGGACCAGTCATTTGAAGCTACTCATAAGTCGCGGTTCATGAGAACCTCGCCGGGTGGCATACAAATTGCATGTACGATTCATACTGGCCGTTTGGTTGGTATTTGTATTGATCATTTGGTTAATACGGTTGTTTGTTTGTGCATGTGTGTCTGATTTTGATTTACATATGCATATGTGATATACGTACATGTCTGGCATATGTGTACTTGAAAATCTCTGTTTATGTCGACATTTACTATCTGGGGATAGTAGTTGTTATGTGTAAGTGTTTGTGTTCTAGTTTTTGTTTTTGTCCTTGTGTTGTACAAATTTAGAATGGGGAACCAGCAAGGTGGAATTTTGAAAAAGAGTCCTTTGGGTTGCATTATGGCTCACTGGAAAGATATTGGGGAACCATCTGGAGGGAGTGTGAATCGTAAAACCTTGATAAAATACTGTAATCAGTGGTGGCTTTTGTGTAAGTTAGAGGATGGAGAAAAAAGGCCTTTTGAACGGAACTTTGAAGTATAACACTTTGTTGCAACTCATGTTATTTTTGCAGCAAGAAGGAAAATGGGATGAGGTGGTTTATGCAGATAGGTTTTTCACTCTGCGGAATCACCCTGAGTGGCAGAAAGAGTGTGGAATTAATTTGGCACCCCAGCACCCTATGGTCTTGGCGATAGAAAAGGAGAGAAATAAGCAAAATGAGATTGAAAAGGTGTTGTTCAGCGTGTAGCATTGGACAGAGATGTTTGAAAGTTGGTTTGCAAAATGAAAGGTTAGAGGATGTGGATGCAGTGTTTAGTGAACCAGAGAAACAGATGGTTGTGAGAGCAGCTAGAGCTCAGGTACAGGCTCTGGTGCTGGCTGGGACTCTGCTGGGAACAGTGGATAATCATGTTCCGATTACCAATCCTGGCTGGGACCCTAACCAGATGGGAACCAGGGATTTACTAGTGCAGTACTGGGAATGGATTGCCTACGGAATAAGAAATGCTGTCCCAAAATCAGTAAATTGGTCTCAACTGTATGAGATAAAATAAGATAAAAAGGAGTCACCTACTGACTTTTTGAATCGGCTAAAGGAAGGAATGCAGAAATACCCTACCTCTCAAGAAGGTAAAAGTCAACTAATATTTCTGGGTTTGGGACAGTTGGTTGATATTAGAAGGAAATTACAGAAAGTGCAAGGGGCAGATGCAAGGGACTTGGAAAGGTTATTGGAAATCGGAATAGAGATAGTCAAAAGGAAAAACAAATGAGTAAAACAATTGCTACAGCTAATGCTAGAGTAGCTGCTTTGCGCACCGTAGAAGGTCAGACACCCCCTTGGAGCAACACCAATGAGGGAAGAGGAGTTATGAGAAGTGGTGCGAGTGCCCCACTTAGAGGGAATAGAGGAAATCAACCCCTCTTGAAAGATCAGTGTGCCTATTGTAAACAAATGGGGCACTGGAAAAAAGATTGCTTGAAATTGGGCAAACCGGTGACGGTAGCCAGCACGGAAGAAAACTGACAGGGACCAGGGGAATCTTCCCTAGCGGAACCCTTGGTAAAAATTCAGCTAGGGAAAGAAGAAAAACCTGTAGAATTTTTAATAGATACAGGTGCCACATTTTCAGTATTAAATCAGACTTTATTGCCCATGAGTAAAAAAACTGTTAACATTGTGGGAGCAACAGGGCAGGTTGAGAGGGCTTTCTTTCTAAGACCATTGAAATTTAAAATTAGGAAAAGTGTAGGGATTCATAAATTCCTCTACCTGCCTGAAGCTCCTAGGCCACCTTTGGGAAGGGACTTATTAGAACAATTGAATGCCAAAATAAGATTTAAAGATGGGTAAGTCGGATTTAAAATACCAGAAGAAAACCATACTGAAATTTTAAGTTTGTCTCTCACTGAACACCAAGTTAGAGAAGAAGAAATTATGCAGGAAATAAAAGACCAGGTATACCGAGGAGTATGGGCCTCGGGAATACCTGGAAAAGCTAAAAATGTGGAATTGGTTGTTGTTAAACTCAAAGAAGGAGCATGACCCATTAGGGTAAAACAATATCCTTTGAAATTGGAAGATAGATGAGGAGTGCAAAGTATCATAGAAAAATTTATCAAATTTGGATTATTGACTGAATGCTCCGCAGAGTATAATGCTCCCATTCTGCCTGTCAAAAAGCCTGATAGCAAAACCTACCGATTGGTACAAGACCTACGGGCAATAAATCAGATAGTTGAAGATTTGCACCCGGTAGTGGCAAACCCATACACTTTATTGACTAGTTTAAAAGAAACCTATGAATGATTCACAGTACTAGATCTGAAAGATGCATTCTTTTGCCTCACCTTGGCCCCTGAAAGCCGCAACTTATTTGCCTTTGAATGGGAAAACCCCAATTCAGGACGGAAAAAAACCCCAACTAACCTGGACAGTGTTACCTCAAGGATTTAAGAATAGCCTCACAATTTTTGGAAATCAATTGGCTAAAGAATTGGAGGTCTGGGAAAGGCCTCCAGGAAATGGTATCCTTTTGCAATATGTGGATGATATTTTGGTAGCTACAGAAAAAGAAGAAGAATGTAAGGAATGGACTGTGAGTTTGTTAAATTTTCTTGGACTAAGTGGTTATCGAGTATCATTGCAGAAAGTCCAGATCTTGGGAAAAAAAAAGTAATCTACTTGGGATTTGTGATTTCTGAAGGACAGAGACAGCTCGGGAAGGACCGAAAGGAAGCCATCTGCAGGACCCCAAAACCGACCATGGTAAAAGAGCTGCGAACCTTTCTGGGAATGACAAGTTGGTGTCGATTATGGATTTATAATTACGGACTTTTAGTTAAACCCTTGTACGAACTGTTGAAAAATAGTCAGACACAGTTAACATGGACTGATGAAGCCAAGAGGGTGTTCAAAGAATTGAAACTGGAATTAATGAGAGCTCCAGCTTTGGGCCTGCCAGACATAACAAAGCCCTTCTGGTTGTTCTCATATGACAGACAAGGGGTGACTTTGGGAATTCTAGCCCAGAGGCTGCGTCCTTATAAATGAGCAGTAGCATATTTTTCCAAACAATTGGATGAGGTTAGTAAAGGATGGCCAGGATGCCTTCGGGCAGTTGCCGCTGTTGTTCTGATCATTCAAGAAGCTTGAAAATTGACTTTGGGACAAAAGATGGTTGTGCATACTTCCCATGCTGTAACTTCCATTTTGGAACAAAAAGGAGGACATTGGCTGTCACCATCAAGGTTTCTGAAGTATCAAGCAGTCCTGATGGAACAGGACAAAATTGAAATCGTTACATCTGCTGTTATTAACCCCACTTCTTTTCTAAGTAATAAGCAGGAAATTAAGACTGTTGTACATGATTGTATAGAAACCATTGAGACCGTATATGCAAGCAGGCCTGATCTGAAAGACGAGCCACTGGAAGAAGCTGACCACACTTGGTATACCGACGGGAGTAGTTTTGTAAAGAATGGAGTTTGAATGGCAGGATATGCTGCAACCACCACAGATCAGGTGGTGGAAGCTAAGTCACTCCCTAAAGGCACATCTGCACAACGAGCCGAAATAGTTGCCTTAGCGAGAGCACTGGAGCTTGCCAAAGGATTGCAAGTGAATATACGGACAGATTCAAAATATGCCTTTGGTGTAGTTCATGCTCATGGAGCAATTTGGAAGGAGCGGGGACTCTTAACTGCTCAAGGGAACTTTTAGAGGCTGTGCAACTTCCGTCAGCGGTGGCGATTATGCACTGCAAAGGACATCAGAAAGGTAACACTGACAGGGAAGTGGAAAATAAATTGGCTGATTATGGGGCAAGGCAAGCAGTGGAACAAGGTGAGATATTAAGTTTAATTCCTGAAAAAACTTTGCCACTACCTGAATCAGTTGAATATGATGAAGAGGATCAGAAGTTAATTACTGACTTAGAGGCTGAACTTGGCCTATCAGGATGGGCAGTGTTAAAATATAACAGGATAATAATTCCCTTTAGACTATTGTGGGCACTGACAAAGACTGAACATGATAAAACTCACTGGAGAACTGAAGAGCAGATAGTGGCTAGAAATTTGTTTCAAACTGTGAAAAGTGTAGTTGATAGGTGCGAGACATGTTTGAAAAACAACCCAAAGGTAGAAAATCATGTAAAATTTGGAAGCATAAGCAAAGGAAATGTTCCAGGTCAAAACTGGCAAATAGAATTTTCAGAGCTCCCTAGAAACGGGGGGTACAGGTGTCTGTTGGTGTTAACCGGTACCTACTCTCGATGGCCTGAAGCTTTCCCTTGCAGAGCAAATAAAGCCCGAGAAGTACCAAAAGTTTTATTAAGATAAATTATTCCTAGGTTTGGAATGCCAGAAGTGATCTCCTCTGACAGAGGGCCACGCTTTGTGTCACAGGCAGTTCAGAAAGCCAGTTCAAATTTTTAGAAATTAATTGGAAATTGCATACAGCCTACCGCCCACAAGCAAGTGGACAGGTAGAGAAAATGAACCACATGATAAAAACACAATTGAGCAAAATTTTTCAGGAAACCAACTTGAGATGGGATCAGGCCCTCCCAATTCCATTATTGAGACTTCGAACTAAACCAAGGACTAAAGAGAAATTGAGTCTCTTTGAGACTTTATATGGGAGACCATTTCAAACCAGATATCAAGGGCAAGATCTCACCCAAGTAGGGGAAATTAGCTTACAGCAATATCTAATAGCATTAGGAAAACAATTACAAGAAGTAAATAAATTAGTAGTATCTACCAGAGCGTGGGGTTTAGGTTCTCCAGTGCAGTTGTTTAAACATGGGGATTGGGTTTATGTTAAAAATATTTCAGGTGACCCTCTTGAAGAGAAATGGAGTGGCCCTTTTCAAGTTCTGCTCACAACCTACACTGCAGTTAAGCTTGAGAAGCACGCCGCGTGGATCCACTATTCGAGAATTAAGAAAGCACCTACTGGACCATGGAAATCTCAGCCTACAGGACCAACGTCCGTAAGATTGACCCGAAATTAGTTTTCCTGATGCTGCTATGTGCTTGTTTACTAGTGTGTAAAAGTCTATGTGAAGAGGATGCTAACAATTTAATGTTAGAGGATTTGTTAGGATTTGGTAAAATGCGAAATTTGACAAGCGTAACTGCTTGCCTCCCAATTCCCCAATCTGCAGGCCAACCTATCCCATGGGGAATCATACCTGTGAATTTGACAATGCTAGAATATTACAACAAAATGACCCAAGAATTGAACAAGGCTGGAGTAAGATACTATTTAGACCAGAAAGAAGACTGCAGGGATAGAGTTTTGAATGTACTGCAAGATCCAGTGACCACAGGAAACAAAACTATAATTGCTAAACCAAGAGGAGGAAAATGCCCTAAAGGTTATAGCGAAAAGGACTTTGGCTTTGTATCAGGAGGAGGAACTGCCCTGGGTAAATTCGTAATGTGTATTTTCGATTCAATTCAAAAAGGGAAAAAGGTGAGATGACCTGAATGTGAGAAACTTAGACAGCTACCAAAACTTGGGTCAAGCCAGTAGAGGGATTTTGGAAGTATATAGGAAATAACGCCTGGTGCATTGATTGGAGTATGAAGCCAATGTTTGATATTAGTAGGAAAAATTGGAAGTGCCTCACAAAGGTAAATCGGACTTTCCACTTTGGAATTACAGCAGAAATGCGCTCAAAATCATTCCCAATAATGTAGGCAAAAGATTCCTTCTCCTGGCTACACTGTCTGGGTAACATCAGATGGATATTGGACCACTCGATTGAAACTAGAACCAATAGGGAGACAAGTAACCCTAGGACTTCTGACAATCTGCCCAACTTGGAAGCGAAGTCCAATTAAAACCACTTCTTGGGGAAAAGGGAAAGGAGAACCAGAAGACAATTCATGGGCAGGCCTATCTCTGCTGTCGAATTCAGCTGGGGAAAGCTAGACACGATGAATTCTGCCGAGCCGGTACAGAACAGGGCACATAAAACACACACAGCAGACTCAGCACACGTTCAGGAGGTGACTTTCAAGAGCTGGCAACCATCATAAAACGTAATTTCCAAGACCATGCACTTTGAAATATCCGCAGCTACCCTAAGAACCTAAGCACCGTGTATACAAAAGCAGGTAAAAATAAATTAACATACCTCAAAGGAAACTTGGCCACAATTCTCGGCAACCTCTCCCGTAGGGACGAGGCCGCCTGAAGCTTCAGCCGGTAGCCGGGCCGGGAGGGTGTCGCAGCAGCTGCCACCCGACAAGCGCAGCTGGCTCTTGCGCGAGTCGGCGGTGAGCGACACCTCGTGCGAATAGGAGTGCAGGAAGGCGCGGACGCCGTCGATGCCCACAAAGTGCGAGGCCGGGATGCCGCGGAAAGCGCCGCTGCCCGCCGCCGGCAGCTGCGAGCGGCGCCAGCGCCAGCGCCGCAGGCGCAGCGCCAGCAGCAGCAGCAGGAAGGCGAGGAAGAGGCAGGACACGGCCGCCACGGCCACCACCAGCCACCGCGTCAGGCTGCCGGCCGGCTCGTCCGGCGCCGCCGCCGCGCTGCCCAGCTCCGCCAGCAGCTCGGCCACGCTCTCGGCCAGCACCACGGTCAGCGTGGCCGTGGCCGACAGCGCCGGCCGCCCGTTGTCCTTCACCACCACCACCAGGCTCTGCCGCGCCGCGTCGCGGGCCAGCAGGAAGCGCGCCGTGCGCACCTCGCCGCTGTGCAGCCCCACGCGGAACAGCCCCGGCTCCGTCGCCTTGGCCAGCTCGTACGACAGCCACGCGTTCTGCCCCGCGTCCGCGTCCACCGCCACCACCTTGGCCACCAGCGCCCCGGGCTCCGCCGAGCGCGGCGCCAGCTCCACGCCCGCCCAGCCCGCGCCCGGCGCCGCCGCCGCCGGCGGGTACAGCACCTGCGGCGCGTTGTCGTTCTCGTCCACGATCACGAGCCGCACCGACACGTTGCTGCTCAGCGCCGGCGCGCCGCCGTCCTCCGCCCGCACCCACAGCCACACCTCGCGCACCTCCTCGTAGTCGAAGGAGCGCAGCGCGTACAGCGCGCCCGTCTCCGCCTGCACCGACACGTAGGACGAGAGTGGCGAGCCCCGCACCCGCCCCTCCGACAGCCGGTACCGCACGCGCGCGTTCTGCCCCCAGTCCGCGTCCGCCGCCCGCACCGTCAGCACCAGCGCGCCCGCCGCGTTATTCTCGGGCAGCCGCGCGCTGTAGCGCGCCTCCGCGAACACCGGCGCGTTGTCGTTCACGTCCAGCACCCGCAGCGCCAGCACCGCGCTGCTCCACAGCGCCGGCGACCCGCCGTCCGCCGCCCGCACCGTCACGTTGTACTCCGCCACCTCCTCGCGGTCCAGCTCCCTCGCCGTCACCACGCGGTAGTAGTCCTCGAAGGACTTCTCCAGGCGGAACGGGAGGCGCTCGGCCATGCTGCACCGCACCTCGCCGTTCGCCCCCGAGTCCCGGTCCTGCACGTGCAGCAGGGCCACCACCGTCCCCGACGGGGCGTCCTCAGAGATCGCGCTTAGCGCCGACGACACTGTCAGTACGGGCGTGTTGTCGTTCACGTCGGTCACGGCGATCGCGACTTTCGCCATGTCGGAAAGTCCGCCGCCGTCCCGTGCCTGCACCTCCACTTCGTAGGAGTCGCCTTCCTCGAAGTCCAGGCTCCGCACCAGCGTGATCGCTCCGGTCTCAACATCCAGCTGGAAAATTTCCAATGCCATGTGCGACACTTTCTTCAATGAGTATTTCACGTGCCCGTTCAGCCCCTCGTCGGCGTCGGTGGCCGTGACGGTGACGAGGACGGAGCCCACGGGCACGTCCTCCGGCACACGCACCGTGTACTCCGCCTGGCTGAACACGGGCGCGTTGTCGTTCGCGTCCAGCACCGCCACGCGGATCCGCGCCGTGCCCGTCCGCGCCGGCTCTCCGCCGTCGCTCGCCC
This sequence comes from Ciconia boyciana, assembly GCF_034638445.1. Taxonomy (NCBI): domain Eukaryota; kingdom Metazoa; phylum Chordata; class Aves; order Ciconiiformes; family Ciconiidae; genus Ciconia; species Ciconia boyciana. Next base: position 21,173,815 of record NC_132942.1, read on the forward strand.
TCAGCACCAGCTCGTGAAACGCCGCCTCCTCCCGGTCCAGCGCCTTCGCCAGCACCAGCTCGGGACGCTGATCGCCGCCGGGGCCCGCCTGCACGGCCAGCGAGAAGTGCTCGTCGCCGCTCAGCTCGTAGCTCTGCAGCGAATTCCGTCCCACGTCCGGGTCGTGAGCCCTGGCCAGGGGAAACCGCGACCCTAGGGCTGTCGTCTCGCTCATTCTCTCCTCCAGCTCATTTTCCTTGAAGCTGGGTGCGTTGTCGTTGATGTCCGTGATTTCCACTTCGATTCCGTAAACCTGCATTTCCCCCTCCACTATCACCTCACACCGCAGCACGCACTTTTCCAACAGCCGGCACAGCTGCTCTCTGTCTATCCTCTGCGCCGTCACTAAATGTCCCGTCTTCCCGTGCAGAGTGAAATACTGCGTCCTACCTTTGTCCAAGATGCTGAGGTCGCGCTGGCGGAGCGCCGGCAGCTCCAGCTCCAGGTCCTTGGCCACGTCGCCCACGAACGAGCCCTTCGGCATCTCCTCGGGAACCGAGTAGCGCAGCTGCCCCCACGCCGCCTCCCACGCCGCCACCAGCACGCACCACAGCAGGGCTCGCTCCCGCCGGCCCCGACGCCTCCCCGCCGCGCACATCTCCGCCGCGGCACTGCCGGCACTGCACCGCCGCCGGCAGCTCCCCGCCGCCGCCCGCCGATCCGTCTCCCGATCCGGCTCGCCGCTCCCGGCCGCTGCCGCCGGCCCCTCCGCCTCGCTGAAGCACGGCTCCGCACCGCGGGGACACTCGCAGACCGCCCGGCCGCCGAGACAGCCACAATGCGAGCGAGCGAGCGAGCCGAGCCACAGCGGGCGGGGCTGCCTCCAGCGCTCCGGCCTTCCTCTCGCTCCTCCTCGGTCAACAGCGGCGCCCGCAGCCTACTCCCGGCACTGCAGGCACCCAGCGCTGCCGAGCGCTGCCCGCCCTGCCTTTCCCACGCGCAGCTCGCGGGGACCGGACAGTCCACGCGGAGACGTCGGTTCCCGGCCAGCGGTGATCTCCTGCCTTGGCTTTTCTCGAGCCCATCTCCTCTTTCATCCTCCAGGCGACCACAACCAGGAGGAAGGCTGAGGCCTCCCGTGGGCGTGGTGTTTCTACCGCACAGGAAAAATGACTCGCTAGTGCCCATCTATGTAAAGTAAAATACTTTTTCGTAACATGAAGTGCAGAATATTACGAGTTTTGGCCCATGCGTCCAAAAGCACAATCTCTACCACGAATTTTTGTAGCTGTCTAGCTTTAACGCATAAGAAAACGGTTGCTGAAATTCCAGCTATGACATTCAGACCCGCCCCACGGAGAACCAGAGATAACAGACTCATTAGCCGAAACGGAAGCAACTTTTCTTTAAATACTTCCGTTCATATGGAACACGCTCCAAATTAACTGCTCCACAACCATTGATTGAGATCAGACATGTAAGGGCTGAAGAAGGTGGAGTCAGTCAATTGAAACTGAGACCCTAATCCCGTACAGCTCCCGAGGAGGTGAACTTGCTCAGGCACCTGCGCCGTGCTCAGGGATTTCTCCCTAGAAGACCTTCTTGGGAACACAGTACAGAAGAACGCTCCCCTGTTGCTCGAAAGTCATTCTGTCCCTCCCACCCCGGTTTCAGGCTACAGGTCACCTGATCACTTCGCACTGATTGTACGACAGCTACCGAGGAGGCAGGAAGCACCTGCAGTGAACCTGGCCAGAATCATCTGCTCGGCTCCCCGCACACTCCGCGGAAAATGGCTTTGCTAGTGCAGCAAGAAGAAAAACAGGTACATCTGCCTTTGCTCCTATGCTCATTCTGTGGCCCACAACAGCAAAGAGGGGTGATTGCACCCGTACGACAGGGTTGGTTTGCTCCAAATTTTTCTTGTGCATCTGTTTTCCCGATAGTCGTCTATTCTCAACGATATTTTGGAATGGGATGAGAGCAATGCAATGCTTCAGTCAAGTCACTGAGCTAGCGCCTACATCATTAAACACCCAAAGCTGCAGCTAATACTGAGCAAGGAATGTTAATGGACTCTAATGGGTGATTTCTCTTTTTAATAGGCCACATTAATTTAGGGTTTGTATAGTTTATACACATTTACACTGAAACAATTAATTGGATAGCTTGAACGACTAGGAAGGGGCTTTCATTTTGTCAGACATCGACGTGTAAAGGATTGCAACTTGTTAATTAAGTATTAATAAAGTAATAACGCGATCAACCAGGTCCAAGCACCTGTCTTTGGGAAAAGGGGAGAGAAAAAGAAGACAGGCTCCGAAATATAAAAGCCGACTTTTTTTTTTTTTTTTTTTTTGAGATATCATACTACACTCTGTATGAAAGACAGATCAGGAACAATAAAACCACCATCCATGATGGAATTAAAAAAAAAAAAAAAAGGACAAATAACTGCACAAAGAAACAATGCCTGGAGAAATTAACCCATCCCACGTGGGCTACCATTTCTGAAGAAGCCTTCCACCAAAAGACGGGCCACACTCTCCTCCTTCATCAGGAAGGAATAACCTGTAACTTCTCCTTTCATGGAGAAAGCACGCACATTTCAGGAACGAAAAATCTCCAACACCAAGGGTCAAGCCATTCTCCCGACTCCATCATGCAGAATCCCCAGATTTCATGCTACACAGTAAGGATTGGTGCTCACCGTTAAAATGGGAAATAACCGTACAAAGAACTCGGAAAAATCATGCCTGGTTATAATTTATCCGTCCGATTAATGCTGCCATTTCTGCACCAGCCTTCCTCCAAAGCATGAGAGGGCGCACGGAGGAAGAGGGGAACATTCACTACGGATGAACAACCTGTAAGTTCTCCATTCATGGAGAAAACACGCACCTTTCCTTCGGGAAAACAGCGGGGTTCCATCCAGCTATCAACCAGCTTCAAGTACATCGCTTGGGGAAAAAAAGAGCCGAGAGAAAAGCCTCCAACTCCAAGCCTCCGCCACATTTTTTCGTTATGCAGAATCATTAATTTGCCACGTTCACCGTTACTAACTCAAGCGACAGTTGTAGTCGAAACCTCTCAGCTGAACCTGAACCTGTGACCACTGATAAACCAAGGAGCGCCGCCGCTAACTGCCTGCTCTGAATGGAAGGGAGTTACCCCGATCTTTCATTCCTTCACGGAGACACGGACCGGCACTCCCCATTCACAACACCTGAAAAAAAACCCAGGGCAGTAGGAACGGCGGTTCAGAAAGGCTCAAGGAAAACAGCGGGAGCGCGCGGGCTTACAGACCTGCGGTGCGTCGGGGTCCACAGGCGGCTCTCCCGCGCCGGCGCTGCTGCTCGGGCTCCGCTTCCCGTAGGGCTCCCCGCCGAGAAGCTCCTCCGCGGGCAGGCTGGGCAGCGGCGGCGGCGGCGGCAGCCAAGCGCCCTCCGCGACGGCGCGGCCCGGCGCCGCGCACAGGTTGTACGAGTAGGGCAAGGTGCCCTCGCAGAAGTCGGCCGGGAAGGCGGCGCCGGCCACGGAGAAGCGCTGCGCGCCCAGGCAGCGCAGGACGGCGGGCGGCCCGGCCCGGCGCACCCGCGCCAGCACGGCCAGCGCCACGCTCAGCAGGAACAGAGCGGAGAGGAGCGCCAGCGCCAGCACCAGGTAGAACTGCAGCTCCGCCGGCGAGGCGGCGCCCGCCGCCCGCTCGCTCAGCTCCGGCAGCGCCTCCTGCAAGCTCTCGGCCAGCACCACGTGCAGCGTGGCCGTGGCCGACAGCGCCGGCTGCCCGTGGTCCTTCACCACGGC